>NC_066627.1:33674403-34003395 GCF_025201925.1 Gopherus flavomarginatus | reverse complement strand
CATGTTTTTAGTGATTAAATGGTTAATGATGATGATGTTCCTGTTGTCACAGGGCTAGTTGCGCCTCTGTCCCATTTTGGGTCATTTTGAGGGCACCCCCTCTAGTCTTAGACCTCATCATGCCTTTACCTCCCCTGGGGTGGAATTCCGCAGTTCTCTCATTCTTAGACTGGGCCTTTGGCTACAGTATCCTGTGTGTCAGCTGTTCTTACCCAGTGGGTCTAACTGAGTTCAGATACCTGTGGCTCTTCCTTTGGGAGTCTGTGACATAGACTCCTTCACGGAAGTTTAACTCATTTTTGGTGCCTCTGCACCAGGGAAATGATCTTAGCAGGTCAGATGGGAAAATTAGAAATGTCTTGTAGCCTATGGGGTAAATTTGAACTTATAGCTAATGTAGCTGCAAACAGGTCTAACATCATCCCTCTATGTGTAATCATTAGCATTAAAGGTAGCGAGGCATATGTTCTGAGGGGAGAAATGATCCTATAGTGTCTATTACAGGGCATCCTTTTCTCTGTAGGTGTTGCTTTATCTCTGCAAAAGTCTGTTTAAAAAGGATTTTTAGCCTTAACAATCTCAGGCCATGTCTACATTACAAAATAATGTTGCCCTAACTTACTTCAGCATACAGCCATCACAGTTATTAAGTCACTTGTGTGTGTGTGTGTGTGTGTGTGTATGTGTGTGTGTGTGTGTGTGTGTGTGTGTAAAACCCACACACCTCGTGGGTGTGGTGTTCTGTCCCATCTAGTGGCACCATGACCATGTAGAAAGAGAGTTAAATGAGTCTGCTCTACAGCCTTTGCTACCAGCAAGTTGCCTTTTAGCTCCTGCAGTAGAGGCTCATGCACTAAGCTCCAGAGGTCCTAGGTTCGATTCTGCCTGCCGACGACCAGGGTCTGTCTGCATTACAAGTAGAGGCTTTGAGTTTTGTAACACAGAATCTTTAAAATTTCAGAAGCTTAGCACTTTAAGGTCCTGACTCATCACTGCATTACTCAGCTTTAATGCCAGTGTCACTGCCTTGATTTCAATGTTGGAAATACAGTGGTGAAGCAGGCCCAGCTAGAACAGTGGACTCCAATACACCAGTGGTTCTCAACCAGGGATCCGGGGCCCCTAATGGGCTACAAGCAGGTTTCATGGGGTCTGCCAAGCAGAGTCAGCATTAGACTCATTGGGGCCCATGGCAGAAAGCCGAAGCCCCACTGTATGGGGCTGAATCCCGGGGCCTTAAACCCGCCACCTAGGGCTGCAGCTGAAGCCTAAGCAATGTAGCTTTGCAGAGGGACCCTTTGGCCTCGGGCCCCAGGCAATTGCTCTGCTTGCTACCCCCTAATGCTGACCCTGGCTTTTATATGTGGAAACCAGTTATTGTGGCACAAGTGGGCCATGGAGTTTTTATAGCATGTTGTGGAGGCCTCAGAAAGAAAAAGGTTAAGTACCCCTGCAATACACCATGGATATTCTGAGTTTGCCTTTGAATGTGAATCTGGATTTCAGGTTAATTGTCCTCTGCGGTGAGTTTCCAGACTGTGGTCACACTGTGTGTATGTTTGTGTGTGGGGGGAATGAAAGTTACATCAAAGCAACCCTGGATATATTTGTTCCTGGACCAATGATAAAATAGCACTGCTGAACAGAGGGTTCCATGGCTACTCTAATATTAAATGTCTCCTGAATCAGCAATGCTAGATCTAGAACTGGTTGAAAAAGGGCAAGTATGTAAATTCTTTCTCTCCCTCCTTCTCATACACTCACCAAATTTCATTTTCTCCAAAATTTTTGTGAAAAATGTCAATTTTCTCAGTTTTAAATGAAAAAAACCTGAAAAAATGAGAAACTGTTGGCTTTTGAACCCAAATTTTGTTTTTCAGTGTTCATTTCCCCAGCCTCTTTCTTCTTCCACTTCTCCTTTTCCCTTCATTTTGACACTGAATAAAGGGGTGGGGGAAAGGAGACAGTGTTCCTTTTTGCTTTAGAAAGCCATAAAATGTTTCTTAATTGAAAAATCAGAAAAATTGAGGGGAGATTTATTTAGTTATTTTTTGCTATGAAAATTTTCATGTTAGAAAATGGGGCATTTTCTGTTGAAAGAATGTTTAGAACAAAAAATTGAAACCAGTTCATGTAGTACAAATGCTTGGAAAACTGGAAATACCCACCATCCATCCCAAAGGTATGCTCTGTCTGCATTTCCAGCCCTACATATTATATCCCTCTGGTTACCATTTTGCTTCCCACTACTCCCATTGCAACATGATTATAGTGGCCACTATGTAGAGAATCACTGAACCTAGGAACCAATATTTATTGATACACAGAAGCTTGGGATCTCAGCTTGGTAATGTGTGTAGCATTAAGGCCAGCTTGTGTCTGGTCCCTGTGCTGCACTCACCCAACTTACTGCACAGGGGCAAGATACAATGGGAGCTCTTGTGTTCTGCAGGAGTAAGGCTGCTTGTGGTGCTAGGGAGCAGGTGCTCTCCCTTCTACACCAGTCAGCAGAGATGACTTAGTTCTGAAGGGGAGAGGAGCATGTCCTGCAGTACTGCACAGGGTAGAACTACGCTTCCTAACGCCACTTCCAGTGTCTCCTAGAGCAACACAGCTCTGCACCTCCCAATGTGAGACAGTGCCTTGCAAGCCCAGTCCTGCCCTTCATCTACACTGAGTGGTTTTTGAATTATCTTCTGTTAAGTCTTGTTACAGTTAAAGTGAGAGGGGAGAAATACCAAGATGTTGTAGTTTATTATTGTATCCATGGTGTCAGTTTTGCAACACATGTAAGACATGGTTCCTTTCTTTGAGGACCTCCTAGGCTGGATAAGGTTCAGTATGCCTTAGTTTGTGGGGTGGACCATTGTAAATGGTTTTAGGAAAAGTAGATTTTTCCTAGTTCTGGTCCTGGACCAGTAAACAGAAAGGAAAAATAAAATCCCTAATTATGGGTATATACTGCATAGATATGACCAAATGTATAGGATATGCACTCTATGCGGTATCTGTGTGTATGTGTTATGTCTGTGTACAGATGTGGGTGTCTGTGTGTATAGGTGTAGGGTGTTCCATACAGTGTGTGGTTATTTGCGTGTGCATGGGTGTGTATTATGTGACTGTGTGGTGGTGTTCATGTGGTTACAGGTGTGTACTGTATATGTATGAGGCTGCCTCTATGGGTATGGGTCGGAATGTACTACAGTAACTCTTCACTTAAAGTCATCCCAGTTAATGTTGTTTCGTTTTTATGTTGCTGGTCAATTAGGGAACATGCTTGTTTGAAGTTGTGCAATGCTCCCTTCTAACGCCGTTTGGCAGCCTCCTGCTTTGTCCACTGCTTGCAGGAAGAGCTGCTCATTGGAGCTAGCTGGTGGGGGCTTGGAATCAGGGTGGACTGGCAGCCTCCCTATCAGCTCCCCATTCCCCTAAGTTCTCTGGGCAGCAGCTGCCTATCAGGCTAGTAATTGCAGCTATCTCTTCCCGAACTGCCATGTGCTGCTCCTGCCCTCTGCCTTGGAGCTGCTCCCGGGAGCCTCCTGCTTGCTGTGCAGGGGGGGAAGGGAAAGCGGGGGCTAATTTCAGGGTGTCCCCCTCCCCCTGCTCCTACACCTCGCTCACCCCTTCTTTTCCATATAGAGCAGGGTGGGGACACAGATGGAGAGAGACAGAGAAAGCCTGGGGCAGCAGCTGCTGTCTCAACTTCCTGATCCACTTAAAAAGACAGATGTATTGGAGCATGAGCTTTCGTGGGTGAATACCCACTTCGGTGGATGCATCCGATGAAGTGGTTATTCACCCACGAAAGCCCATGCTCCAATACGTCTGTTAGTCTATAAGGTGCCACAGGATTCTTTGCTGCTTTTACAGATCCAGACTAACACGGCTACCCCTCTGATACTTAAAAAGACAATGCACTTAAGAGTGGGTCAGCTTACTTAAAGGGGCAGTGTGCATCTCTCTCTCTCCCACACACAAGGTGTGTCCGTCTCTCTCTGACATGCTATCTCCCCTCCCCTCCATTCCTGCTGCCTCATAGAGTGAGAGACTACATTAACAACGTGTTAACCCTTGAGGGCTCAGCCGAGTGCTAGTTCATCATTTACCACAGGGATTCTCAAACTGGGGGTTAGGACACCTCAGGAGGTCATGAGGTTATTACATGGGGGGTTGTGAGCTGTCAGCCTCCACCTCAAACCCTACTTTGCCTCCATCATTTATAGTCAAGTATCAGAGGAGTAGCCGTGTTAGTCTGGATCTGTAAAAGCAGCAAAGAATCCTGTGGCACAGAGCCAGACGTGTACCCAGAAGCCTCCTACTGCAAGACAAACCCAAGAAAGAAACCAACAGGACTCCACTGGCCATCACATACAGTCCCCAGCTAAAACCTCTCCAACGCATCTTCAGGGATCTACAACCCATCCTGGACAATGATCCCACACTTTCACAGGCCTTGGGTGGCAGACCAGTCCTCGCCCACAGACAACCTGCCAACCTGAAGCATATTCTTACCAGTAACTGCACACCGCACCATAGTAACTCTAGCTCAGCAACCAATCCATGCAACAAACCTTGATGCCAACTCTGCCCACATATCTACATCAGTGACACCATCACAGGTGTCTATTAGTCTATAAGGTGCCACAGGATTCTTTGCTGCTTTTACATCATTTATAATGATGTTAAATATATAAAAAAGTATTTTTAATTTATATGGGGGGGGTTTACACTCGGAGTCTTGCTATGTGAAAGGTATCACCAGTACAAAAGTTTGAGAACCACTGATTTAGATGCAAGGTATTCCCTGAGAAATATCCCACCCTCTTCCACCCTCTATCTTTACAACCTCAACCAAGCTTCACAATCTTCATAGCTGTGAATAGTATTAAATTGTTTGTTTAAAATGTATACTGTGTGTGTGTATACATAATATATAGTGTTTTGTCCAGTGAAAAAAATTTCCCTGGAACCTAACCCCCCCTATTTACATTAATTCTTATGGGAAAATTGGATTCGCTTAACATCATTTCGTTTAAAGTCACATTTTTCAGGAACATAACTACAACATTAAGTGAGGAGTTACTGTATATGTGTGTGGGGGTGAGCGGTGGAGAGAAAAAATATTTACATGGAATCCTGATAATTACTTCAGCTTTCACTCTGGCATCTCCTTCTGGATTTGGCTTGGGAGATTATATAAAATAGAGTGTAAAGATGGAAAAGATGTGTTAGTAGTAACTAATCTATATTATCACTGCAGGTTTTAAGCAAAGACTGAGGGATCCTCTCCTACCTCTTCCCCTGCAGTTGATTAAGGTGGAATATTCTGCAGCTGGATATAATCACAATTAGCTGTTGCATTAATAATATCTTGTTTTCGTGATATGTATTGTGTTATAATTTCCCAGAAAATATAGAAGGGATCATAAAAGCTATAAAAATATGACAGCATTGCAGATGGCACATTTAAAGGTTAAGAACATTACAGGACACAAACACAACAGTGAGAAGGAAAATTGCTCCCAAATTGTCAAAGCATTATGGAGAATTTAGGATCCGAGCTAGATAAACTTTGAGATTTGACCATCAAGTGGTGTGGTAGTTTTTGAGAGAGAACTTATCTAACAGTTCATGTGTATGTGTGAGGACTTACTATCATGGGTGACCCAATATCTAGATCTCTTAAATAAATGTTTAGCAAAATATTTTAATCCAGCAACTAAAAGGTTAATTATCTCCATCTCTGCATATGAAGTATATAGAATACTAGTATGTGTGGTATTCCTAGAATTCAGAAATCCTTCTAACTAGAAAAAAGATTCAACATTGGTGCAATTAGTATTCTAGACTGCACCTGTGTTTAGTCTGGAGGTCTAGTGAGAGGGCAATACTAAGAAGGGTGATGCCAGTGAAAAGTTCAACACTTGGCTTTCTAAGATGGATAGACTGCTGTTGTGATACTTCAAGCATTGGGATAACTCTTCATGTGTTTAGTAAAAGTTTAACCTTGTTAAGAAAATTCAGGTGAGTTCACTTGATTTTTCGCTACACAGCATGACCCACATAGTGCTGTAGTTAGCTAACAAGAGAAGATTAAAGATAAGGATTCTGAATTCAATTCAAGGTGTCAGTCTGTAACCTCATAACAAATGAAACATTTTTCAATTACTGGTAACGTGAAACAAAATAGTGGGAAATAGAAATGGCAATCTTTTTACGTAACTCAAAGGCCATTTCCAACAGGCACCACGCATTAACAGAGCAGTGAAAATTTTTACTTTACTATTTTCCCCTGTGTCTATAATAGCATAAAATAAAAAGATTTTAGATAAGATTTCATTCAGTGAATCACTTGCAAAACCACACAGTGCCTTAGTGGGCATTCAGTCCTCAATCTAATGGAAATTTTTACGAGGATGTCAATGCTAAGTTGATTCCTATAGCGGAAAGCACATACAAAGGATCCAATTACAGCTGGAAACCTCTTGCTCTCTAAAAGATATTATTAACCCCTAACTCTCTGAATGTTCAAGGGTTAGTTAAAAGCCTTCTGAACAACTAAGGGACTTGTTTATAGCTGATCATTCTTCCTCCTTCAGCACATATTTTCTTTTTCCTTATGTGTATACAAGGTCTGGTGCCCCTTAAACAGTTGCTTTCATTTATCCTAAAGCCAAAGCAAAGCAAACAAATACACGCAACCCTAGCAAATGGGTGACTTCAACACATGAACACACATGCTGCTTCTTTGGTAAGCAAAAGTCAGATTGAAGCATGCAATCCATCAATAAATGCATGGGAGCCCAAAAGAAATGCAAAGGTCAGGTGAATCTATTTTGGGATGCAAGGCATTTGCCAAAAGATTGTAACCCTAAACAAAAGTATATTTCCACCAGAGTGATCCACAAAGAAAAAAATGTGCTAATTAATACTGCACTAGTTAGATTTAAGTATGTTCTGTTCACTTCATGGAGCAGAGGCTAGGACCAGTAGCAACAAGAAGTGGGGTCACACACTCAGGTTGGAAGAAGAGAGGCAGTTCACAGCACCCTCCACACACCTCCCTTAACAACTGGTCTGTACAGAAAACATTTTGGGACTCTCCAGTCTCCTCATGGTTAGGGAGGTTATCAGGTCCTATTCTAAGTATAACATTCCACTGTGGTTTAATCATAGATCAGAGAACGCCCTGCAGTTAGGAGTTTCTCTTCCATTTAGAAAACGTGCTTGATCAGAAGGAGCTGTAGGAAAGCACTACAGTATCTTGAAAGCAATATGCTTGGATCTTTTAGGGCTGGAATCCTACTATTATCAGTTCATGAAGAGCTTTACTTTAACATGTATCTCTCTCTCTCTCTCTGTGGGACAGTACAGGTGCATTAACCCTCTGGCATCTCAAATTCAATGAATCCAGCCATCTTCAAGGCAAACCTCAACTGCCCAGTGGGAGGCAAGCCTCCATTGAACAGATGCATGAACAAAATTATACTGGAAATTAGATGAGGACATTCTGAAGTAATCCTCTGAGCCAGGGGTTGTGTATCAGAAGGTAGGATCCTCGGTATCTGCTTCACTGACAGTTCCAATACTCTGGCCTTTGCAAGGAGCTTTGGCAGAAGGAGCATTAGAATTTCAAGCTCAATTCTGAACCTTCACTGTGTGTCTCCATGTAGCTCTGCCACCTTTTTATCCCTTTTTTTCCTTTTAGAACAACTGCTGCGTATACATTCTTTCTACCCTAAGATTGTTTAGAATCTAGGCACTGAGGAAGTTAGCCATTTTGTAACAACAGTCTGCATGTACATCTGGTTGCCCTGTGAAATATACATATGTGAAACAGTCATTAAAAGTATATTTCACCCCCAAAAATATTAGTAAAAAATATGGTATGGCTGCTTATAGGAACAGGAGGTCCAATTCTGATCTTCCTTGATTTCATTGGAGTTACTATTGATTCAGACTGGTGTAAAGGAGAGGAGTATCAGTCCAAAAACATTTGTGTACCACAATTTTAATTACATCCCTGGTAATGGAGTCAAACCACAAGCTTCAGAGCTGGAGCCAGATTTCAGGAGTGTTTGGATCCAGGGTTTTGTTTCGGGTCCATCAGAACTCAGGGAAAAGTCAAACATTATATTTCCCAACATCAGTTCTTCCCAGCTCTGCCAAGGTTGCAGATATGAAAACAAGCCCTATGTGCCCCGAGCAGCCTGGATGGAGTCCAAAAGGGAGGTCATCCCTGTGGAAAGGATGAAGAGAGACCCTGAGCCAGGATGCTTTTTTCCACGTGTGTGGTTTGTTGGTGCTTTAATTTGAACAAAGACAAGAAGAATATAGGACAGAAGATCTCTTAATCTCCACTGATTTTGTTTGTGTTTAAGCTATGGACATTTGAGACGTGGGAATGTGAAGAATGCCTTATGAAAGCCAAATTTTCTCACTTAGTCCTTACATTGTTTCACAGACTTTATCTATGTTTCCAAAAGCTAACCTTGCTTCCAGACAGGATGAGGAATGGGAATCAGTTGCTGCTTATTTTCAGTGGTTACAATGGGCTGCTTGCACAGATAATTATTTGTACTGAGATAGCACCTAGAGGCCACGATCAAGAATCGGGGCCCCGTTGTGGTACATGAGAAGGCAGTTCTTACCCCAAAGATCTTACAATCTAAGCAGCGCCTTTTATTTTCTTACTGTAAGGTCATCTCATCTGTTCTACCTACTCAAACCCTGGAATATGCACAACTTCTCTTTCAGTCCTTTTCCATTTGGCAAAATAGTGATTCCACCACACCATCTTCCTTCCCTCAGAATGAGTTGAAATCATCCTTGGATTTGATTTTGGTTATTTATTTCCTGCTTTGTTCATTGACATCAGCAATGACACCATTAGGAATTCTAGCATGGTTCTAGATACAGGAAATTTTAAAAAAGATGTTTTCTCCTGCTAGCGCTGCACTGCTACAACACAAAGGCATTATGGTACAATATTTTTAATGGTTTCCTATTTTTGCACCTGCAGACAATGGTAAGTACAAAGTTATCTGATTTAGATATGAAACTATGTGTACCAGTAAATCAGTTAGTTAGGTGTTTAATTGCCATCATTTGCACCTGTGCTTTACTGGATGTTCTATTCTGTAGGTGCAAAATTAGAAGCTAGAACAGGGGTGCAGCCTTCGGCACGGCCCATCAGGGTAATCCGCTGGCGGGCTGCGAGACATTTTGTTTACATTGACCATCCACACACCCGGCCCCGCGCAGCTCCCAGTGGCTGTGGCTCACCCTTCCCAGCCAATGAGAGCTGCAGGAAGCAGTGGTCAGCATGTCCCTGCAGCCCGTGCCACTTCCTGCAGCTCCAATTGGCCGGGAATGGCAAACCGCAGCCACTGGGAGCTGCAGGGGAGGTGGGGGCGGCCCTGTGGACAGTCAACATAAACAAAATGGTTCCTGGCCCGCCTGATGGGCTGCGTGCTGAAGGTTGCCTACTCCTGAGCTTAGAAGGTCCTTTGAAAAATTTAGCCCTAAAAGTGCTAATTGAAACAACAGTAGTTGCTGGTTTTACATTATTTAGCAAAACAGCTATGGGTTATAAGAAGAATAGCTTGATCCTGGATAAAGATGTGTCCTTTTGCCTTCTTATATTCCCAAAGTTCATTGTTTTTTCCCCAGAGTCAGGATAACTTCCTGTGCTTTAGTCTCCAGTGCCTTCACATCCCCATTTACTCCTTATGCAGATTTGGTTTCCATTGTGTTGGTTTACAATGTTTAATTTCCATAGCTGACACCACAACAGCTTCCCTTGTCCAACTCAAAACCTGACTCTCAGCCCTGCCTTGAATTAGGCAGACATTTAGTATGCAAACACAACTTCTTAAATATCATCTGTACATATATTACACAGTGATTATGAGGATCAGCGTGAACCTAGCTTTCATTTAAGATATCAACTGACATTCTTTATAGATAAATACTGTGACAGCCGTGTGCTAGGTGTAGTAAGTTTGTCAGGCCTGACAGAGAGTTGCTGTGTAGAACAGTGAATCCTTTGCCAGCTAATACTAATGGGTCTTTGTGTCTCACATCGTAAGGATGCTCTCCCCTCCAACATCAAATTAGAATTATTTCAAAGTTAATCAGATGTTGAACATAGAATCATAGAATCCTAGGACTGGAAGGGACCTTGAGAATTCACCTACTTCCGTTCCCTGCACTCAAGGCAGCACTAAGTATTATCTAAACCTTCCCTCGCAGATGTTTGTCTAACCTGCTCTTAAAAATCTCCAGTGATGGAGATTCCACAACCTCTCTAGGCAATTTATTCCAGTGCTTAGCCAAATTCTTGTATATGTGTGTGTTTGCTACCATACAAAGGGTGAAAAAGGAAGAAGTGCCCCCTAAAGCAGTCAGTCTCTAGAGACTGTGGATGCCAGGTCTGTCAGATGTCTGCAACTTGGACACAGGACAGAAAAATAGATTTTTCTTGGAGGTGGGTGTGTGACTCCCAGTAGCCAGCTCCTTGCATTCTGGCCCCACAAAATGTTGGAAACCTTTTGAGTTTACCAGACATAACTAATTCCGTCTACAGGTTAGAGTAAGTGAGAATAGAGCTCCAGGGCTTGCTTTGTTTCTCCTTCAGCTTGTCTGCTGTTAATAAGAGTAACCTTGTGAGGGACCACTGGTCTGCCTCTGTGCAGGGATTTTTACATACTATTTCTCAACCCCCCAGTTATTTGCTTTGTCCACTTGACTTGTATCAGCCACTACAGGACAGTTTACAGTCACATGACCAGAAATGATACAACATGCCATACAGTGTAATGCATGCCTATAAACCCAGAGAATAGAGTTATGACCTTGTCCACCAGGTTTTCCTATCCCTTTGTTGAGATAGTTGTCCTGGGGAATCTGGATGCTCAGTACATACTACCAGTTGTTTTCTTTCTTTTTCTTTCTTTCTTTCTTTCTTTCTTTCTTTCTTTCTTTCTTTCTTTCTTTCTTTCTTTCTTTCTGTGGCTGTCCAGGGAAATTGGTGAGGATGCACAGACACACTACAATGTGTTCAGTTTTATGGGCTCAGAAGCATCCCAGATGTCCCAGTTTTTTGTATCTCAGAGCTGGGAAAGCTACCAAAATACACACATTTTCTATCTTCTGCCTTTCAAAATATCTTGCTGAGATTTTCTACCAAAACTATGATTATGTGGCTGACTTTTCTGTAGTGAATTTAAATTGTAAAATCTTGAGGGCAGGGACTGTCTTTATTTGTGTGCCCTGTACAGCACCAAGCTCATTGTCAACACTACACAAATGAGGGTAAAAGAGCACAAAGGCTGCAAGCTTTAGAAAACATAACCTGTGGTGTTAAACGCTGCCAGGGCCCACTGATGTGCTGACTTTGCTATTTACTTTGAGATGATATGGCATATCCCTTTGTGTAAAAGGAAGATATGCCCTGCCACTAAGAGCAGCTATATTTAGAAGAAGACAAGAGGACTGCAGCAGGCAGTGGGGAATGCTGACTTTTGGCTGTAACTGATACCCCAAAACTGAGGTCAATAGCTTGACCTTCATGCCTGCCAACCAAACAGCTGAGCTTTTTGTTATTCTTTTGGGACAATTGCAACAGCAGATGCGTGTTCAGAATTGCTTTAGTTAATTTCCTATTAGCTGCTAAAAAGACCTTTACAACAAAGAGCCTAATAACTTAGTAAATTTATCAGATGTTGGGAGGATAAAAGTATATCAGCTAGAGACAGGGTAGGCAACCTATGGCACAGGTGCCAAAGGTGGCACGCGAGCTGATTTTCAGTAGCACTCACACTGCTCAGGTCCTGGCCACGGGTCCGGGGGGCTCTGCATTTTAATTTAATTTTAAATTAAGCTTCTTAAACATTTTAAACCTTATTTACTTTACATACAACAATAGTTTAGTTATAAATTATAGACATATAGAAAGAGACCTTCTAAAAACATTAAAATGTATTACTGGCATGCAAAACCTTAAATTAGAGTGAATAAAAGAAGACTTGGCACATCACTTCTGAAAGGTTGCTGACCCCTGCGCTAGAGGGCTACTTTTCAGTGGTAACCACATGTGAGGCTGTCCAAGTTTAAATCTCCTCTCTCCTTCTTTTCTACTCTTAGGTAGTTTCCTAGGGCAGGGGTTCTCAAACTGGGGATCAGGACCCCTCAAGGGGTTGTGAGGTTATTACATGGGGGTCGCGAGCTATCAGCCTCCATCCCAAACCCTGCTTTGCATCCAGCATTTATAATGGTATTAAATATAAAAAAAATTTAATTTATAAGGGAAGTCACACTCAGCGGCTTGCTATTTGAAAGGGGTCACCAGCACAAAAGTTTGAGAACCACTGTCCTAGGGTCTCTTGTCTCATGATCACATAAGAAGCAAATTCCAAATCTTCATTCATGGGCAAGGCCCAAATTCTGAAGTTCTTCTGTGAAAGCCCTCACTGAATGCAGGAGGAGTTATACCTGAGTAAGGACTGAGTGAAAACTGAGGAAGGACCTCTGTGTTTGGCCCTGGGTTGTCTGATGCACCATAAAATAATCGCAAATAAAAAAAAATTCACCATTGGTCAACTTCCATCTTTACAGCAAAATCATAGTGCTCCATGCAGTCTCTACACATCCAAACAGGCCCTAAAATGCAGAATAGTCTATTCAGAAAAATCATATTATAATCTGTAAAAAGAACAGAAGTACTTGTGGCACCTTAGAGACTAACAAATTTATTTGAGCATAAGCTTTCGTGGGTTGCAGCCCACTTCACAAGATGGAACATATAGTGAGGAGAGATATATACATATACACACAGAGAACATGAAAAGGTGGGAGTTGCCCAACCAACTCTAAGAAGCTAATTAATTAAGATGTATATGCTTTTGGATAACTCCAGTGATAGAGTTTTCATCAGAGCCCTGGAAAGGCTATCCCAGAATCTGACCAGTTCTTTAGGAAATTTTGTCCTAGTGGCCAATCTAAATTTTCCGTTTACTTAATTACATCTCATTATTATACATAGCTGTTTCTTCCTGAACTACTCCAAACTAGTTCTTGATATCTTTCCAGTACTCACAGATATGGTTTGAGCATTGGCCTGCTAAACCCAGGTTGTGAGTTCAATCCTTAAGGGGGCCATTTAGGGATCTGGGGCACAAATATGTCTGGGGATTGGTCCTGCTTGAGCAGGGGGTTGGACTAGATGACCTCTTGAGGTCCCTTACCTGGTATTCTATGATATTAATCAATCACTGCTTAGCCAAGATCTACTTTAAAAAAATCTATCTAATCTATGTATCTAGTCACTGTAGCGTCTGGGCTCCCTTAACACCAAATCACAGTGGAATGAATCAACCTCACATGATATCTGTACAAGAGTCACAGCAGAAATGTTTTTACTGATCACATTGCGTGTCTAATAAATGGACATTTTGTGCACACACTGAGTGTAGTTTGGTATTTTGGAGGGCTTGTATATCTAACATTGTGACCAAGGAACAAAACCAGAGATCTCTCCAGATCTCTTTACCCTGCACCCAGTGCCATTTCTCTTGTTATTAGTTGCCTCTTTCACGCATCCTGTGTGAGTGGCACCTTGCTGAGCTGCCAAAGGTAGTAGGATTTAACACAGCTGAGCTGTTTTCTTTTCCTATTCTCCTGGAACTAAGCCAAGGAAATGCCATCATCTCCTCATCTGTGGTTCTCCCTTTTAATATTTCTCATTTTACATTAAATCTCACTTTTGCTCCTCAGAAATGGTAAGAATTTTTTGGCTCCAGCTCTTGGAGGAGAAGGATTATGAGGATGCTTCTTAAAGCTGTGTTCAAGCAGATGTCCAAGCATCTGAGCGTGAGGTGTTCTCCATTTGATCCTCCCTCTCCCTCATGGTGTGACTGCAGACATCCTAGGGATAATTTTCACCAAAACCAAAAGAGTTGTAAACTGCACTTGTACAAGGGATGAATTGACTCAGTTCTGTGTGTATGTTTTTCTCACAGTGCTTCTGCTTTTGCCCTATAGCGAGCCACTGGATAGCAACAGAGGCCCTAAATTATCCACCAATAATCTGTTTTTCTCTCATGATGGCAATCATAACTCCCAAGCTTCAACCCTGCTGTAGTGTGACACCAGCAATCCAAAATGTGGGACAACTGTACATTGTTGTGTGCTGCACTATAATTTACAGATCATGTTTTTTAATTATGAAACTTGTTTCTAGGGTTGTTTTCTCACTATGTGAATTAAATGAACCAGTTTTTACTAAAGAAAACTGACAAGTGCAGCCATAAAGTTCTCACAACAAGATCATAACCCCGGCTTTCAAATCCCCACACAGACATCTACCCCTTGAACTACAGGAGTAATTGCTATCCTCCCTGTGGACTAGCCACCAGAGGGAAACTCAACATACATCTTGCCAGTGGGCTGTACAAAGATTTGTTAGACAGCAGTGGAGTATTGGAGATCAGAAATACTAGGTTCCCTTCTCTCCCTACTGTTGGGAGGGGAGTATAGTATAGTAGACAGAGGCTAACCAAAGCACAGATATTTGGCACATTCAGTCTGAAATCCAGTGTGTCTATGTGAATAAGATGGGGGTCTGCTGCAACAGAGACATGGTTTCTGATCCTATCTCTGCCTGAAGTAACCTTGTGAAACCTCTCTGTTAAATGGGGGGTGAATACCTGAGTGCTTTCTAGAGATGGCTCAGGTCTTAGTGTCAGTAATAAGGGCTATGAAGAGCATGTAAATATCAGTAGAGGTTAGATTTGAACTCATGGGCTCAGCTCTCTTTCTTGTAGCTTGCAGGGCTTTGGGTGGGGCTCGCCCTCTGTCTCATGTCTGTGGAACACTGCCTGACTTGCTGATGCAGCAGAACAGGCAGCCTGAACCAGCCAAAAAAAATTAACATCCCACCCTAGCCAGTACTGTTGAAAGATCTAGTAGCAATGCTGATTCTCATGCTGATTTTACTGGGATTAGTACTATGTGGCTAGGCGAAACTATGTAGCTGAGTGCTGAGGATATTTGGGTTAGATTTACCTATAACTGTATATCAAGAAGTATGCACAGTAGGGCAAAGTTCTGAATGTGCCTGTGCACAGTTCCATAGATGGTGTGTAGGTTGCATTTTTGATATGCCATCCTTTCTGGTGTGTCCTTAAAGTAAGGAGATAAATAACACTTAATGAGAGTTTTTATCCAGGAAAATAGGGGAAATGACAATTACCTGCCTGCTGCTATTCCTTAGCTGAACTTGGCCTATTGACTTAGTGCAAAGAGGTTGACATAGGTTAGCTGGCCATCAGTCATGAAGACTGTTGTGTTCTTATAGATACAAGCGAATTGTGTGCTCTGTACGGCATGTAATGTTAACACCATTCAGGGTATTTCTACACTGCAATTAAAAACTTGCAGCTGGCCCATGGGATCGGGCTAAAGGGCTGTTTAATTGCGGTGTAGGTGTTTGGGTTCAGGCTGCAGCCCAAGCTCTGAGACGCTCCCTCCTCACAGGGTCCTAGAGCCTGGGCTCCAGCATGAGCCTGAATGTCTACACCACAATTAAACAGCCCTGTGAGCCAGAGTCAGCTGGCATGGGCCAGTCGCCAGTGTCTAATTGCAGTGTAGACATATCCACAGACACCAAATCACAGAGAGGGGTCCAATCTACCACCGGCGAACAACAAATGCAACTGAAATGAATGGCTGAAATCCCTGGCAGCAGCACGTCCATGTCCAGCAGATTATTATTATTATTGTTATGTGTTTTATTTGCATAGTACCCAGAGTATGTGAGGTGCTGGGTTTCAGTGGGAGATTATTTGCGTTATTAACAAAATCCACAATTAGCCTCATCCTCAGAATATTTTCTGTGATTCTGGCATCAGTATGAACCTGGAGCTGGAGGGATCAGAGGTTTTATAAATGCCATGTTCCATGATCCCTCAAACACCCAGAGAGAGGCTGCTATCTCAGCATGTATCTTCTAATCAGAAAATTCCAAACCATGAAATGAAGAGCACATGTACCCGAGACCCAAGTTACGTTGTTCAATTCTTACTGCAGAGATCCAGGACTGTGTCAGTCTGAACTTGGGTTTGGAAAGTATTGCTGTACCATGCTGGGCAGATATACATTTGGATTACCTTCCTGTTTATGTATTTTTCTTGGCCCTTGCGACTGTGTCTGCATCTGCATTGTGATTAAAAAGTATTTCATTAGCATACAAACATAAAATTAAAAAGTGTAATAGTTGTTGTAAAAATAAAACTGCTGCAAACCACTCAGGCAAACTGTGCCCTGGGGAGCTGGCAAGCTTGGACAAGCTGGAAAAATAAAAACTACAACTGTAACAGCTTCTCCCAGAGGAGGTACAAGAGGCTAGAAAAATAAAATTCATCTAGTGCAGCCAACAACCATCCTGATGACACTGTGGCAGGAGAAGTAAAACACAGATCCAATGTTCAAGCAAAGAAACCCTCCCTCTGCTCCCTCCGCCCCACCCCCCTCCCAAAGACTAGGAGCACAACCAGCCAGAAAACCATCAGGGCTTTTTTTGGAAGTCAAATAGCAGAAGATGTGGACAGTGGACCTACTGCATTGCAAATCTGAGGGTTAATGAATGTAAAGCCACAAGGCTTGTTCCATTTTGGGATCATTTGCTCCTGTCAGCATTGGGCTGCTCTGGTTAAATGTAGCCTTTCCAAAAAATAAGACAGAAAGATAGTGATAGAGCTTGTCATTGTTTTCTAAACAAGCATAATTCGGAGTATGCAATCCCCTTGCTATAACAGCAAGGGAGCAGTATTAAGAACCCTGGCACCTGTATTCTACAATCATCAGAGGTTTACTCAGAAATCAAATGTGACAAACTCTCAGGGGTTTGACAGTACACATGTGGAGAGCAATCAACATTTAATATTATTGTAACAGGTGCATGGCACCATAGGGTCTATGACTTATAGCTGAGCAGTTCTGATTCCATCCAGTAGAGAACAGTGATATGCATACACACTAGCCAGTTTATTGCAGTGCATTTAATAAGAGCTGATATAGTTAAAATCGATTTTAGCTTAGGAACCTCTGCGCTATGAGATGTACTAAAATAGCACAAAGCAGCTATGACAGTTTGAAACAGATTCTTGGCTTTATCTATGTTCTTACACTTACACATATTCCTGTAGTATCTGAGTTGTTGTTGTCTTGTCCCTCAATAATCATATCGGGCCATGAAATTTGGGAATGAAATTGGCAGCTTGTGCAGGGTCCTTTTGTGATGCATGGCTAGAAAGGGTTAAACATCCTGCAAAATAAATAACCCTCAAAAGATATGTGGGCAGATAATATTTGTGTTTTTGTGTATTTACATATGTATGAGTAGGGTCCACAATGTAATCAACAGTCCCTGTCTAGGCTGTATTCTGATAATTCAGAGGTCAAAAGAACATCCTATCATTTAAATTAATTGCAAACACAGGATATCTCAGTATTCATGTCTCTTTGAAATGTACTGTGAATGGTGGAGGAACAAGCACATGACCTTATGTTAATTTGTATAGCTAAGCACTGGTGATGGACCTCCTTCAAAGTCATCCTAATTACCTTTTGTTCCCTGAGGAACTTCAATTTGTCAAAAGACATGAAACTGTATAAAAGATCCTGATTCTGTCATCTGAGATCTGCTTAGGCTTTATCAGGGGAAGTTTGAGTCCCAGTTGTGCTGGTACGCCCTGACTATGATATTTGGACATTGGACTGTAACCTATGGACAATTTCTGAAATAACTCTTTGCAGCTACAAAGCTCCCCATCTATGCTATGAATCTGCACCTCGATGAATTGAACTCATGTCTGTATATATATTGATCTTTTAACCATATTGATCTTTTAACCATACTCTCTCTCTTTTGTTTTTTAATAAATTTTAGTCTAGTTAATAAGAATTGAGTGTAGCGTGTATTTGGGTAAGATCTGGAATATTCAGTAACCTGGGAGGTAATGTGTCTGATCCTTTGGAATTGGTAGAACCTTTTCTTTTAGATGATGAAATAAGATTTACAGAATTTTTCATCATATTTGATGTGGGTACCTGGATGAAGGCCTGAGGCTGGATCACTTTAAGAGAACTGTGTTGTTTGGACTACCAGTAAGGTAATGAAGAAGCTGTTTTATGCTGACTTGGTAAATCTAAGTATTGGAATATCCACCAGCTTTATGGAGATTGTCTGCCCTACTCTTTGCAGTTTACCCTAATTGAGTGACCACAGCTGGCTCCCCACTAGGACCCCAGTCACACCTTTATAAAGGCTTGATCCAAGGTGTCCAACCTGAAAAGCTTCACTTTCTCTGTGATATAACATTCAAAAGCACAGGCAGGTGTTAAAGCCAGATCCCAAAACATCTTGCAGAGTGGATATATCCTGGTCCCATCTCTACTGATTTTCATTCCTGCAGTGCACCCTGTCCACAATCTCATGATAGTGGATGTTATTAGTATCTAAATACCTCCCAACTATTTATATAAAAAATTCACCCTTCCTCTATTCCTTCTCAGGAGGTAGGAATAAACTGTTTTAATAGAATTCAAGGGATTCACACAAGAGATAGAGAGGAGTGTAGTGAGGGAAACCTTTGTCAAAGAGATGAATTTGGCAATTAGCTCTGAAGGCTATGAGGTCTGTGGTCATTCTTATCTCTTGTAGAAGTGAGTTCCAGCTTCTTTGAAAGTTCCTTCTCCAATGCTCGTGAGCTGCCTCTTATTAGATAAAACTTTCATAGTTCCATTGGGATGTAGCTGTCACAGGAGGTCATTGGCACAGAGAGAGAGGTGATTTCTGATGTACTTAGGACTATTCTGGAGGATTTTGACTATCAGGACACAGCTGGATTCTGTATTCCATGGGGATCCAATACAGAGAGAGGCGCACTGGGGTGATGTGCTAATAGTGACCTGTGCTGCTTAGCAGATGGGCTGCTGCATTTTGCACCAGCTGGAGTTTTTTCAGAGTATGTGGTTTCATTCCTAGATATGAACTGAAATAATCACCTCTGGAGGTCGCTGATGTGTGGTCACTGTGGTCAGGTCTGTATCTGATTTGAAGGGTGCAGTTTTCTGACCAGTCATAGAAAAGTGGATCAATTTGCTGTCGTCATTACTTGCTTACCTAATAGCGCTGACGAATCCAAAACGACCACAAGGCTGTGGAGCTGCTTAATGATCAGAGGCAGATGCTCTCAGTAGTGGAGGATATTGTAGGGAAGGAAAGTTCTTTCAAGAGCTTCCCTCTTCCAATCAGCGTTACTTCTATCATATCCACTTGCTTTTTGTGTTGCTTTCATCTCATTCCTGCACCTACTCTATCTCTACTATTAATGTAGTAATTTAAACAACAAAATTTTATTTTTAGGCACTAGATATATGTCTTTCCAAATTGCTATAGTCATATTTCTACTCTCCTCAAACAACAAGTGTAATTTCTCATGGCCAGTCACTTTTTATGGTTCCCTCCAGTGTTTTTGTGGATTGTAAGATCCTTGGGCCCCAGCCATGAATATCAGGTTCGCAACAACTGAATTATTTCCATGATTAAAGACAGTAAAAAGGCTTTGCAGATCTTTTTCAGAGAAATCTCTCTTGGTTGATATTGTCCTGGGCTATGTTGTATTTCACTGTGAACTAAATTGGAATTCACAGCAAGGGAAAGGGTTCATTTTAAATCCCCAGTAGAATTTTGAATGACGTGATGTAGATTAGGATTTTTTTTCTTCAAGTACTATTGATAATCCAGCCTCTCTTCTGCATTCTGGAGCTTGCTTTAGCAGAATTAATGAGAAAATTTCTTCTTTTGAGTGGGGAAACTAAATGCTACAGTTCCAAACTACAGTCCTCTTCTAAGTTGAGAATCTGTCTGTCTATTTCCCACCCATCTTCTTCATGGGACAATATGTCGTGTTTCTAATGTCCCCATCCCCATGGCACCTAGGAAGACTTTATCATCCTGGTCATTTTGCCTCTGAGCCCAAAACAAATTGGGTGGGTGAATTGATCTTGATAAAACAAGAACTCTCCTAGACTGTAGCCCAAAACAAAAAACAGAGATTGGAAAATGTTGCTAGAGAAAGAGGGATGCAGGTCCCTGCCCACAGAGAAGTGATGGCTGGAAACCTGAGACATAAAGGGGCATTGTTGAGCAGACCATATAGGGCGAAGAGGTGCAGTTAACCTTGGAACTTGTAATTTTTCCTTTGGTTTTCCATTTCTGCAGCCATGGCCATTTTCTGGTCCCATTCCAGAGTGGAAGTGGAAATGCGCAAACACCACTTGATAGACTGTGTTCTGGGGCCAGCCAAAAGTAGGAAGAGCCAGTATTCTATACTCTCAAGGCTTTCTGCCTAACATCACAACTGCTGGGATTCAGATAATTAGGAGATGGTTTGGAACAGCCACCTTCAAATGGAGTTACCTCCACTCTGGACAGGCATTAAATTTGGCCTTCACATGTTATACTACTAGGAAGCTGGGATTTGAGTGCCAATTTTAGTGATATATGGTGTAATAGTTTTTAGCTTCGATAACGTGCAAGATCTTGGCTCTTAAACTGTCGCTGATCCATTGGCCTGGGAGTGCTCTGCTATCACCGGTCCAGCACTGAACTGAGCAAGTCCTGGAACTCAGACCAGTGTAACTTTTTAGCCATTGACAAATGTGTTCTTCTGTTGTGCCAGACATTTGATTTGCTTCCGTTCATTCCTTTGTCACTGAAATCTCTCATTACTCCTAGTCTGGGCTATGCATAAACCTTTTGGACTTTCTGCAGCCATTTTTGTTTCATGCTGAAAATTTGGCCCAGCCTTATAATTACAGCATTATTAATGTATTTTTATCGTCGTTAATTATTTTAACGTGCTGAAATTGATTCAATATGCTTGGAGCTGCCATACTAGTACATGCCTTGATTAGCTTCCAAACTGGAGCCCTTGCACACCAAACACAAGGAGTTACAATAGTTTTAAATCACTCTAACCTTCAACGACTGATTTAAATGATTGGAAGGTGTTCAAGTTTTTATAAGCCCTTGAATGGGAGCCCTGTTTGGATTTTGGATATGTGCAGTGCAGCAATATTTAAAATGATTTGAGTGCTTGACATTTTTCCTAAGCCCCTGTATGGTTGGGAAATAGTCAGGCTTGTTGGGCAGTGCACTGTGCAGAGACTTTGCATGATGGGAACTGTCACATTTTAAAGATACTTCTAATTCTTTTAAATTGAAACATTCCTACTTTATTTAATGGACTTTAAAGGGGCTTTCTGTGCTGCTTAGGGGATTGATAATGGGCTGCAGGCTTTCACCTCTGAGTTGGTGATTTGAACCTAGCCCAAGGTCAATAGTGAATCAAAGTCATTATCACCTGATTGCTGGTCATAGCCTGAAAGAGTATTGATCTCAGCAGAGAGGCCAATAATTGGATCGGCACAGTGATTGAACTCCTCATTGATCTCTAGAAGAGGTCCTAGGTGAAATGAATTGGTGGTTTCAGTCCAGTTCCTCATGAAGAGGTGCCCACATGTCCCAGAACCAGCAGGCATATTTTGTATGATTGTTGGCAGCCTCAGCAGAAAGGTCAAGGGCTGAATAGGCCTCCGCTCAGTCCTCTGGGTCAGGGCTGAGGCACGTTCGGTATATTTATACTGCCTTGGACAGCCATGGCCAGCTTATGCCAACTGGCTTAGGCTGAGGGGCCGATTAATGGTGGTGTAGATGCGCCATCTTGGGCTGCAGCCTGAGCTCTGTGACCCTCCCACCTTGCAGGTGTGACAGACCCAAACCAGTGGGGTACAGGAGTCTGGTAGGGGGAAAATATACTGGTCACTGGATGAGTAGTTTTCTGTTCCCTGAGTGACCAGAGCAGGGGCTGCACTACAGTAATCAGGAACCTGCTAGAACCAATTAAGGCAGACAGGCTAATTAGAACACCTGCAGCCAATCAAGGCAGGCTAATCAGGGCACCTGGGTTTAAAAAGGAGCTCACTCCAGTCAGGCGAGGAGGAGCCAGAGGAGAGGAAGTGCGTGTGAGGAGCTGGGAGCAAGAGGTGCAAGGAGCTGAGAGTGAGAGGGTGTGCTGCTGGAGGACTAAGGAGTACAAGTGTTATCAGACACCAGAAGGAAGGTCCTGTGGTGGGGATAAAGAAGGTGTTTGGAGGAGGCCATAGGGAAGTAGCCCAGGGAGTTGTAGCTGTCATGCAGCTGTTACAAGAGGCACTATAGACAGCTGCAATCCACAGGGCCCTGGGCTGGAACCTGGAGTAGAGGGTGGGCCCAGGTTCCCCCCAAACCTCCCAACTCCTGATCAGACACAGGAGGAGTTGATCCAGAGTGTGGGGAAGATCACTGAGGTGAGAAAATCTACCAATAAGCGCAGGACCCACCAAGGTAGAGGAGGAACTTTGTCACACAGGGTCCTAGAGCCTGGGCTCCTGCCAAGCCCAGACATCTGCAATGCAACTAAGCAGCCCGCAAGACTGAGTTTTTAATTGCAGTGTAGACCTACCCATTGATGGGCTGTTTGCACTGCCACTGCCTCTGCTGCAGTCATTCAATACAGACAGAAGCTCAGGAACTAGAACCGTCAATCTAGCATTAAGACTCACTAAAAACAAAACAACTTTTAAAACTACTTGGAAGTGCTCCCACAATTAAAAATTGCTTGTGGAAAATGAACTGCTGTGTGGAAGTGCAAGCCATGGCTATAGAACGTCTATTGTATTGCCAGATAGATTTGAGACAAGAACAGAACCTACAGTCCTGTGAAATATCTGGATGAGTCAGAAGTCAAATAATTTTTTGGACAATTGCAAAACATCTCTATTGGTAATACTTTGTGCTTGAAATTAAACCATGACTTGTGAAACAGCAAGCACTATATATGCTCTCACATACAACAGCTGAACATATTGTTCCAGCTTGAATTCTTACCTCTGAGTTATTTCATATAATTTTATGTTATTAGATGTGTTGCATTTAACAGTTGTGCGCATGAGAACCTGTGCAGCAAAATGTTCCAAGTTTATGCCCACTAGACCAAATTCTGCAGTTCTCACTCAGTCAATAATACATCACTGGGAGTTGTGGGCGTTAAGAATCTGTGAAAATCAGGCAACGTTTATTTATGGATTTAATAGTTTAACTTTAGGTACCCACATTTTAAAATGTTAGTCCTAATGTGATACTGGCCCAAATTCTGCTCTGAATTACAGAAGGGGAAATCTGGAGTAACTCCACTGGAGAAAATGGAGTTTTCTTCATGTTAATGAGAGTAGAATCAGACTCACTCTATTGTAAATGTCACTTTTTTTATAGTGAAAGAAACCATTGTTAGCTTATTAATAATAAGGACAATTCCTAAAACCAGCTACAGTACATTTAAAGAATGGCTTTTTATATTTTAAACAAAGCATAATTCTCCTTAAAACCCCTTTTATGTTTTTAGAACAATATTAAATATATAACCAGCCATGTTAATTAGATTATATAGTTAATGTACATTAGAACTATGACTTATTGCAGAGTTACTGACCATGAAAACACATTTGGATCATTCCAGTCTGTAATCCCCACTTAATCCATTCCAAGTCTGTCAATCAACGCGATACAGTCAGGATATTTATGATCACATCAGACAAGAGATCTGGAAGAATTTCACAACTTTGCAGAGCTGAATCCAGAAAAAAAGAGGAAAAAATGTTTCCACTGGCAAAATGAAGCATTGCCAGGAAAAACATAATGGTTGACTTGGCCCATGTAATTGAATTTTCTACTCAGAAGTAATTTACAAACCAACAACAGGGAAAAATTATCAATCCTTGGAACTTTCATAATAACAAAGCAGAGGAGTTTTACCTGGCACAGCACATTTCTTAATCACGTTTTTCTTTTCTAAATTTGTTCTGTGGCTTCCCGCCTCCCTCCCTCCCCCCCCCCCTTTTTTTTTTGCCTGCATAGGATAATGTAAATCACCAGTGTAGAGCTGAAAGGGATCCCTTCTTAGGCCCCTTTTGCTGCTGGCATGCACTGCAGGCTGGATTTCAGGGGCTGTAACATTCTCCAGAAGAGCTGGTCAGGAATTTTTTAATGCAAAATATTGATTTGTTGGAGCCAAAACTTTTTGCGGGGAAGGGTTGGTTTTGACCAATTTTTTGAGTAAAACAAACAAACTTGAAAAAAGGGTTTTATGTTTCAACATTTTCTAAACACAACAGTTCAGTTTGCTGGTTCAAAATGACTTTTTGTTTAGAAATTTAAGCTAATTAGGGTAAAAAAAATGGTTGAAAAATTGAAACAAAATGTTTTGAAGTGATCAAAACCAAACATTTCAATTGACCTGAACTGAAAATTTTTTGGGGGAAGCAGGACCGGCTCTAGGCACCAGTATTTCAAGCCTATGTTTGGGGTGGCACTTGTCAAGGGACGACACTCTGGCCTTTTTTTTTCTTTTTTTTCTTTTTTTTTTTTTTTTTTTTTTGCTTCAGCAGCAGTACTCTGGCTTTTGTTTTTTTGCTTGGGGCGGCAAAAAACCTGGAGCCGGCCCTGGGGGGAGAGGTCAGTTCACAATTTTTTTTGAGTTTTTGACTTTTCGTTGAGACTCAGGATGGAATTTTTTTTCAATATCTCAAAACTTTTCATGAGACAAAAAAACAATCTCCTGCCTACGTCTATTCCTCAGTGCAAGGACCATATCTTCCTATGTTTCTATGTATAATAAGGCCCCAATCACCTCTGGGCACCTACGCAATAAAAACAATAATAATCAGTGGGATGGAATGCTTGTAAATGTCAAGGTCCCATGACGACACTGACATTTCCATATGAGATGTACAGTATCAAAGACACAGGGTAGCACTGAAGGTGTCTTATACCCTATGTACTCAGCACATTATGCAACAGAAAAGAGCAGGGCCGGCGCTACCATTTAGGCGACCTAGGCAATGGCGTAGGGCGCCAGAATTTTGGGGGGGCGCTATTTTGCCGGGGGGGCGGCACATGGGTCCAGTGGACCTACCGCAGTCATGCCGGCGGACGGTCCGCTGCTGGAAAGGCTCCAGTGGAGCTGCCGCAGTCATTTCAGTGGACGGTGCGCTGGTCTAAAGGCTCCGGCAGACCTACCGCAGTCATGCCTGCGGCAGGTCCACTGGAGCCTTTAGACCAGTGAATCACCCGCCAGCATCACTGCGGTAAGTCCATCGGGGCTGCGGGGGGTGGCGAAATGGCTGTCCGCCTAGGGCGTCAGAAACCCTGGCACCGCGCCTGGAAAAGAGGCCTATTTTGAGCTATCAGAGGTAAATGATCAGTAATTTTTTAGGGAATTCAATGGCTGCCTTAAAGCATATTTCATTACTCTCCATTTTAAAATGCATTTTCATAGGAAAAATATATAAATAGAAACATTTTAAGAAGAGAACAATAACAAAAATGAATCAAGTTTGCAAAGTAAGATGTGCAAGAACCAGGCTGGAGAATAGGATTCTGAACAGAGACTTGAGCAAAACACACGTGTGTATGCACATGCACACACACACACACACACTCACAAACACATGGATATTAGCCCTCATGTTTTGTAGCATAACGCAACTGCTAACTAATTAGAGGTTGGGGAACAACTTGCTGTATGAGTAGATTACCCTATCACTGCCCACTTCAGGGTTTCTTATCCCTTCCTCTGCAGCAGTGGGTAGTGGCTGTCATGCTGTGCGGAGTGGCCCATGACTGTGAGTGCCAACCTCAAGGCAGATTGTCAGAAAGCAGTGCCTACACCCCAACTTGCTGATATATTCTATAATTAGATTTCACCAACCCAGTAACAAGCGTGAACTTCTAAAGCACTGTAACAGTCTTACCATGGAGTCACAGACAGTCCCCTAGGGCATTGCAATCTATCCTCCCACCCAGGCAAACTGGACTAAGCGATGGCTGCCATACACCAAAAATTCTCACAAGATTCAGGTTGCTTCCAGTCCCAAGAGACCAGTAACATACCCCACATCAGTGTGTAGCTCAGTTCTCACACCAGACACAACGCTTATAGCCAATCCTGTAGTAAACAAACTCAGGATTTTTTAACTAGGAAAAAGAAATGAGAGAATTAATTACAGGTTAAAGCAGACAAAGCATATCTACACAAATGAGTTATAGTCTGTGGTTCCAAAATATGACAGAGATATAATAATCTGTCAGCTTTGAATGTCTTTTAGGACTAATCCACGCCAAATAGCAGGGGGATCTCTTGCATATGTTTAGGAATCTTTGCCCCTGAGAGTCCAGACAGCATAAAAGATCCAGTTTTTTCTTGTCAGGGATTTTTATTCCCTCTATCCCAAAGTCCAGACTGAGCGGATAAGTTCATGTGTTGGTCTCCCCTTCCTGGAGATAGCTAAGAATGCAGTCAACAGGGTCTCTGTCCTTTGATGCTACACAGTAGCTCATTTGTTCTCAATGGGCCAACTTGTGTGCAGGTTGAACACTTTACCTTAATTAACACTTCAATACCTGCTTGGGGAGTTACACAATTATAGAGGTTTACAATGCAAACGCTCAATAGAACTTTATAGAGTTAAGTGAGATCAATACATGCAGCATCCTACAAGCGTTTCATAAAGTCTAAGCACATTCTTATCAACTTAATATGTAATATCTATTTTGCTAACACTAAGGGCTTGTCTACATTGGCAATTTACAGCGCTGCAACTTTCTCACTCAGTGGTCTGAAAAAACACCCCGAGCGCAACAAGTTTCAGCGCTGTAAAGTGCCAGTGTAGACAGTGCACCAGCGCTGGGAGCCACGCCCCCCATGGAGGTGTTTTTTTTAGAGCGCTGGAAGAGCTCTCTCCCAGCACTCTGCTGCGACCACACAAACCATATTAAAGCGCTGCCGTGTTGCCCGTGTAGACTAGCCCTGACACACAGGTAAGTAAGACTGGTTTCCAGCTATGCATTTGTAAGTGTTCAGTGAGGCCTGGGGCCTTCGTATGAGCTGCCACCTGATCTGCCAGTATCGCAATGGCCGTTGTCAGAGACAGGATAATGGATGGCACTGATCCAATCTGATGACTGCTGTGTTCTTATCTTATTATTAATTCAAAGCACTGAGTGTTCTAGGTACCTTACATATTATATGCATAGACACATTTGCTGCCCTGTGGAGTACGTAAGCTAATGAAGCAGTGATCATTAGAAGAAGGACATATTCCTGTTTGCTGTCAGGCAGATCTTACTAGCTTGCTGCTGAGGGTTTTTCATTAAAAGACTCAATCCATTTAAAAAAGAACAATGTCTGTGAAAGGTAAGATCATTTGGGGCCTGATCCTGTGAGGTGTTGTGCATATTGGCCCTGATCCCACAAAGCATTTAACTTTAAGGGTGTGAGTAATCCTATTGACGTCAATGCTTTGCTGGATCAGAGCCAGAATGCTCAGCAGAGCACCTTGATGATCGAGCCATTGATTGGCCACCACTGTACATGTACATAAAACTAAGCTGTAAAGAAAACAAGAATCAGTTATTCTTGGTGGTTGATGGGATAGAGCCAGAAATAATGTGTTTATTAGAGAAAATTCACATCCAACTCTTGCGTCTGGTTGCTTATATCAGCACTTATGTACATAACAAGGCTATTTACAGACCTAAGTAGTGCTTTGAGCAATGGACTAAATGCTTTTGTCCCTTCCAGCTGATGATCAGATGCTCAGATTGACTGGAGCCAGTTAGTAGATTCTCTGCCCTCATGGCTGGACTTCATGCTTCCTCACTCAGTTACGTCTGATCTGAGTCTCCTATGTCCTGCAAACTGCACCTCCTGCAAGTGGACTGAGGAAAGTCTTTTCCTGACTGGGCTCTACTAATTGGAGCTGTACTGAGCTCATTTAATTAGGAAGTTGTTCTTTCAAAATCAAGCTCACGTTTGAGTTGGGTGTTTGGCTAGCTCTCCATCTCACGGTTATTGGCTGCACTGGGGAGTGGCGTAAAAGAACGAGCATGCTGAGACCATTTGGCCCCACTGGAGACTTTTCTGAGGCTTGTTTTCCACAGGTCATTCTTCAGTTAGCTCTGACCTAGAAAGCAGAACCTCAGGATCGTTCTTAGAACCAAGATATGGACAAAAACGTTTACAATTTTGTTTATTTAATGGAGAAATAAAAAGTAAATAACAGACAGCAGGACAATCCATGCCCCTCTGCTTTACCAGCATCCATCTGATAAAGAGATTCAGTCAACACCAGTGGTTTGGTCTGATAGCAATAAAGTCCTTGGAATGGGGCATTGTCACAGGATTAGTCTCTTGCTTGTAAAATGTCTTGGCTTTGCCTTAACATTTATTTAACAGCATGAGGCCATTATCTTATTGTAATACTGTTTCACTGTTACCATCTCTGATATCATAGCTTCTGTACAGCCACCAGATGTCTTCACTAAACTTTATTTTTATAATACATCTTTTTTTATTTCCTTTTGATGGGTAGAGCACCTGTTGAGTGCTCTGCAAATTAAAGTTGTGCTGCAATAATTTAATTTTAACTGTATTTTTAAAAAAATATTCTAAATGTAAGTGAGAGTTGAGGACCATTGCATCTTGGTAGTGCCATATCACCCCTCTCTTGAGAAAATGGCACCAACTCACAGTCGTTTGTTTCTATTGGAATAACATGGTGGTTGTGTATGTACTTTCCCAAGAATGTCAGGGCTTCATTGATTCTGTCCGTATCCTGAAAAATTTAATATGGCACAAATAAAGTGCAGCAAACAGCTTCATGGAAAGCAGATGTGAGTGGACTCCTACCAAGGGTTTATGGGACTTCAAAGCCTGAAAGAAAGAGCTGACCAAAATATTCAACTCTGCCACATCGTCACTGCTTTTGATGAAAGAGCAAAAGTGAGGAAGAAAAGAAAAATCTGGCTCCTTGTTTTAATTTTCTGCTGGCCTAAGGCAAGACTTTTGGAAGGAATGAATTACAAGCAAACATGGAGATGGAGAGACTGCCGAGACAGAGACTGACTGCTGACACTGAATAAAAGGAATTCTTCTTGTTCCTATTTAAGTGAATCTTCAGGTTGAGCTGGCTTACCAGAGAACTGAGTTACAAAATATGAGTGGTGGTGTAGCCATGTCAGCCCTAGGATATTAGAGTCAGGATGGGTGACTTCTGTTGGTGAGAGAGAACCTTTTGAGCTTACATAGAGCTCTTCTTCAGGTCTGGAAAACTTACTCAGGGCATGTATACTCTTAAAACACTGCATTAGCATAGCTGCCGGGCCCGGCACAGCTGTGCCGCTGCAGTGCTTTAATGGAGATGCTCTAAGTCTATGGGAGAGAGCTTTCCTATCAGTGTCATTAATCTACCTTCCTGAGAGGCAGTAGCTGTGTCAGCGGGAGACGCTCTCCCGGCTCTGACATAGTGCTGTCTACATTGGCAGTTAGGTAGGTAAACTACATCGCTCTGAGTGACGTCCTTATACCAATATAGGTCTGTAGTGTAGACCAGACCTCAGAGTGTCACAGCTAAATACAAGATGGAACAGATTATTTAGCATAGGTTATTAACATGCATTTCAAGGAACCATTCAAGGTGAAAGGGCCTGTTAAAACCCCTCCAGTCATGGGGAGGAAGTGAGGAGGAGGAACTGGCTGGGAGGGGTTTGTTAGTGGGTTATAGACTGTTGTAATAAGCCATAAATCCAGTGTGTCTATTCAGTCCATGATTTTTAGTGTCTAGCAAAGTCTCAGGCTTGTCTTTTGAAAGTGTTGTGCAGGCTTCCTTTGAGGATGAGGACTGATAGGTCAGCTTCAGAGTGATCGCTTTGTGAAAAGTGTTCACCCACAGGTGATGTGATGTTTTTGTCTTTTATCATTTCCATGTGAGTTAGTTTGAGAGTGTAGCGATTGTCAGATTTCACCCACATCATTTCTATTGGGGTATTTAGTGCACTGGATGAGATACACCCCGTGTTGACCTTGAAATGTGTGTTGTGGGGTGTGTTGATCATTGTAGCAGTGGAGATATTCTGCAGGTTTTGCATCTGTAATTCTGGCAGGGTCTGGTGCAACTCTGACTTGATGTGTCCTCCTGGTTTGTGGGGAGTTTACTTCTGATGATGAACTTGGAGAGGATGGGGGTTGTTTGAAGGCCAGAAGAGGGGCTCGGGAAAGATATCTTTGAGTATGGGTTGTACTTTGAGAATATTCCCTGTGGGTTCCGGTGTGGGTGGTAGGAGGGGGTTTTATTTCTTTAGAAAATATGAGCACAGTTTCAAAAAGCATCCACCCTACTCTTGCACACAAGCTCTCTTTCAGCAGTGCCGCTACTGCAAACAGGTTTAGTGCATGCAGATTCTATCATTTGCACATGCAGGTGTTAGTGCTTTAAAGGTGCTCCATGCACAAGTGTTTTGCACATATGGAAAGGAAGGCTGAGTTGAGGACACCTTGAAAATTTGGCCCTTTGTGTGAACATGACGGAAACAGTTCAAACTTCGAAGGTAGGTATTCAAGACAAATAGTAATTTGGGACTGGTGTAGGAATGGTGTAGAATACTGATAATGGAATTTGACAGACAAAAGCCAACTAGGAAAATAAGGGTAATTCATTCCCATTGGTTCAGGTATTGTTTCCTCTGTAGAAGGACAAAAACATACAGAACAAGTAGAGGTCTTTTCTTTTCTTTTCTTTTCTTTTCTTTTCTTTTCTTTTCTTTTCTTTTGTGTTACTGAGTCTCCATCTCTTTTCAGAACTCTTTGTACTTGCCATCCTCGCTTTGGTCTACCTTGTTTACCTTGTATGGCTTTGCTGAGACCATACCCAAAACAGTTCTGTCAGTTCTGGGCACCTCAGTACCTGCAAGTGAAGATGAAGTGGAGGGAGTTCAGAGAAAAGCCACAAAAAATGATTAGATGCCAGATAAATTGACTTATAGGAGGAAAGATTCACAGAGCCAAAATATCTCCAGTTTGGCTAAATGGGAGCTAAGTGTCATGACTTTAAGTTCCAGTTATTTCCTCTCTGCTGTGTTTTGGCCAGGGGCAGTATGAGACTTACCTAGAAATATTTAAAGAATGTAAATACCAAGAAGATGAATTACATTGAGTGGTTCAACTAGAATAAGGACAAAATGCAGCCTGGATCCTCAGGACAAACTTCCTGAGAGTCAGGTGTGAAAGCCCCCCAAGGGACATGGTGGAAGTCTTACCACTTGGAATTAGACTGCACAAAGCACTAGACAATACACTGCAGGGAATAATCCTATATTTGAACTAGCTGGGGACTAGGCCTAGAGGTCAAAATTAGATCTGGTCAGAAAATAGGGGGGAAATCATGAAAAAAAATCAAAATAAAGTTAATATATCTTGTCAAAAGGTCATTCTTGCTGAAATTTCATACTGACTGTACCCCTAAAAGGTCGATTCTATCTGGAATGTCTTTGATTCTGCCTTGTCATTTCTCTCTCCCTCTGCTCTTATTTAACTCAGTCAATCAACTTGCACTTGGCTTGTATGGAAGTCACTATACAAAATAAAGTTGTGCTATGTCATATAGTACCTGCACTACTTACTGTAGTAAATCCTCTTTACAGACAGTGAAGGTATCAGGATCCCCATCTCTTTTCTCTCAGCTCTGTTTCGGCAAGGGGCAGTGTGAGCCATTTATGTGTCATCATGTCCCTAGTCAACACCGGGAATGGGATGCCTGAGAATGCAGCCATTTCGCTCTGTGTTAGGGGTTAACAGCCTGCTGCATAGGATAGATTAGGGATGTGATGAAACATAAATAGCTGTTAATGTTCCAGCTGAGCCCAGCCAGAAGGAAATGGGAATATCCCTAAAACGGTCATGTTCTTGATTGGTCACCTGGCTGATGGACATTCTGAGCCTGGGCTCCTGGGAAGCACCAGGGCAGCTACTGAGCAATCAGAGCCTCCAAATAAAATTGCTGTTTGTGCACTTTGAAGATTGGGACCTGATATCAGATTCATGGCTGTATATGCCTCCATGGCTCCCTGTCTTTGCACACTCATGCACAATAGCTGATTTTTGAAAGCGTCTTTACACTATGAGTCCAGCCTCCATTTCTGCGACTGGGAGGAAGCCCAGAGGTTCTTCCTTCAAGTTTTCCTGTTTTCTGAGGGAGCTGAGCTTGTTATTTCAGGGAAGTTTTGAGTCTTTCCTTTGTCAGTGTCAAATGTAATTAAATTTTCTCTATAAGTGAGTATATGCAATCCTTACTAGTCACATCATAGCTGAGGGTAGGGTGACCAGGCATCCCAGTTTTATCAGGACTGTCCCGATATTTACTTGTTTGTCCTGCATCCCGAACGATATTCAGTTGGGACGCGAATTGTCCCGATATTTTGCCCTCCAGCTCACAGGCAGAGGGGGCTCGCGCCCCGCACCGACTCCGCCTCCTCCCTCCCCAATTGGATCCCTCCCCAAATCCCCATCCTGGCCCCGCCTCTTCCCAAGCATGCCACATTCCTCCCCCTCCCCCGTCCCTCCCAGGCTTGCGCTAATCAGCTGTATGGTGGCACAAGTGCTGGAGGGAGTGGGGAGAAGCAGGACGTGGCAGGAGGCAGAGCAGAAGCGAGCTGCTGTGGGGTGGGGGACGTGGAGCTGCCGGTGGTGAGCTCAGCCCTCACCAATTTTTCCTCTGCTCCGGCTGCTCTTGTTTTTTTTTGTTTGGTTGGGTTTTTTTGCTTTGTTTTTTCCTCTGCTGCCAGCTCTTGGGTTTTTTTTTTTGCTCCGCCGGCAAAAAAACCACCCCCCCCCCACGTCCTGATATTTCACATCTCTCATCTGGTCACTCTGGCTGAGGGGCAGAGTTCTGGAGTATTCTGGGGGCCCGAACTTTCATACAAATCTTGGCATTTCGCAGAATCAAAGAAATGTCAGTCTGGAACGGACCTTGAGAAGTCAGCAAGTCCAGCAGCCCTCTGCGCTATGGCATGACCAAGTAAACCTAGACCATCCCTGACAGGTGTTTGTCCACTCTGTTCTTTAAAACTTCCCATGACAGGGATTCCACAACCTCCCTTGGAAGCCTATTCCAGAGCTTAACTACTTTTAGAGTTAGACAGCTTTTCCTAATATCTAGCATAAATTTCCCTTGTCCGACTTCTTGTTATCAGGTTCCTCCCTCTCCTTTGTCTTTTCTCAAGACTAAACATGCTCAGTATTTTTAACTTCTCCTTATGCTAAACCTGTTATCATTTAAAACCTGTTAAACTTGTTATCTCCTAGAACAGTCCATTTTACCAAGAACAATCTACTCTGGACTCTCTCCAGTTTGTCCACATCTTTCCTAAAGTGTCGCACTCAGAACTGGACACACGACTCCAGCTGAGGCCTCACTAGTGCCTGAGTAGAGGAGGACAATTACGCTCCCTCCCCCATCTTACATATGACGCTCCTGTTAACATAAATCCCTATTCCTGTCGCCTTCTGACCGCCAAATACTCCTCTCTGCTCTCATGTTCCCCTTTCCCCTGCTAGTTCACCTTCCATATTTTTCCTCCATCCACTAAAGGGCATGTATATTCGGTTACCATTAATCCTACTGGCCCTGAGTTAAGTGTCCAATTACATGCCTGATTCAGGCACACAGGTTTTGTAGCTGCACATGCAGATCAGATAACTGCCTGCTGAAATCACTAGTTAGTTGCATACCTCATTTCTGTGAGTGGATTAGCTGTGGACATACGTATTTTGGGTGTGCAGTTGTGTTCCTAGTTTGCTTGTTTTTAAATAAGGCTCACTTGAAGCTTGGGCTGGGTATGTCAAGTGGTCTATGAACCTTGCCAAGTCTATTGGTGAACTGATCCAAGTTTTAGGGGTAATGATGCCCCACATGCAGTGAATTTTACCTCTTTGGGGGGTTTTGTTAGTCATATAGGTGTAAGGGTCAGGTCCCAATCATAAAACTCACTAAGAAGGAAATTTAGTTTGGTGTCCGCAAGGACAAGAAATGGGAGCAACAGAAGTGCCGGTGCACTGATAAGGAGGTTGAAGAGCCAAGAAGAGGAAATTTGATGCTTGCCATCACTGAGCTGACTTACCCATTCCTTTCACAGCTTTCAGATTGTATTTGTTTGTTGCTGCCTGATGAAGTCTCTGACCCGGGCCTGCCCTTCTCTCCCTGAGTGCTGACAGTAAGTGGAGAAATGCAGAATTCATTCATCTGCCTGAGTTCCCTTTGATGTCCACATTAAAAGCTCTATTGTTTTATTAGCTGTTAATGTGACATTGGGGAATTCTGCAGCTACCTTGAACGGGGTTGGGGGTGTATGCAGGCGAGCCCCTTCCTGGTAAGCTGTCACTTTTAAAAGTATGACACACTTCATTGTGCAAACAGAACTGAAAGCTCTAGTGTTATGGGTGCGTAGCTGCTGAGCACACAGAACTCCCATTAAAGTCAACAGTGGTCCGTGAGGTCTGTTTCTTAGCTACACACCTTGGTATTCTCTGTGGGTTATTGTACGCAGCAGAGGAGCACTGCTGAATTATATAGCAAGGACCACTTACTCCTTGAAGAATCAAGCTGTTCAAATTTCTTTGAATTGATTGGATACTGATCACAGGCAACGTGCACATCAGAAGACTTTACAAGCAAACCAAACAAACTCCCTCCTACTCCTGATGTATTAGTTTTGAGAATGGACTGATGATTATCATGGAGTCTGAGGTTTCAAAATGCACTAAACTATTTTGGGGGGTTTGCAGAATTTTCATCTGTCCATACTGGGTATATTTAACAAGCCCTCCACCATAGCATAGTATAACATTGAGGCATCTAACCTTGGAAAGTGCAAACTATTTTTTCCTTTAAATTAAACCAGTTGGGCCAGATTCTCAGATGAGAGATGGGACTACGAGGGAGCCAGATGTGGCATCCTGATCCTGAGATCACTACAGCCCTGCCCCTGTGTAGATTAGAACAGTTTACCAGTGTATCCTGGAGCAGAGCCTATCTATGACCCTTTCCTGTTCCTTCTTTAATATGCTACCTTTACCAAGGGATGCAAGGGGGGCAGCTGCTTTTTGGGGACCCTTCCAGCTGGTGAGATCCAGCAGTTTTCTACTCCCTTGGGCCAGAGAATCTAGCCCAAGACTTTTAAGGGTGATTTATTTATTAAATTGCGACATATTTTTATAACTAAATGGAAACCCTATGCTATAATAATAGTCTACTAATATATCCTTTCAAACTATCAGCTACAGAGGAGAGAGTGTCTTCATTTGCCTTTTTACAGCACTGATCACGTCATCAGTAATAAGCAAATGATGAACAAATTGTCATAACAAATACTAACATTTAGCATTTACATAACATGTTGCTTTTCAATAATATTTACAAACATCAACTTTGAGAGATAAAAGAACTTCCCCAAAGTTCGTCTGAATTTTATAATTACCTAAGCAGGCCTGTGTAGAACTACCAAAAATATTAGCGTTGTCTACATTGCATCCATAGCTTGAGGCTGTGATCCCGTCTGAAATCACAGACTAAAGACTTTTCTGCACATAAAAATGGTACTGATTTAACTGTTAAATCAATACAATCCCTCTCATCACCCCCCTCCCCAATGTGGCTGTAATTATACTGGAGCAAATATGCTGTATAGGAAGGAGAATAGGCTATACTAGAGCAAGGCATATTTATAGTGCTACAACTGTGTCCACACTAGGGTTGTACCAGGATAACTTCTTCAGTAAAAAATTACCCCTCTAGCTTAGTTTTACCAATACTCAGAGAAAGGGCAGAGCTGAGACCTAGGGTAGCTGAAATCCATCTGCCTAAACTGCCTACATTGGCCCAATTCCCATTTGCCCTACTTTGAGAATCTTGGCTTCAGTCCACTTCTAAATAAATCCTGGAGAAAGAGTTGTCTGTATGAACCCCATCCTGCATGATGCTGAGAGCTCTCAAAGTCAATGGGAATTAAGAAGACTCAGCACCTTATGAGAGCAGGCTCAATTTCTATTAGCTAGGCTATGCAATAATTTTTAATTCCGCTAAAAACGCAGGGTTGCACATAAAAGTGTCACCAAGCGCAATAAAGTTACATAATTATAAGATATTACAACAAGGGCTGTGACTTTCATGAAAGTGATACAATTTTTTTCCCTTCCAACAAAAATATTGGATGATTCCATAAATACTGTACTGTAAATGGCTCTAGATTATGTCCAAGGGCTGCGTCAACCATTTAGTTAACTATAATTGAAAATAATGGGGGTAAATAGATAAATAACTAAAAGAGTTATACTGGTACAAAATCTGTTCGGAAACAAAGGCTAAGCTGTGCTGGGCCAGGTCGGTACTTGGATGGGTGACAATCTGAGGATGACCATGGAAGTGTTGAGAGAACTCTTGCTTCTGACTCGGTTATAGGCCAGTGCCTCTACTATGGCGCTAATGTTTCTGTGCTGACAGCCATATTTTTAATGAAACAGGAAGCCACAGTCCTGACCACTTGTAGTCATTAAGGATCCTAGGCCACATTTCTTAAAGAGAGGGGTGTTAGTGGGTAATTGCATTCTGCCTTACAAAGTCCCCCCTTCGTTTCATTTAGATGTGCTTTTCTTCTTCACTTCCTGGCCTATATTGTGGTGTAGTAATGCGGTGCCTCATGGTCTCAGACACCATCCGATGGTCCAGGGACATCTACACCGAAATCATCACTGGCCACTGACAGTACCAGGAGGCCTGAACCGGAGAGATATCGTGCATTAACTATGAGAAAGGGACTGAGAGACTTTGTCTGTTGGACCACATGAACTGGAACCATAAATTCACTGAATGTTAAATCTCCCAAATGATGGTCACTCCACCCTTATCATCATATCCACTCATTAGACTTCACACCCAGGGCCGTCCTTAGGCATACGCAGCTGCTGAGGGCACCATGAAATTTGGAGCACCAAATTGACCTAAATTTCATGGTGCCCTAAGCAGCTGCATACTGCATACGCGGCAGCACCAGCCCTGGTGACCAGCCCTATCCCTCAGCTGGTCCCACCGCGAGCTGTGATCACTGTAAGGGGTAGGGCCATCCCTGGGTTGTGTGGGGACCCGGACAACTCCATTCGCCTTGCCTCTTACCCTTCCGCCCTGCTCCGCCCCTAGCCTGCCCCTATTCCACCTCTTACCCCAGCAACCCTGCATTCACCAGCAGCGGCGGGAAGTGGAGCAATGTGGCCCCAGCCTGCTCCACTCTGTCAGCTCCCAGCCGTGGCGCTCTGCGTCCCGCTGCTGGTGAGTGCAAGGAGGCTGGGGAAAGAACGTCTCCCACACTCACCTGCAGTAGGAAGCAGAGTGACATGGCCCCAGCCCCCTCTGCTTCCCTTGCCCTGGCCCCAACCATGTTGCTTGGGGGTAGGAGGAGGAGGAGGGTTGGGGAAAGGTTCTCAGCCCCACCCCACTCAGCGGTGGTGGGAAGTGGAGCGCCGCGGCTAGGAGCTGGCAGAGTGGAGCGGGCTGGTATCAGGCTGCTCCGCTTCTGCCACTGCTGGTGGGTGTGTGTGTGGGATCCCATTCCCTAAGCCCCCTCCCCTGAGTGACATGGCTGGGGTGAGATAAGCGGACCAGGCTGCTCCTGGCCCCCTGCTAATTCCGCGGGCCACTCTGGGCCTGTGGGGCCCCCAAAAGTGCCCCCCTAGCTCCTGCCTCCCAGATCCTGGGGTGGGGAGGCCTGGGGTCCCACATAGTCCCCCCGTGGGGGGGAGGGGACTGCATAGGGCACTCAAATGGCTAGGGACTGCCCTGTCCACACCTGAATATAGCCATTGTGTGAACAACATACCCTCATATATTGATGTGTGTACTTTGACCCGTGAACCTTTTACTCCCAATTGAGGATATTGCAGATTATGTATTCCTTACGCCACCTGATCTTAAACTGAACTTCACACCCCTTGATAATCTATACGTTATTCCCTGATAACCAGAAACGTCTATGCTTGAACTTTGTACCGTTCACTTTTTTTTTAAAACATCATCCTAATAAAATGTTTAATGCTGTGTTCTGTCAAACACTCTCCTCCCACCTCAGAGGTTGTTGCATTTCGGGGTGAACAAAGCTCTAAATATATGGCCAATAGTCTATTTTTATGATAAGGAAGAAAGAAAAGGAATGTGAAAAAGGAGCACTGAGTCACCAAGAGGGGAGGGAATGCCCAGCCGTCTGTTTGCTTTAGGTTTCAATGCCTGAGAGAGAGAAAACAGCAGATGTTTTCAAATTTATCTTCGTTGCTCTGTGGTGTTTGTATTATTTCCCATAAGAAGATGTTTTAGTTAAGAATGTCGTCTATTCTTTTCAAGTTGGTCTTGATTTGACACCTTGATTCTTTGTTGACTGACACTCTCTAACTAACCCAGATAGATTAGAAAATTTTGGATTTCCAATACTACCTATGTATATTTATTGGGCGCTGACACAAGGCCTGATCTGTGAAGTTAGAATCTGTTCATTGATAACTTTGGAAAAGGCCCACTGTATGTAAACTAGCTAGTGTGTATGCTAGCTCTGAACAATATATATTCACTTACGGATGCATTTTTGAAGGACAGGGCCAAAGCTGCAGTCAGCAAACATGCATGTGCATGGGTAATTGCACACACAACCTGCACTTGTGCAAATAAGATGGGAAATTGAACAGGGCCACAGGTACAAGGATGTACAATGACACATTTGTGTGTGTACCTGGAAATAGAGGCACAATTGCCTGGGCATGCACATACTGCAATTGCAAGACATTTCTCAGAACTGAGAGTTCTTTGGAAATTTGGACACGATGTGTCCACCTTATAAAACTGAACTGGCTGACAAGTGGTTTATCACTTCACCATGATGGCAGATGCAGAGGATCACACCAGAAACCATCTGTCACCAAAGTCTGCTATTTGGCAAGAGCACAATGCAGCCAAGGGCAGGAGGTGTCTCCTGGTAAATACAAACAGGAAGGCAAGCCCAGCCCAGTGCCAGATTCCTGCTGCTATCTGCAGGGCCTCATTTTTATTTACTTAACGTCTGTTTGATTTACACCTCACTAACACGGCTCGATTACTCCATCATTACGGCTTTTTTCTCTGCCTGGCTTTCCCAGCTCCTTATTTTCCACGTTAGTCGGAAACTAAGCAAATAGAAACTCAAAGCTTCTATTTTTTTTTTAAACATCTGATGGAACCCATAAGAACTGTTTTCCAAAACTGAGTGGCTGCATTGCAAAACAAGGCACCTTTCATGATTAAATAATATTCCATTAGGCTGGAGACTGACAGAGCGTCTTCCTTTGACTTAGAACTGGTATTTGTTCCTGAAGACCAAAGGAAATAAGTCTCCCAAAATTTTCCAGTGGCAGAAAGGTCATGAGGTGCTTGTTCACTAACATCCACAGCACAGGAGCTTGCAACTGATTTGCTCTGCTGTGCCCTCACCTATGGTAACCCTGTCACGCAGTCAAGAGCAGCAGTGGGTCAGGGAAGAGGGAAGCCAGAGAGAAAATAAAGGAAAGATCAAAATTTGGTTTTCTATAGCATCTTTTAAAGCTCAAATGCCCCTGTAGTACTTACAAAGCAATTAGTTAGGAGTCAAACAGGATGACTTCCCCCATTTTAGGCCTTGATTCAGCAAAGTTTTTAATGGGACCTAAGTGGGACTTAAGCATGTGCTTTAAGTGAAGCTCATGCTTAAGTGCTTTGCTGAACTGGAGCCATCAGCTTGAAAAGTGTCTTGGTACTGGAGTCTTTCCGTGATTTGCGATTCCTGACCTCACATCTGCTGAGAGGTACGTTTGCTGGACTGTTGATACAGATCTAAGCACAACACACAATGTGCAATAAGCTGTATCCGAATCTCTAAATAACTGTGGGGTTTGTTACCACTCAGAATGACAGCAAAGAGTCCTGGGGCACCTTATAGACTAACAGATGGTTTGGAGCATGAGCTTTCGTGGGTGAATACTCACTTGCATCCCACAAAGTGGGTATTCACCCATGAAAGCTCATGCTCCAAAACGTCTGTTAGTCTATAAGGTGCCACAGGACTCTTTGCTGCTTTTACAGATCCAGAGTAACACGGCTACCCCTCTGATACTCACAATGATGTGAGCATTCCTGTCAGAGTCAATGGTACTAGTCACATGAGTAAGGGTGGCAAGATCTGGTCCAGAGGAAATACTTGTAAGCAGTAAAAATAACACAATAATATTGCATGGCTGTGATATGAGATGCACTGACTTCTTAATATTGTCATAGAGTTTTTCCAGCACCATAGCAAAAATGGGACAGCTTTTCAGACAAGGTATCTGTGCAACTGCACATCTAATTTTCACATGCAGTTCCTGCTGTTGCCTGTGCAAACTGGGTAATTAGTGCAGCATGTGAAATTATCCAATGTGCATTTGCATTTGCTGTAATTGCATGTACAAATTCAGGGCACATTTTGGGCACACAATTACATACTTGAAAAAGAAAAAGCTGGCCCATTCATTTCATCCGTTTCCTAGCACTGGCATTTTCCTCTCCCTTGGGCACAAAGCTGAGAGCTCTTCCCCCACTTATCTGTTAGAAAAACATTTCTCTGATGCTCTAATATGGCACTGGCAGGAAAGTCTGTCCCATGATTTTGGTGGCACCCACTGTGTTTCCCCAAACACAAGCCCTCTTTTGGCACCATCTTATCATGGGAGCTAAATGTGCCCCTGCTACAAGGCTGCTGTTCATGCTGCCCAATTGGTTAGTTAAGAGAGTGTATGTGCCAATGTATGAGGGCATCTCACTTCCAAGACATAAACAGTCATCAGCAGCATAGGGATTGAGTCATTCTTGAACCCACTGCTGTCCTCAGTCCCCCCCTCTCCCAACCCCCGCCCTGAGGGCAGCAGTGAACTCTCTGTTCAGGTTCCCCTGCAGGAATGCCTGGATCATTTCCTCAACGTTTACTTTTCCAGAAGTTTGAAGTCTAAGGTTGAGCCATGTGCCAGATTTCCATTTGACAATTTTCAAATGCTTTGAGTCTAAGGTAGAGATTTACCCAGAATAATACTCTATAGAACTGTTTGTTTAATCAAATTCATATTAGCCGTAGAACAGGTTTAAGTGAGTGCTCTCCCACAGGGGTGAAAGGAAAGAGATATTTTCAGCTAATCAGAACGTTTTGTTTCACCTTCGGGAAGCTGGTCAAACCCAAGAGATCAAAGATTAACCAAAAAAATGACTTTTATGTCTTCTAAAATTGCTCTCTGCCTTATTGTCATGTCGGAGGGAATCTGAAACCTTATTTCTAAATACACCATAAACATTTTGCAAAGCATACTGGCAATTCCATGGAGGATAAAAGTATATGGTGTCTCTCCACAGTGCTAAAACTCAAAGGTAAAAAGTTACATTTGTATTTACTATGTAACATCAAGAATTGATAAAAAAGAATTTTTTAAAAAAGAGATCCAGCAGTTCACACATCTGGCTTTTGGGAGAAAACAGAATAGAGTTATTCTGTGTGTATGTTACCTGCCCAAGCAGAGAAAATGCTGCAGAGCAGCCACTTGGTTTCCCCTTTGAAAAATGTTCAGACAGTGTTTTCTCTCTCTCTCTCTCATTTTTTTAAGTTCTGCAGCTACTGTTTAGGATTTGTGAAGTAAATTGAAGGCAAACCCAAGTATTTCAAAGGCGAAGGTTAGGTATTTCCTGTGTGCAGCTTAAATTCTAAGTACATCAAAAGCATCCATGTAAAGTTTCTCCATGGAGACCGTGACATTGGACTGTATACTTAAGCAAAAGGCAAAGACTGGAATGAGTTCCAGATTTTTTTTTTCCTTTCAAAGAATTTGCAGCAAATCAAGGTAATAAAGTTAAAAATCGCCCAAGGTTTGGTGACAAGGTAGAAGTGACTGTGCAAGGTGGGAAAGCTTCTGTTTACAAATTCTTCCCTCTAATTAACTTTAGACTTTTTCATCATAATAAACTTCTCTCTCCTGGGCTAAACTTTCACAAGGGCTGAGTCCTGCTTCCATTTTTATGGGTACAAATCCCCTTTGCCAAATCTATACCAGCATGTTTGGGTTTAGAGAGTGAATTGTGCTGAAACTTGTGCTTCTAGCTACTTGTTTGCATCCACCGTCAGGTAGTCAGGGGTACAAGTACTCAGGCCTGTGGATGCAATTTTCACCAGGAAAAATGATACCAGGCTCCAGCCCATCTAGAAAATGTGGCCCTTAATATACAATGAAACCACAGTTGCCAACTTTCACGCTGTAAATAAGCACCCTGACTTTCACAATAAGCCAGAAATCAAGCTAATCCCATTTCAAAACATGGCCAAAAAAAGCCACTCCCTAAGAACCCCAACACTCTATGTGACTAGATCCCCCCGGCGTGCAGTCTGGGACTGTGGTGGGCCCACTGTGCACCCCTGACTCTCTCTTCCCTTGCCCCTGCTTACCCCCACCTTGCCCCTGCTTGCTCGAAGCTGACCAAAAAGAAAAGTTACATCAAGCAACAAGCTACAAGCCAAACAAGCAACAAGCTACAAGCCAAAAACTAGCCAACAAGCAACTCACGTGCCAATTAAGACAAAAACAAGCCCAATTTCTGTATTTTTTTTCATGGGTTTGGCATGTCTGAATGAAACTGTTCCAGGAGATAGACAAGAAGGTACTAGTCCTGTGAGGTGCTGAGAGGCTGCAACTGTCATTGAAGTTACGGAGAGTTGGTACTGAGATGCTTAGCACCTCCAGGATCAGACCCTAAGTATCAAATCCTGGAGGCCTTACTTAGGGCTTATACAGGCAAAACTCCTACTGACCTCAATGGGAGATTTGACTGGAGTAAGAAGTAAGTAAAGGACTTTTCCAGCCCTAATTGCTCTCATAGTCTCTGAAGTTGTCACAGTTATAATTGGCCATATTTCTGGATAGATAAAATTCCAGAGAAATTGTGATGTACTTGATGTATCTTGAATGATGACAATGAAGATGCCAACTCCCCCTGTTTAATGCTTCCTTTTAACAGACAAGGTCTCTCTCTTCTTGACCCACTTCACCAACATGTGCGTGCTTGTTTCTTTTTCGCTGCATGTCTAGCTGACTTTCCCTTCCTCCCCCACTCACAACCCCCAGCTTCTTTCCTGCGGGAAAGATTAGGAAGGATAGGAAGTCGTCTGTGCTAAGAGACATCCCTAGCCAAAATAAACACAGGTCAGAAGATTAGGCTTCATCAGAACTTTAAATCTGACCCAAGCTAAACAAATGAGCTGTCATGCACTGGTAAAAGTTCCTGTATGAGTGAACTGGCATGACTGCAAAAATGGTTAAAGCAGCTAATAGGTTTTGCAATGTGAAAGTTTTAAGTTTTGTTTTTATCGCCGCATTCCTCAAAGTCAAGACTCATATTTAGCTTTGAATGTCATGAATTGTGTGTGCTGGCCTCACTCGCTACTATGCAAACAAGCTTCCCTAGGCACAAGGGCAGCAGCAAAACAGCATCCCACTTTGGAGATTCCTTGCGACACTTAGGAACAAAGCAGGGCATTATGAAATACCCCGTCTCGATCTGAACTTTGAATTTCTTGGCTGTTGTGAGTTTGCGACATGCTTTTTGAATTATGGGCCTAGTTTTTAAAACCTTATGGTGTGCAATTACCTACACAAAATGCACGCACCATCGCAAAGACAGTGCACACTGGAGCACATACCAATTAGATAATTGTTCATGCAGATGGTTAATTATAGTTATATATGGGGGAATGACTAATTTGCACAGGATGGGGACAGAGGGTAATTTTACACAGACAGAGAACTAAGAATATGTTTGCTGATGTAGAGTGAAGCATTGTGCTATGGTCAGATCACAGCACCTGGGACTCCTGGGCTCCATACTTGGCCCTGTCCCTGCCTTGTTTTGTGACTTCAGATATGTCGCTTCACCTTTGTGTACCTCAGCTTCCACATCTGCAACACCAGGACAATAATGATCTCCCTCACAGAAGTTCTGTGAACTGTAATTAAAGTTTGTAAAAGTACAGACAGCTCTGGAAGTGCCAAGTGTTATAATATGGTCAATATTTACTGGAATAATAATTTTAAAAAAGCACAGCAAGGAGTAGAAGTCTTTATGGAACCAAAGCCAGGCCCATACTATAGTTTTAACATACTTAACACAACTGCATTTTAGAGCCAAGAATGATCTCTCATAAAAGTGTGTAAGAGTGGAGACAATTTTAAAAACAAAATATTTATCCCAATAGAGACCTTGCAGTTTATCGTGTAACTACAGACTGTATTTTGGCCATTTTAAAATGGGCATTAAAAGTCTTTTTGACACATGCTTTATTCCCTCCCAGTAGACACTAACAACTCCTCTGTGGCCTTCTACTGTCTTATGTGTAAAAAGTAATGGGGATTGTTTTAAAGAGTGGAATTTGACCCAAGAGATGCATGAGTACTCAGGGACTATTTAGTATTCACTAATACTTGGGGACTCTTTAGTATATGGGACACTTTATTATTCAGTAGCGCTCAGGGACTCTGTGGTATATTCATTAGCATTTGTTACTTGTTTGTGGAAACCCTGCTCTGCTTAAACGTTGCCATGTTGTAGATAAACATATGGGCCCTTGTGTTTCCGCCCGAGTGCTAGGAACAAACAGTAAGGTCTCGGCCTGCTTGAGTGTGATGGAGTGCATCAGGTTCTCTTTTTAGAGCAGCGGTTCTCAAACTGTGGGTTGGGACCCCAAAGTTGGTTGGGACCCTGTTTTAATGGGGTTGCCAGGGCTGGTGTTGGACTTGCTGGGGCCTGTGGTCGAAGCCAAAACCCGAGCCCCACCGCTGGAGGCCAAAGCTGAACCTGAGGGTGTCAGCCCTGGGTGACAGGGCTCAGGTTACCAGTCCCCTGCCTGGGACAGAAGTTCTTGGGCTTTCGTTTTTGCCCATGCATCTAGAGTGGTGAGGCTTGGGCTTTGGCTACCCCTGCCTGGAGTGGTGGGGCTCGGGCTGGCTTAGGCTTTGGTCCCCCTTCCTGGGGTTGTGTAGTGATCTTTTTTTGTCAGAAGTGAGCTGTGGTGCAATAAAGTTTGAGAACCCCTGTTTTAGAGTGTTCTTCAGCCTCTTTTAAAAGAACTCTTCCTTCAGGGAGAATAAAGTATTGGGGAGCTGTTTGGGCCAGATAAATTACAGCTGGGTATGTTGTGCAGCATGCGTTAATGTGACTGGACTATCTCACAGGAAACTGAAACACAGTGAAAATGGTGACATCACACAAGTTATGCATACTGGTTAATACTCTGCCCTTACGTAGCATTTCCCCAATTTACAGCTCTTTACCCACATCACTAACTACTTAATGATGGTAGGACCCCACTCTTACAGGTTCTTCCTTCTGCCCCAAGCTGGAGAAATAGGGGTTACAGCATTGACCCGGTTGAGGAAGATGATTAGCACTGGTGATGGAATATCCGTTATTTTCCCATTTCCAAGAAGACATGGTGAGACCATCAAAAATCCAGCATGGCCTGTACTCCACGGAAAAAAATTGGTGGGTGATCAGCACCCACTGCCAGCTCCCTGCCCCACCCCCCCGCTCCAGCTTATCTTCCCCTCCTCCGCGAGCATACTACCACGTCCTGCTTCTCCCCACTTCCTCCCTCCCTCCCAGCACTTGTGTCACGAAACAGCTATTATATAATGGAGGTGGGCTCCATTGCACTGCGCACTGTACAAACACAAAACAAAAGGATCGCCTCTCCCCCAAACAGCTTGCAATTCAATTCTTCTCCTCATCTCCACTCTTCTTAACACTCTTGCTTGTCCCACTTTTATTTTTGCCGTTAGCCTAAATTACTCCCAGACTTGTGAGCTCAGTAATCAAATTTGTTCAGCCAGGCCAGGTTTTCTCCAGCTGTGGCATGGAGCCAAAGCTTCCCAGTGGTCAGGAAAAGCTCAGGGAGCATCTCAGGAGATACCCTTTGTATCCTCCATTCCAATTCCGTCAGGAAGAGAGGCATCTGAAAAAATAATATTTGAGCTGGAAAATACAATGAGATGAGTTTGAACAAATATGCAATCATTCCTGAGCTGATATGGGAAAAGAGTCCCAAATGTGAGAAAGGAGAAAAGCAGAGTGCAGGGGTGGATGAGCATCTCTGCCTCTGAAGGGAATACGGAGGGAATTCTTTCATTCTTTTCCCCCATCTTTTTTATCTTTATCTGGCAGTCTGTTTGGTTAACTCTATTTTTCTCATAAATATGGACTGCAGAGAGACATTTTCAGAAGTCTCCGCCAAGCCATCCATTTTGCACCTGTGGTTTTGCATATGCAAATATTATCATAATTATGATTTATTATTTGCATTTCAGTAGCACCTAAAAGCCCCAGTCATGGCCCAAGATCCCATTGTGCTAGGTTCCACACAAACTCGGAATAAAAAGGTGGTCCCTGCCATAGGTGTCAACTCCATGGGTACCCCAGGACTGGAGCACACAAGGAAAAAAATTAGCTCTAAGCACCCACCAGTAGCCAGCTCCTCCCCTCCTCCCCAGTGCCTCCCATCCGCTGGCAGCCCCGCCAGTCAACTCCTCCCAGTCCCTCCCAGCGCCTCCTGCCCATTGCAGATCAGCTGGTCCGTGGCATGCAGGAGCACTGGGGGGAAAGGGAGGATTGGAGATGGAGCATGCTTGGGGGAGGGGGTGGGACTGGGTGGGGGCAGACCAGGGGCAGGAAGAGGTGGGGTGTGGGCAGACCAGGGGCAGGAAGAGGTGGGACAAGGGTAGGGGCTTGGAGGAAGGGATGGAGTGGAGGTAGGGCCTGGGGCAGAGCGGAGGTGAGAAGAGGTGGGGCAGGGGTGGGGGCTTGAGGGAAGGAGTGGAGTGAGGGCGGGGCCTGGGGCAGAACAGAGATTGAGCCACCTGGGGCAATGAGAAAGCCGGTGCCTATGGTCCGTGCCCCAAAGAGCTTACAACCTATGTGATATTGATGAGCACAGAAACACAAATTTGTGTGAATAAATTGGGTAGCTAAGCATCTACTGGCTCAATGTGGGTGTGCATTTGGGGTTTTTCTAGAGGCAAAAAATAAAATGCTAATTTGGAGTTTAATTTGTGTTGCTATTAAAATAATACTAATTATTAATAATAATGACGTGAAAAAGAATGTTGCAGATGAGCCTAATCCCAGATTCCTCTTGTGCCTCTGCGACTTTGCCAGCATGGCTGCTCTTGGAGATCGCATGCTGCTCTACAATACCAACTGCCTTATCAGCAGAGATGAGCTTCTTTTAAACAGTATTTTAAACTGTGCCCATGTTGCATATTCAGGCCCAGTACTACATTTCAGTGATAGGCTGTTCCTAACCCCCGTCATTTGATGGGAGTCTCTGATTTCTCTTACTCGCCACCGCAAAGAGGTCAAGTTCTTCAAACTTCATTCCCATCTGCTAGCCCAGGTTGGTCAGTGTGTTGCTAGGACTGTTGAGATTGAGTTCTGTGAGCCTGGTAGGAATGATTCTCAGCTGGGACTAGTATGACTCCTATTAAATCAAACAAGGGGAAATGACTTCCAAGTGGGACCCACTCAATGCAGCTCCTATCAGCTTAGCAAAGGGGAGGTGATACCCAGCTGGGACAAGCTCAGGCTGGAAACATGCCTATTTAGTGGTTCAAATCCAGCAAGGGCATAAGCAGAAGGCTCTCCTGCTGAAGTTGACAAGAATTGTGCTCGCTTGTGTCAAGGCAGAATTTAACCCACGGAGTCCAATGACACAATGATGGACTCTATGTTGCCTAGTATTTTTGTGTGTGTAACTCCCACTGAAGTCAGAGGGCTCTTGTGTGTTGTATAAGAGCGGCAGGAAAGTCTAGTGTCTGATCTTTAGCTGGCAGCAGCCAGAACAGCTCGCTTTACAAATCCCTGCTGGTGTTTGGGAAGTGGGCAGCTCCCCTTCACCCCCCCAGCATGTTCCTTGCTCATTAACATACAAACCAGCATGGACAATGGGAGCCACAAAACGATGTGGCCTGTTGCCATAAGGTATAATTTAGCAGGCACTAAAATGCTTAAAGAGAGGACAGGAGGAACCAAATGGCCCCTCTGATTAAAAATGACAGCATCCCTCCTTCTATCAATTTAATAAACTGAGGCAAAGAGTGAAGGCTGAAAGTGCTGAAGCCAAAGGCAGAAGCAAAAGTGAGAAGGCTAGATAGAGACAGGAAGTACAAGGATGCAAGCCAAAGATATCAAACACAGGAATCCTAGCAGGAGCTGCAGTGTGCAAATGTAGACTGGCTCACTCCAGCTTGTTGCTGACATACACAGAGAGCTCAGATCTGCATCTCCTGGAAAGAGTGGTGGAGAAACACAACCAGAGAGCACAGGAAGGGAGGGAGACAGCCAGGAGAAGCAGAGCCCATTCCTTCATGCTGGCTTTCAGGGTTAGACTCCCCTGCTAGAAAACAGTATGATGTGTATAATGCCTGAAGTCAGACAAGGGTAACATAACACATCATGACACACACTCTGTATATTAGATTCTCCTCAGAGTGGGATGGGATCTTTGTTCCAGAACAAGGAGTGGGCTTTTGTGCAGCTCCGGGTCTTGTGCTGGATCTGGAGTGTATTAAACATCTCATCTTCCGGTTCATATTTTTTCCAGTTATCATATTTCATTTGTCCCTGCTCCTTCCATCCTGGAGTGGGGACCTAGAGCCTGTACTCACCATGCAGTGATCCCTGGGGTGCTGCCTTCCTACACACAAGAATGACATGTACCCCCCATTCCCAGTTTTATTTCTTACAGTGGGTAGGTAACTGTCATGGGGATTATGAGACCCTTTACTATACTTACCAGTACTGCAGATGCCTAGACAGCCTTACCGCGATTATGGCTCTAGGACACAGCAGCGGTGCCAAGTTCCTCTGCCCCTCGAAGCTTTACATTTCCACCTTCAGGGTTCTGGGCCTGTTTCTAAGGTTGGTTTGGACAGGGTTAATAAACAAATTCAGGGTTACACTTACTTATTTCCATGTATTTATTTGGATATTTACTATTCTACATGAAAAAAAGCACTCACCAAATACTCTGCCCTCTCAATAATCTTTAAAAAATTCATTAATAAATAGTGCACTTAAGCCAAGCATAACTAAAATTCTGCACATAGTTCCCATGATTCAATGTACCAACTGGGTATTTGCCTATGTAAATAGCCAGTTCTGGTCAGATGTGTGTGTGTGTGTGTGTGTGCAGTCATAGTAACAGTGTGAACAAATGCACAATTGCACATCTATCTTCTTTGGAAATCTGCCCCTTCATGGATGGTGATCAAAACATTCCTGGGCACTTTACAAGTGGTTAGAAAGTTTCTAATGAAATAAAAATCCTTTTATTTCTTCTCTAGCTCTGCAATGGTTTTAGAATTAATTTGGACCTTTCCAATTGTCACAAATCCTTTATTCATGTCACTCAGTAGCATCCAGCAAATCTGTGGGGCAGACTGATCTTCTTGTTATCAGTTATGTATAAACATGCAGGATAGCCCTCCAACCCACTCTGCCATGGCAAACTCGCTGTCAGTGTCCATGTTTGTGATCCGGATGCTAGGGCAGTAGCTTCAGGCATGATTAGATTTACAGTGTGCGGAGCTGGAAGACTTGAAAGCTGTGGGATGGTTTTGTTCAGTGCAGTTTGAAAAGACCTGGAGCTCCTCCCCATGGTAGCAAGAATGTGCTGCAGTCTGTACAGTGCAGAACGGATAATCCTGAGCATCCTGGAGTTCTTGGAGTGGTCCGGTGATCATTGTTAGTCCTCTCCCTGTTCTTTCGCTTCTAGTTTGCTTGGAAGTGGAAGCAGGGGAGTTTCCTTTTGTCTAATGGCTGTGCCTTCCCTTTGTAAGATGTGCAAAGAGTGACCCAACTGCAGCCAGCTCAGTGCTGCTCCCAGTAGCCTAGCCAGGGGCAGATTCCACACTAGGTTCACTCATTAGTGCTGCATCCTAGAAGACCCTCACCTCCAGGGTCTCTGAGTTGCTGCTCTTGTAACATGCAGGATGCACACAGCCGGTCCGGCTAGTGCTAAATGACTGCAGTCATAGACAGCAGGATGACAAATGCATAGCGCTTCTCTCAGAATCCCTGCACCTGGGAAGCCAGAGGGTTTTAATCGGAAACCTTCATGAAGTCGCCTTTCTGTGTCGCCTGCTATTGTGGGTTTCAAAGGGAGCATCTGCTGCCAGATCCTGTGTTCAGAAAATGGGACCAAAATCACTGCAACCCTGAGCAATGTTTCCCCCAACTCTTAGTTGGCCCTACGATCCATGTCTGCAAAATGCAGCATCAGAAAGATCCAGTGCCACTTACAAGCTTTACCCCTCCACATGACACAGGCACATCTCACCCTCTCCTCCACTGCCATGGCCCAGCCTTGTCAGACAAGGAGCAGAATGGCTTCAAGGTGGATTGCCCAGATCACTCGGGAAACTGCCAAGGGCTGCATGTCACTTTCCTGGACATAAATGATAGACGCAAGCAGCCGCCTGTTCTTCAGACCAGAGAGAGTGAGTGAGAGAACAGGTTCAATTAATCCCTGATTTACTCCACTGACTTCAAATCTACTTAAATTTTCACCCCTCACTTGCTGTTTTTCTTGCTACACCCCACATGGCCCTTTCATCCTAGAACTTGCGCCCTCTCAACTGATGCCAAATCAGTACAAGTTATGCTATTTCCCCATTTCTAGGCCCATTTGCACCCCACATATAATGTACACCAGAGAGTGAGCCAGTGGGGAATTCTAGTCCAGAGACGCCGCTGGAGTTGTACTGGGTTTACCATGGATGACTGTGGCTAGGGTGACCAGATAGCAAGTGTGAAAAATCAGGATGGGGGTGGAAGGGTAATAGGTAATATATAAGACAAAGCCCTGAATATTGGGACTGTCCCTATAAAATTGGGACATCTGGTCACCCTAGCTGTGGCCCTCACCTCTGAAATCAGCCTGAGTCCTGGATTCTCCTCTAGCAGGTGCAATTTACATCCACATATTTGTGCCCCACAAGCAAATTGTGAGAAGCACCTCAGAGTACCATGCAGGTGCTTTTCGCCCACACTCAGGTAGTGAGAGGTAGCCAGACATGAGGGCATAAAACGGCAAGTGCAAATCTTGTAGATGCAGATTGTGCCCTCAGCAAAGAGCCTGCCCATTTGGAACTGTGGCCCATAAAGCTCAGGTGTGGATTTCCAGAGCTTTTATCCATTTGACCCATGTTCCCTATCATCCCCCATGACAACCCACACCCTAATGGCTTTTTCATAGCAAGCCACAACCTCAAACAGCCATATTCCTGGTGGCGTCCATGCTGTCCAATGGCAGCGTCCTCCCCTTAAATCATTCCGGAGGATCCTTCCATCACTTCCTCTTTGGCAGAGATTTGTTAAATTCTCTCTTGCCAGTTTGGATGAGCAGGTGTTAGCTGTGAGTGGCCTTGCAGAATTCTCACTACCTAAATTTTATCCAGCAGTGACCTCTGGGGGAAGGGAGACTATTTACCCACCACCCCCACTGCTGGAAGGGTACCCAGATTATCTAAGCACTGCTTCTTACACTGGGATCATACACACTCATCCAGACAGCTGGTGCTTGCACTGTGTTATGAAAGCTCCTGGCAGAGGCATCTGTGGCTTAAACCTGTCTCTGCTATAGCCTGGCCATGCAGTGGGAAAAATGAAATGATAGCACAAGTGAGGAGAGCAAATGGGGTCCTTTTTGGGGGTGAACATGGGGTGGGCAGGCTGCTAGAACCTCACAAGTCGTTCCCATGAGGGGATTTGGCTTGACATCAAAACCCCCTTAACAGTGTATTACTTCAGCCCCTGAAGTGGACAGATGTTGAGCTGCAGTGCACAGGAAGTCAGAAATCTTTCCTTAGGAAATATTTGGCTAGGAAACTAAAGAAAATATTGTGAAAGTAAAGGAAGCAAAACCCCACTAAAGATTTATCACAAACTCAAGCATTTCTGTATCCCCCAGTCTTACAAGGTCTTTGACTCAGAAGAGTGGGGAAGAAAAACAGCCAGCGTCTGCGCTAATAGGCCACAAATTGAGAGAGGGGACTCGTTTGTCTAGGTAGAAGATTATGAAGGAAACTAGTTTGGCATATCCTGGAAATGCTTCAGTTCCTTTCTGCTAATACAGAAAATCATTTTCTGCTTTGGCTCCCTCCTATAAGGGAGCGGGAGGGGAAGTGAGCTGAGTTATTGCTTATTAATCAATTGAAGGATAAAACCACAGCATCCGCTCTAATTTCACTACCCTTTGGAGGCAGGAGTTGGACTAGGAGTCCCAGGACAGAGCTCAGAGGAAGCAGGAGCTGGTCCTCAGCACAGAGTTCACAGGGACAGGAGCCAAGTCTTGTCCCTTATTCTACTGCAGCCTCTCACTTTCACAATAATTCCTTCTTCCCAACAATATGGCATTCAGGTTCATGGCCATTAATTGCTAGAGCTGGTCAAAATGTTGCCAATTTCCTGCCGCTCACCTCATTTTTCATAGAAATTTACGATTGGCAACTTTCCCCACTTGGCTACACTGAGCACAACGAATGAGGAGACAGAAAAGGGGATCAAGGAGCAAGTGTCCCCTGGTTTTAGGGCTTGACCCATTCTGGCTCTGCCTGAGACAGAATCGATCCCTGATCAGAATGGGAAGAGCACTGGCTTTCTGGTTGGGACTGGTTGATGTTTTTCACTGGTGCCCTGTCAGTGTGTGGTGGACCAGTCCAATTTTAACCTATCTGCAAGAAAAATAAAGCTAAACACAGATGATGCAGTTAGCACAGCATTTCTCAAATGCAGCCACCAGGGGATATTCTTGTGGCTGCAACCTCCTGGGCTGTGATGGGGGTGTGTGTTTCAAAGTAGCACTCCCCCCCACATTGCTCCTGGATGCACTACCTTGGTGTTGGTTGCTGGGGCTGCCAGCAGGGGTTGGGCCCTGCCCCCCTCTAGAGACACGAGGGGCACAACGTTGGTGGAGCAGGCAGCCAATGAGTTCCCCACCTTCCCAAGGGCGATGGGGCTCAGACTTTGGGCTTCAGCCCTGGGGTGGCAGGGCGGCAGGCTCTGTCTGAATGGCTTCAGGCTCCATCCCCAGGCTCTGGCCATGAGGCTTCAGGCTCCAGCCCCATGCTGCCTCCACCGACCCCACATCCAGGGCTTAATTTGTCCCCAGGCTTGCCAAGTCTGAGTAAGTCTACTGTGAACAGTGATACTTGTATGTTTGTTAATATCATTTTTCACAGCAGACTTAGTAGCTAGCAATAAATAAATTATGATTTGGAACATGTATTTGTGCATATTTATTTGTTTTTCCTAAAGCTAATTAAGTATTTTAGGAAAAACTGTGAGTTGGTGGCCATACTTTGAGGCCACCAAAATATGTGTCCTGAGAAACCCTAGTACCAGTGGGAGAATGGACAAAGCAAACCAGCGGATAATGTTGCCTCCAGGACAAACAGAAAGGGTTTATCCCAATCCCAGGGCTCTATCTAGTGGTAGAAAGTAAATAATGCACTTTATTCCCTTCAGGTAAGACACACACAACTGCTTCCTTTGGGGAACTGTTGACCAAACTGTGAGCTTGGCTATGCATGGCATGGCTGAAGTGGGTGCAGCTCCACTCCCCAAACAGTATTAGATTGGAGGAGGCAACAGGTCTACACCGAGCCATTTCCCATGCAGGTGCAGCATTGCACAACTACCTAGGTGCTGCACTCTGGAGGCTTTCCTGCCTCCCCTTCCCTCATCTTCTGAAAAATAAAGTACTTGTCACCTGGGAAGCAAGATACGAGGCTTGGCGGGCTGATGGTCTAATGGGCTATGGCCTGTGATCCTAGCTGGTGTTGAGAGGCTGTGTTGCTGAGGGGTCTGGAGTGCAAAGAAATAGTTACGCGTGACTAGCTGTGTTATGTGATCCTTGTAGGTCCCAAGACCCTGCTGAAAAGGCAGCAAAGTGCCATTGGCAAATCACCCCAAGGTTCGCAGTAGGGTAGTTTGAATTTTTCCTGTTAACTCCAACCTTTACCCCTTCACCTCTGAATTCTTTGCTGCCCCACGCAAAATCTACCATGAATAGGGCTTTGTGAGTTACCTCATATCCTTCTCCTCTTTCCTTTATAATGCCCATTAAGCACCCGTCTTCCCATCATGGGTGGTGAAGTTCTCTTGAATTTATAATTTCAGCAGTTAAAAGCCCCTCTTGTATACCCCAACCTTCCTTCTTGGACTGGGTCAGAGTTCTCAGACTTCCAGACTCGTATGTGCTAATCATCAGGGCCAGCGCTTCCATTTAGGCAGCCTAGGCAATCGCCTAGGGCGCCAGGATTATTGGTGGGCGGCGTTTTGCCGGAGGGGGCGGCAGATGGCTCGGGTGGACCTACCGCAGTCATGCCTGCGGAGGGTCCGCTGGTCCACGGCTCTGGTGGAGCTGCCGCAGTCATGCCTGCGGACGGTCGGCTGCTCGCGCTGTTCTGGTGGACCTCCCGCAGGCATGACTGCGGCAGCTCCACCAGAGCCACGGAGCAGCCAACTGTCTGCAGCCACGACTGCGGCAGCTCCACCGGAGCCGCGGGACCAGAGAGCGGGGCAGCGAAATTGCCATGCGCCTAGGGTGCTAAAATCCCTAGTGCTGGTCCTGGTAATCATAGTACCGAGGCGATGACGATCCAACTATCACAACACAGGCTCATTTACCTTCCAGAGAAGGGCAATAGGTCACTTTGTTACCATGCGGCACATGACATTTTCCTGTTCCCTGCTCAGAATCACTTTAGGAGGCAGCATTGCCTGGGATAAATCACTGTGGTGCACATTGCTCAGGCCCACCCAGCAGCAGTGTCAGAATGTGATGTGTTCCTGTGAGGGACAGGTATGAGTCACCTTTTCCAGCTTTGGCCAGTTCATGGGCTTTAGCATTCCTTCCTCAGAGGTTATCCTGAAGATAATGTCATGGGACAGGGCTAATCCAGTATTACCCGGTCCCTAGGGAGGACTCAATCTATTGCATCTGTTGAGTAAGTTCCTGTCAAATATTATTTATATATTACAGAAGTTCCTAGGGGCCACCGATCAGGGCCGCACAGTGCTAGGTGTTGTACGCCCATTTAAAGATAGTCCCTCCCTCCATTTGAGTATAAAATGAGAGACAACTGGTGAATACAACACACAGATGGAGTGGAGGAAGCGCAAGGTAGAGACAGTTTTGGCTAGAGCAATAAGCTGCAGTCTGTGCACTCCAGCTGCCTAAAACATTGTCAAGTGTTTCATAGGTGTCATGGCAGAGCTGGAAGCAGTTTGGAAGAACCACAGTGTGGTGACTTCCCAGATGTTTATAGTGAGCTCCTTCCATGTACACAGGGTGGTATGGGAGAAAGCAGACAGGTCCTGGTTGGAATATTGAACAGACAACCAAGTCTGCTGTTCTTGGTGGAGCAGAAGAGATGGTTGCTGTCTCAGTTGTGTACAAGGCTGTCTACACTACCATTTACGTTGATATAACTTATGTCACTCAGGGATGTGAATAAGTCACCCCCCTGAGCAACATAAGTACACTGACGTAAGAGCTGGTGTGGACAGCACTATGTCGGCTGCTGCCAACTCATTGGGGGTGGATTTATTAAGTCGACGGGAGAGCTCTCTTCCATCGGTTTAGAGTGGCTACACTAGAGAGCTTGCAACTGCACCACCAGTGTGGCCATATCTCAGAGCTAAAAGGAAATGAGCCATGCTGGACTTAAATGATTTTAACCTCATAACACTCTGCAGAGACAGGGAAAAATTATCCTCATTCTACACATGTGGAAAATGAGGCCCAGGGACAATGGTCATATAGGAAATCAGTGCCAGAGTCACAAACTTGAACCCAGCTCTCCTGATTCTCAGGCTACTTTCGTAACCACTGGGCTACCCTTCCCAACTATGCTATGCAGACGCAGTCAGTTTAGAAGACAAGACATGCCCAGCATTATTCATTGTGTCAGAATAAACATTTTAAAAATATGAAAGCCTAATGAGCACACAAGAGCTGCGGCTGTATTTGTACCATGGGGAATGATGACTGAAAAGGAGGAGTTTGAGCAAGTGTCCTGACATCCCAGTACTTTATGCCCGTTTTTTAGTGTACCACAGAGAAGATTCCTATTCCCCTTTGTCTGCACTGCAAAGTCATTACAGTGATTCTGGTATATCACGTTGTACATGAAATCAAGGTGGTGGCTTACCAAGTAAAACAGTGTGTTAGTCCACGCACGCTCCCCTTGTAATCCCAGCCCAGAGACTCAGTGAAAGACATTCCCTTTCCATAGCTCATCAGAGGTTGTGTGTGGTAACTGGAGCTCACACTGGTAATAGGGGCTCAAGGACACAGGTGTGTGTGTAGGAGGGACTCTAAGGAAGAGCAGCAGATATCTATAACCATTATCTGACCAGCTGCACTCAACGGTTTTGAAAAATAAAGTTCCTAGTTCCAAGCCTGGTTAAGGGGAGATGTTCTCGCTGGGAAGACTCTATCCTCCAAAGTCTTTGAGTTCAGGAGAATCACGTTTGCTGGGAGACCCTGCTTCTGTCCTACTTTGCAACGGCTTTAATGGAGGATGATTAGTTTGTCTTCATTAGCACTTCAGTGTGCTAGATGCTTCCCAAACAGAAAATAAAGCCCACTCCCTGCCTGCAAAGAATTAATAGCCTAGAACAGTAGCAGGCAGACACTGGGATGGAGGCTTTGGGAAGGGGCATGGCATGCAAATGAGCCAGGAACCCTAAGAGCGATGGGCTTTGTCTTGATAGTACAAAATATTTATAATCCAGAGTGGGGGTGAGGTTTTGTCAGCAAAGAGACAGATGGATGATCCCCAGTAACTCCACACTCATGGTATCAGCCAGCTAGTCTCTAGCAGGCATGGTGAGAGAAGTGGGCTTTCGGGATGGATTTGAATGACGTACTTTGAGTGACAAGGCCATGGTTCCTCACTGCGTCAAATGGGGAGAAAGTGACTGCATGAATGATGGTTTTCATCAGAAAGAAACACTGAGGCTGGAGTCAGAGCCTCCAGTTCCCCAGGGAGCAAAGGCATATTTCAGAACTTTCTGCATTTGTTCTGCTTCTGCAGTAATCCTGATGGCATCGGGACTTGCTTCCCATTAGCTGTCTGTTAATGATGATGGACACAGCAAAGGAAAGTGAACTGAAGTGTCATCACTGAACTACGTCCCCCACTGGGCAGCGTAAGGGCTGAAATTACTGTCTGATCAACACAAGATGAAAAGAGGATGTGAAAGTCAGAAATAATGAAGCGTTCCTATTGACAAGGGAGGTCACTTGGGGAAGGGGAATGGTACAATCAATGAAGGAATTCCAGCTAGAGGTAGGAGAGGAGGTCATTTACTATGGCCCATGTGACCCTTCCTCTCTCCGTGGAGATACTCAAGAAGAGCAGCAACTGCACTGGCAGTTTTGCTGTTGTGGCCTCCTCTCCACCGTCAGCTGCACTGAGACCCAGCAAACTCATTTCATATAGGCTGCCAAACAATTGGCAGATGGTAACAATACTTTAGTCACTATAGAGCTGCCTAGTGGTTTTCATCCTCAGTGCTGAAACTTGGGACTTCTTGCCTCCATTGCTCCAACAGAGCCCAAGTCACAGGCTTTTGCCTGAGGAAGTGACTGTGGTATCAATTAATGGTGTCGTTTTGAATGACATACATGTGCTTAGGAGACTATTTGAGAAGGGCTCATTTTAGAAAATTAGGCATAAAATGAACAAGCAAAAATAGAATTTGGGGCCAAATTTTCAAAAAAGTGCCTGAAAACTGCACTCACAACCTTTTGTGCAAGCAAAACCCGTGTCCATGCATGCAAAAGAGCCTCTGTGTGTGCAAAAGGGGGAAATGTGTGTAATGCTGACAGACCCTGGTCGTTGTCGGGTGGGATCAAATCAGGGACCTCTGGAGCTTAGTGCATGAGCATCTACCACATGAGCTAAAAGCCAACTAGCTGTTAGCTAAGGCTGTAGAGCAGAGTCATTTAACTCTCTCTCTAAGTGGTCTCGGTGCCATTAGATGGGACAGAACACCACACCCAGGAGGTGTGCAAATAAATACCCATTTCTGTTGGTGAAAATCATATGGAATCAGCTGGGAGGAGGGCTACTTAGAACATTTGGCCCCTATGTTCTGGAAAATATTGCCCCATAGCCCTGTGGACTAGCATTGGCTGCATAGTTATCTCTGTTCAGTCAGGGCAATTATTCAGATTACCTGACAGACTCTATGGCACTGCTCAAAAGTTAAAAAACTAAGAATATATAATACAAACTGTTAAATCTTTGACATGCTCATGGAACAGCCTGTGCATCAGTCATGAAGCAAGCAGATCTCTTAACCAGGACAATATATATTCTGCACACAGATAGGCAGAGAGACAGAATCCGGACTTCTTAGCATAAGTTGTGCTTTATTTCTCAAGTACAAAAAAACATAAATTCAACAAACAGTGGGAGGTTCCAACCTCTGAAATAATAAAAGATACCAAAGCAATGAGAGGGTCCCTCTTCAGAGTCCAGAATGCTATTGTCTATACATATAGCACATATATATACAGACACAATTTACAGCATCGCTAACATCCGTGTCTCAAGATTCAAGGCACTGCAATTTCAGTGCGCTGGCTTATTGTGCCAGGGCTTTTCCTTCGAGTCAGTACTGCCTTATGTTGAAGATATCCAGAATAAATCTCTTGCTGTCACAGACCCTTTTTGTTTCCTGACAGTGACACTCGCTGCAGGTGGCTTGTTTCAGGATGCGCTGGAGTGCTCCACCCTTTGGTACTGAGCACGTGCAAAGTTTCCCCTTCTTCCAAATCTTCGCCTGAATGTGTTTCCTTTCAACAACCTGCCGGACAATGACTAAGGTCAGCTAGGAGCAGCTGCTGTTATCAGTGTGTTAGTGTTTACTTTGCTTCCCCTCTCACCCTATGGTGGGCACAGAATCCCTCCTTGGCATCTTCCTAAAAGACATGTTCTAGCTGAGTGGTTCTCAAACTTTTGTACTGGTGACCCCTTTCACACAGCAAGCCTCTGAGTGCGACCCACTTTATAAATTAAAAACACTTTTTCGTATATTTAACATCATTATAAATGTTGGAGGCTAAGTGGGGTTTGGGGTGGAGGCTGACAGCTCGTGACCCCCATGTAATAATCTCATGGCCCCTGAGGGGTCCTGACCCCCAGTTTGAGAACCCCTGCTCTAGCTCAACCAGAAGTTATGGGCTTGATGCAGGAAGTACTGGGTGAAAAGCTATGTGTTATACTGGAGGACAGACTAAATGGTCCCTTCGGGCCTTAAAAATCTATGACTCTACTAATTTATAAGTAGGATATAAATGGCAAACTAAAGTCCTTCCTCTGCATCTCCTGCAATGCCCTTCTGTCCTGATCTGTGATGTCCCATAGTCCAATCCTGGGCTTCCCACATAGCGTGGCTAAGAGTGCACCTCAGTGCTGACCTGCAGCAACACCTGCAATTTTCTCCCTAATTTCCCCCCAGGTCTGTTAATGCACCTCAGCCCTGACCTGCCACTACTGTAAGGGTGTCTGAGAATAAGAACGTGAAACTGTCCAGTCTAGACTCATTCTCCAGAATGAATCAAGTACAAATAAATAAATGACACAAATCAATCTTGCCACTGACGAGACGATTCAGATTTTTAGTGATTCATTCACAGACATTTTGCTGACTAGTTATCAATCTAAGGACTTGTCTATACAGGAATACTCAGGAAAGTTAATTCAAACTAATTGGAGGTGTGCATTTAAATTGGATTGGTTAAACTGCATTAAACATCTGTATGGATGATCTCATTCAGAATTGAGGCCTGGTCTATATAAGCTGCATTGCGTCGACCTAACTATGGAAGTGGCTACACTAAAAGTTTGCTCCCACTGGCGTAACTGCTTCGCTAAGCTGACTTAATATCTATACCTTCATGATGTAGTTAGGTTGATGCAGTGTCAGTGTAGACATTGTGTAGCTTATATCTACTGTTAATGGCTTTCAGAAACCATCCCACAGTGCCCCACCCTGACAGTTAAATTGGCGCAGGCGCTCCCAGTGAGAACATGCACTTCCAACACAAGGAGCATAGCACGGACATGCAAAAGTGATTTAACTACTGAGGTGACTGTATGACGACATAACTTAGGTCAGCATAATTCTGTAGTGTAGACATGCCCTTAGTAACACAGATCAGTTGCTTTTCGGATGAATAACTGGAGGCCTGATCCTTCATGTATGTTACAAAGACCCCCTACTAAAGTCATACGGTAGGATCCTTTGACCTGGAAAAGAGCCAGCACCGCAGTGTACGTACCGTTTCCTTGAGAACTGCTGGTCTATCTCCTCTAGAGACTGTCCTTTTGTTTCCGGAACAAAAAGATAAATAAATATAACAGCTGCCACTCCCACTATTCCATAGAGAAGAAACATCCATGACAAGCCTACGGCATCTACAGAAACAGGTACAAAAGAGTGAAGGGTTAACAAGAGATAACACCACTTGCACTGAATGTCCTTTGGCATATGAAGCAAGTTGGTATCTTGACCAAACATCAGTTGTGTTGTGTGGGGCCATCGTACTTAGAGAAGTCTGTAAAACATAGCAGAGAAATGCACAAGGCCCAGATTGTGAATCAATGAGAAAGACAACTCACAGCTCCAGAACGCTGAAGTACTGACATCCCAGTCTCTGTCTGCCAGAGCTGTGTAAGGAGCAGGGATTAACCTCAGCTCCAGAGGCCAGGCAGTACCTGATGATTTTCTCAGTCTAGTGCATCAGATAGCTCTGCTGGCAAGAAAAGTTGAAGAGCAAGGGGTTCCAAAAGTTGCAAGCTTGGTGCTTTCCAGACAGATTCAGATTTGCTGCACTTGGCCAGTACAACATTTCCATTGCCTACATCACAAAATAACCCAATGTGAAAGAATGAAGAAAAAGCTATAGTGTTTTTATCACCATGGATGACATAGAAACTGCAGGGAGCCACTTCTAGCAGAGATAAAATCAGCCTGGCTCCTATCAGGGTGGCCAAGGAATGGTGCCCTTTTGTCTCACCTGGTAGTAGAAGAGGGTCCCAGTTCAAGGCTTGACTACATAGTTACACACAGAGTGAATTCTTCACACATGAGTTGTGTCCATTCTAACCACCAGCAGCCCGAAATGATGCCAAATCCCCACACAGCATCCTGTGGCCAGCAGGGACATTAGCAGCCTGGCTGATTCTAGTAGCCTGACAGTAGGGAACTGAAGGGTGCTTGGACTGCATTGGGAAAGGCAAACAGGAAATGAGGACTATACATACCAATGAGATCAAGGAACGAGAGGCTGATCAGTAAATTAGCAGCCCAGTTAAAGCTGTTGCAGAAGGAAAAGGCCCTTCCTCTTATTCCAGCAGGATAGATCTCACTGAGGACCAGCCATGTCACTGCAGAGAGGAAAGAAGGAGAGACAACAGCATCTTTAGGCAACTTTAGTGTGAAAGGGTGTGGGAAAGTTTTAAAGCTGATTTTACCAGGGGCTGAGCACTGGCCTATCTCTGCACCTACTGAATTCAACATTAAAGCTTCAACTGACTTCAACAGGGGAGTGCCAAGGCTGAGAGTTTTTTAAAATCCCACCTTTTACTATTTTGTGGAGGAACAAAATACAAACATAGAGACAAACTACACGCAAAGGCCCAGGGAGAGGGACCCAGGAGGAATCTGCAGAAAAGCTCCTAAAAACCCAGTTACCTGAAGCTACATTTTGGACATAAACAGGCTCAGTTCTAAACAGCAGGACAAAGGCAGGAGACAGAGCTACATTTTGTCTAAAACCAGAGACACCTCTTTTAGAGATGGGAACAGTACACACAGTGAGGGTGCCTCTCATGCCCAGGGAGGCCATTTCCAGAAAGATGAGCAGGGATGGCTGCTCCCTTTAGACTTGGTGGGACGTATGTAACTCAGTCTTGGAGCATCACACCTAACACTTAACCAGTCGTGTGTCTAATTTACAGGATTCTAGGCAGCTGTTTCTATTACAAGCATTTCATTATAAAATAATAACAACAGTACTGAGCCCCTATACTGTGCTTTTTGGCCATGGAGCTCAGTGCTTTACATGGGTGGATAAGTAGTATTAGTTCAGATTTGCAAATGGGGAAACTGAGGCACCGAGAGGTTAACTGATTTACCCAAGGTTGCACAGAAAGTATGCGGCAGAGCTGGGAATAGAATTCAGTTCTCCTAATCTCCAAGGGACCACACTACCTGTCACAGAGTGCAGGACACTTCAGTATATAATCTAGGTATGTCCCAGAAATAATTCAGTATTTTGTGAAACCGTATGTGATGGCATAAAACAACTTATAGGGATGCTGTCAAGTTTATGAGGCCTACCGTGAACCTACTGTCTTTTTACTTAGCTCCTTTTAACTTCATTAGATGTGGTTTCCTTTTCCCCCAAATAAAAACCTCAGTATTACTGAAAACAGAATAAATAAATACCAGCATGCTAGCACTCACAAGCACCCCTCAGTAACAAATCTGGGTGCTCGTGCAAGGAATTCGGTCAAGGAGCAGATGTTAGTGGGATACTTTCAAAGGGGTAACTATACATAACAATAAATTAAAAGCAAAAATGATTCAATTTTTAAATTATTCAAAATATCTATTTAGGCAAGTGTAATACAGCTTTTATTGCCTAAAACAAAAGGCAGCTTTGAATGAGGATAGGTTGGATGTGCTTTATGTAAGCTTTCAACTGTGGATTACCTATCAAATATTGTCTAGGCGAGTTATGACTAAAAGCCTTTGTCAGGCGGCAAGTGACTGGTAACACCTGTGAAATGAGTTGATAATCTCACTTCAGTTCCTAGTGGATGGGCGTCTACACCCCATTTGGCAGTAATGACTTGTCACCTTTGCTGACTCTCTCAGAAGAGATGTGGAAGGTCGACAGGGCCATGAAGACCCAGGGACCAAAAACTGTGCTGTGAGGCACTGATGTATGCTGGCCTTTTTGGACAGTAACTATTTAAAAAACACATGAAATTCCAGATGTAGCTTCAAGCCAATGCTTCCTTCTCTTATTAGGCATTGTGAGTTTTCCAAATATATTTTGAAGCCTAGAGATGGACCAGCCAGCTCGAGTAAGGAAGAAGGGAAGGCTGCATTGGACTGTGACTCAGGATATATGGATTCTATTCTCAGCTCTGCCACTGACCTCATGCATGCTCTTTGGCAAGTCACTTAGTCCCCTGTGCCTCAGTTTACCATCTATAAAATGGGGTTAACAATTTCCCCCTGCCTCCCAGGGCTGTTGTGAAGATCAGCTCAATGTTTGTGAGGTGCCCAGTTTCTACAGTGATGAACACCACAGAAAAAGCTATAAAAAAAATAACTCAGGGCAGAGGTAATATGTATGGGAACCTTACACTGATGCTGTCCCAGACCTCCAGTCTGCAGGGCTGGAGCGGTATGAAATCATTCAGGTAGGCATGAGTGTGGGATATTTTTTCAGTTGCAGGACGCTCAGCTGCCTTGTAAATCAGGTACATAGCAAATGTTTTCAGAGTATTGTGACGCTCAGTCATGCTTTTATACTATGGGTTATGGCAGACAGAGCATGTATAAACGCCATACTTACTTGGTCCAAATCCAATTGAGAATGCGCTCACAAAGGCCATCATGCTCAGCAAAGTAATCCAATTTAAAATCATATGTTCCCTATTGGGAGTATCACTGAAAGGAGAGCTTGTGTTTTGCACCGTTTCTTCATTGGACTGATTTGGCAGGTCCATTTTCTGAGTGCGGGAAGACTCTGTAATGATCTCTCTGTTTCTAGTGCTGGCAAAGTCTTTTGTAAGACCCTCTGCTCCGGTAAGAGCAAAACCAGGACTCAACTGACTTTCACCAGCAGCTGAAGTCTGTGGGATGTACAACACAGCTGGTTGGGAGGATACTGGCTGCATGGGATGTTGTGCAATGGTGTACGAAGCATTGGGCTCTGTGGCAGTCTTACAGTCTCTGGCCTTATCCAATGGAACAGTCCAGCTGGTGAGTCCAATAGCAGTGACGGAGACAGACATCACCACACACCCAGCAATCAATAATACCCTTCTGCCTGCCTTATCTGCAAAAACCATTGCAACTAATGTTGCAATCACCTTCATCACCCCAAGCCCCACAGAAGCCAGGACAGCAGATGAATCATTCTGAAATCCCACGGAGCGGAAGATTTTGGAAGCATAGCACAGAATATTAGGTTGCCCGGTGAACTGCTGAAAGAGCACCAAACCCAGGCCAACCAGAGTCCTGCTTTTCATGTTGTCTCTAGACCTGAAAAGGTCAAGAAAGGAATAATACTTCTCCTTACATGGCTCTGGCTTTGCTTCCTCTCCATCTTCATTGTTCTGCAGTTGAATAAGGCCCTTCTGAGAGTCACAGTTGCATAGGTTTAATACAACAGGCTTAGTCGGGAGGAGCAAGATACTGAGAAACTGTATGACAGTTGGTGCAAGAGCCAGTCCAAACATGTATCTCCACCCCTCAGTCATGTCTGAGAAGATGTAGTTCAGCGCATAAGAGAGTAAGATGCCCATGGTGATGCCAGCTTCGTAGAGAGACACCAGCAGCCCTCGCTGATGAGCAGCCACCATTTCGGAGACATAGATGCAGCATGCCATGGATGACACAGAGATTGCAAACCCTACAGTCATACGTCCAAATATCAGCCAAATAAGTGACCCTGCTAAAGTCAGAATGAGGCTGCCACACAACAAGATTAGGTTGCTGACCAGTATCGCCCTCCTCCTTCCATGACGGTCAATGAGGATCCCACCAACCAAAGAGGCAAGGAGAGCCCCAATGAGCAGGGAACTCACGAGGATTTCCTGTTCAAAGCAGCTGAGGTGGAAGTCCATCTGCAGTTGCAGTAAGGCACCAGAGATAATCCCCAGCTCATATCCGAACATTAACCCACCCAGGAGAGAGACTGTTGCAGGCAACAGGAGGACCAGCAATGCACGACCTGGAAAGCAAGCAAGCAACAGTGGAATTTTAAAGATTCACTCTGCTGGCGTTATAATGAAAACTATCTAGTTACACAAAATGGAAAAAGCTATTCTGATAAAAGGAGGCCAGGTTTTCAGCATGCACATTTGCGCACCTAAGTTACACAATTACAACAATTGGGTGTACAATTGTGGTAATCATGCCTATAAACAATCAAGCATCTCTCTGGGTACGTATTTATGGAATTATAATGAGTGTGCATTCAGTCATCACAACTGCGCATGCAGTTTAGTCATGGAAAGGGGTGCACATATTTGTGCTCACAGTTCTGAAATTGTAGGCCTAGTGTGTGAATGTGAACACAGTTAAGACTTAGCTGTAACTGGAAGTCAGTGATTTATAGTGGAGAAGCCAGGGTAATTCCTCCTTAGACTGTCCAAACTATTCTGTATGTTCAACAACTTCCCAGCCAGGGGATATAGTTTTCTCCTTCCTGTATTTTTCTGTGGGTTGTGTTACCATTATGATGCTCTAGTCCTCAATTTGTAACTTAGAAGCATCTGTGCGGGTTCTTTTCACCACCTAGGAATTTCACAAATAAATCATCAGAGGAGCAAGTTACTGTCTCTATGTGCTGAATACTGACACCCCTGCCTGTTAACTCTCACACCAGAGAGCTAGAAATAGGAGCGGCGCCAGGGTTTCTGGTGCCCTAGGCAGAATTCGGGGGGTGGCATTTTGTGCACTCCCCACGGGGCGTGCGGGAGCTTCCGGTTCCACTTCCATCGCACCGCCGAAGAAGGACCCTCCGCCGAAATGCCACAGGCGACAGCGACAGTCATTGATCTGCTCAATTGTGTGCCGCTGTTTTCCGCGGCACATCGGCAGAAGGTTCTTCTTCAGCGGCGCGACAGGAGTGGAACCGGACGCTCCCGTGCGCCTCGTGGGGAGTGCACAAAATGCCGCCCCCCAAATCCTGGCCCCCTAGGCGATCGCTTAGGGTCGCTGGCCCTGGCTAGAAAGGACCACTTGGGCCATCCTGTGAACCCTTTGCTGCTCGTTACCACGTTCCCTCGAACTTCTTACCTCACTCACTCACTCACTCATGCCCGTCACCCTTACTTCTTACCTAATCCCTCCTTAATTCCCTGCAATGGTCAGGCTTCCCTGGGGAAAATGTATTCCATTCCCCTGAAGTCCAGCATAAACTCTGACTTCCTAAGAAGATCCTTCCTCCTTGTCCTACCATCATCTTTTCATTACAAGGGATGTCCAATATTTTAGATCCAAACTTTCCCATTCCACGATCTGACTTTACTGTATCTGACTTTTAGTGTAGTGAATTATTTCAATCAGAAATTCTAGGTCAAGATACTGAGGTTCTAGACAGTGTTATGCTAACGCAATTGATTGCCTTTATTTACAACTTCCTGCACCATTATTTCACTTCTTTCCCTCACATTGTGTCTTTGGCCCTCCATCTGAGCCTGGGCAGGGAGACAGGACTCGCTGAGGTAAAGGAGCAGAAAATATTAAACTAATCGATTTTGTGTCCCCTTTCTTTCCTCTGACAAGCTCCACTTTTAAGTCCCTTTACTAATGCTAATAACAGAGGCAGAGATCTCAAGCACTTCCCTTTAATGTCTCCTCACCAGATAAGTGGTATCATATAGCCAGGCCCCTCTGCATTGCATGATTATGTGTGTGCAGGTAAATTGCTGCATGAGTGTGGATTATTTTGAAATTGCAACACAGTTATGCTCCAGAATTTCATTAGCTAAAAAGAAGTCTCTAGCCCTTATCACGGCAAGAAAGCCAAAGGGAATACAAAACCAGGTTGCTGGTGTGTGCTCTGAGAGGTGTGAAATGCTCAGTCACCTTAATTTAAGTCTGAAGACAATTTAAACTTCAGCGTTAACTCTTTCACTGCTGAGTATTTCAGCAGGAACACAGAGCTTGTTTTTCAGTGCTAAATGCAATGGAAGATGTTGGGAGTGCGTGTAGGGGCCCACTGCTACTTGCTGTCAAGGGTTGCTGGGGTGGTGGCTCAATCCCTCTTACCCCCTGATTTAAAACCACCTCTGCCTCTGACCAAAACGGGGAGGCTAAGAGGAAGTGCATCCTATCCCCCTACCAAAGGCCTCAGCTGTCCCCTGGGAACCAAAAACCAAAGCTACTCCCCACACTTTCCTGGATGCTGAAAGCCTCCAGCTCTGCCCTGAAAACTTCTACCAGTAATCAGGCTGGTAGGTATGGTCAGCACAGGCAATCAAACCATATTGAAAATAAAACAGTGGGGCAGCACAAAATAAACTGAGGCCGGGGTAAAATCCTGGCCTGACTGGGAGCTTTCCCACTGACTTCAGTGAAAGCAGACTCTCTCATGTGGTCTACCCACAAAGTTGCACCATTTTAATTAAAGGCATGATTTTACACTGATTGTATTAAACTGATATGACGCTATACGTGTACTCTCTTATGTTGGTTTAAACTGGGTTTAGATCAGTTTCACATGCGTGGGTAAATGTACAGGAGCAAGTTAAACCAATAAAACCAGCATGAAGACAATATAAGAAAGATCATACACAAAAGTTGCACCGGTTTAACTAACCAGATTTAAAATTAGCTAGTGCAACTTCTGTATCTAGACAAGCCCTGAATTTAATATCAGAATAAATCAGATACACAAAGAATACTAAATGGTTTGGACTAGACTAGTGGAGGGCATTTAGGAGTAGAGTGCTTGCCCATGCCACATAATCCCTAGATCCCTGCCACAAAATCCTGAGCCTCAGTCTCATCATTTAGGTCTAATGCCCCACACAGAATACCCGGCTTTTATATATAGCCTATTAGAGTAAAATTAGGGCAGGAGTGTTCTCCAATGATAGCAGAAATTAGAACTGCTTCATTCTATTTCTGCCTGTATCTCTGATGTGACACATGACCTTGGTCAAGTCACTTAACTTTTCAGTGCCTCATTTTTCCATTTCTGTACAATAGGGATAATAATATAGAGCTACCTGCGTGGAAGAGATGTTTGTGGGACTTAATTAGTATTTGTAAAGTGCTTTGAGAGCCTTGATGGGAGGCACAAGAGAAGGAAAAAATTACCGTGGGAGAACCTGACAAATGGAAAATAAGGATAACTGGGCAGTAGTGGTAAAAAAGTACTGGCTTGTAATAGAGAATTACTTCTCCTGGCCAGGCTCGGGCTCTGAATATTTCTTTGTGACAAAAGCCTTAAGTTCTCTGGGCAAGGAACTGTGACTTCATCTGTGTCTGTACAATATCTAGCACAACGGGGCCCGAAACCTGACTGGGGTCTTTGGGCAACACCAATACTAATTGTACAGATAATGTTCACCACTCCAAATGACCTGTTTCTCCTAAACGTTGAGACACAGGTAGAAGTTTGTTCTGTAATATGCTGTTTTCCAGCATGTGACACTGATGCTTTGTTACTGGTTTTGCTTTAATTTAAAATACTGCTATTTTAAATAGACTATTGGAAAAAAAATTATGGAAACACTCGCTGAAATATGGAAAAGTTTCCTCAACTAGAGCTTTACAAGATGTTTTGCAGTCTGTGCTTTACAGGAAGTGTCTATATTTAGCTTCTAATTACAGTATGCAGTAAAGGTTATTTCTCAGTAAAGGCTATATTTACATTTGTATTTATTCTGTAGAGTTTTGTCGTGCCTTTTGTATTCATTATGTCACTCATGATACATGCCAAAACCCACCCTCCATGCAGTTACCTACACTTAATCACTTCTTGCACACATGTAATATAGATAATTAGAAACAATATTTGTTCAATAAGAACAGAAAGGGGACAGGGACATTCTACTGTACTTCTCATTATCTTTGTGGGCACTAACGATTTATGACCTTTGATTTAAATCCAACTTGCTATTCAGTCAATTCCAGTGCTGTCATGGGGGCTCAGTGACATGTATCCCTGCACTTGGTTTTCACATTTGCTCTCCTCTCTTGACTCTTTACTTAATGTCACAAGGAGAAAAAGTTTGGTGGGTCTCACCGATGCCTCTCTGTCAAGTGTTCACTTGGCTCAGGTCTAGAATAGTAGTTGGTGGTGCCAGTCAGAATTCAGGTAAACTGACTTTTGTACCACTAAGGACATTATTTGCATAAGACCAGTGCCAACACTCAATCAATGCAACGTCCTTTAACAAAAAGGATAATAGTGGGTTCTAATTCTCAGTTGTTTTGTTCCTCCACTGATCCCAGGAAGTGGGGATGGGGACAAAGTTGGCTTTAAGTCACCTTTTGTGCTCCTGAGGAAGCAGTAACTTCTGCCAAAAATCAGCGCCTCTGAGCAGCTTTAACTGATGCTCTGGCTGCAAAGCCCCACTATGGGTGTGCTAGGTCACGGTGTGAGATGTCAGTGCCCCAAATACTAGCCATGCACATTGGGGGCTGGCAGAGAGTGTTCCAGCAGCTTAGTTCAATGGCTGAGGAATTATCTTTCACTGGGGGTTCCCCAGGAGCTGTTTTCATATCACCAGAATAGCATTAATGGGCTGGGGCAGAGAGGATAATTTGGCCTACAAAATTTACTATGACATTAGGTAAAAAGATTTCCAAAATCAAAATTCTGTCAAAAATCAATCTGAAAATTTCAACTTTTTGTGTGTGTGAAAATTTCATTGTGTTTTTCGGATCCTTTCTGTTAGCGACGTTTTCATAAGCCTTCTGGTCTGGTGCTTCCTGTCCCTAAGCCGTTAGCAATTAAAAAAAAGACACAGCTACAATTCAGCCTCATGGGATACAGCACTCCACATGCTCATGCCTGACTATAGAGTTCTGGCTCTACAGAGCCTTAACAATGGTCTGAAACTTGACAATACAAAACAAAATGTGACTTTTATATTCAAAGGGGGCTAATGATTTTGGATGTCTCTGTTTTTGGGTGTGCCTAGATGCACCCATAGGAGCTTGATTTTCAAAAAGTGCTGAGCACCCACCCTCTGAAAAAATCAAGCCCTTTTAAGGTGTGTGAAGTTGGCACCCAAAACTAGCAGCACCCAAAATCACTAGCCTCTACTGAAAACGGAGACCTGTGTGCTAGAGTTGGCTGTGAGGGTGGTATGAGGATTAACTGAATCTAAATTAGCCAGCAGAGAATGAATGACAGTGATTCTCCGCTACTACACCAGAGGCAGAGGAGAGGACTCTAGGAAATCAGTGGCAATGTTGTAATGAAGGAAGTATTTGGAGTAATCAGTAACAGTTCACTTAACATCAAGCCTGATATCCCATGAACTCTGGGACATGGGCTGAAGGGTTTCAGGCCCATTCCTAGCGTACAAGAATCCATATCACAAAAGCCACCAGCTCCAAGCGGTGGCAGCCTCAGCAGAGACCCCAAAGACTGAGAGGGCCACGGAATCTGAACCCTCCAGCTCGGAGGCGGGGGGAAGCTGCCCTCACTGCCCCTGCTATGGATTAGGTAGCAGGAATCCCTCCTCTGGGCTGTGTATGTGTGAATTCAACCCAGCCTCCTTCACAGCACCAAAACTCCCGGGGGGAGAGACGACAAATCACCCCCGATCCATCTCTCCTCCACCCCCACAGATCCTGCCAGGAAGCCCCATTCCTTAAAAGCTTAAACCATCCCCCTGCCCCAGGCGGGCTGTGCGATCCGGGCCGGGGGAGGTCACTGGGGCTGGGAGAGAAGCAGCAGCGAAGCGGGATCACCAGCACCGGCGGCGAGTGACAAAGCAACCCCCAGCCCGGCCCCCTGGATTCCGCCTGCAGCCAGCCAGCCCCGCAACCCCCGCTGCGCCCCCAGCCCCTCGCCGTGCGGGCATGGCACTTACCCATGGCGATGCGAGAGGCCGACCGGGGAGTTCGGCTCAAGTTTGTTTCCAAACAGCCCGGGACAGGGCAGTAAAACCCAAACCGACTGATTCAGGTCCCTCCGATCATCTGTGCCGGGGGGGATCCGCCCCCGCTGCAGCAGCAGACCTGAGCAGGGGGGCTCTGAACCAGACCCGGAGAGGAGCGGGGCTCCCCAACCCTGGACCGGGGATCCACATCCAGGATCCCCAGGCAGCCAGACGCTAAAGTCCTGCGCTCTTCTCGCCTGGGGCGGGACTGGTGGCTGGGTTTCCCAGGCTCGGGCACGCCTCGCCTGCCGCGATCCGGCTCGAAACCCTCCAGAAACTCCCGCCCCAGAAACTTTCCCGTCCCCGCCAGCCCCCCTAGCGCCCGGCAGCGCCGAGCCAGGGGGTGCTGCTGCACAGCGCCACGTTGCTAGAGCGCTGCCTACTGCAGCTGGGACGGCGGAGCCTGGGGGTTGTAGTCCTGGTTCCCCGGCCCGAGGACAGCTGCTCCGGCCAGGGCTCGGTGGCTGTGCAGAGCCCGGAGCGAGCAGCAGTCGCCAGAGATCGCTCTGTACCCACCCCCCGTAACGGGGTATGCCCTGTCTCCTCCAGCACTGATTCCGTCTCCCTTGCAGGGAATTATTATTGATCCGCTTCCCTTTGCGATGAAGGATTTTTGCAAAGTGAGTTCCAAGGAGGCAGCTTAAATCTCCTGCATGAACCCGGCCCTCCCGTGTTCCCTAAGAATAACGGGGCGGAGGAGGGATGTTTCTGGGTGTATGGGGCGCAGTGTAATCAGGCTGTGACAATTATGAATATTATGAAGGAGATTTAAACTGTCCCTCATCACAGACAAAAACACAAACCCTTGCAACGCGCATGGCACATCCTCGCTGTTCCTCTACCTCTAGGGTTGTACTTGTAAGGTCCTTGGGACCTGGATCTTTTCTTCACAGCCCTCTGTAAAGGCCCTAGTACACTGGTGCTGTTAGAGAACTGATAGATGAGAAATAAACCGTAAGAGTTAATAACACCTGACCATGCAAGTTTTCTAGTGCTCCTGCTGAATGTATCATGAACCCCCACTTAAATGCTCGGGTTCTGAAGCTCAGTTTTTATTGGTGCATTTCTAAATGCATGAATCCAGGGCCAGAGTAAGACTTTCTGCTGGAATTACAGATCTACACCAAACCTCAGCCCTAAATATAGTATATGCTATATATCATTTTAGCAATGCATGTGAAATGCTTCATTGCTTATTGCAGGGGGTCTGGATAGCTCTGGCAGGAAACCTTTGCTTCTAGAGGACTGCCTCTAAACCAGTGCAAGTGGAATAACCAGAAGAGATTGGCAACTGATGGTTCTTTGGTTCTGCTTTGGGTTGGACAGAGGTGTATATTACAAAAAACAATCCAGCAGGACAGAGATAAGGAAAATTTCAGTGCCAAGGGCTGTCAGTGTCAAGGCCCCATTAGGCAAAGTACTTCAGTAATGCTTAGTGTTAAGCATAAGCTTAAATTCATCTCTGCACAGCAAAGCACTTAAGCATGTACATAAAGTGAATGTAGTGAAGACAATGGGACATAAGCCACTGGTTCCTTGAATCAGGGCCTAAACTCACACATCTAAAACCAAAACAAATAAACACAATCTTTAAACATGGGGCTTAACAAAATCTAATATGTGTTTTCATGATTATTTTAATCCAATGAAAACACTTCCCCTCAATGCTGTAAGCTCAAAGGATAGAGTATTAGGCCTGTGCATGAGAGCTGGAGCATGAAAGTAACTATAAAAAGTGAAACTAACTAGCCAAATTTCATCCCCCCAAAATGAGAGGACTACAAAAGCAAACAAGTTGGATAACTAATGAAAAATACATTTGATTGTCAAGATTATTTCAGGGTTAATAATCTCAGGCATTATTTACCTTAGCAGGGAATTCTAGATAAATATTTAAAAAGCAACCTTTTTATTCAGAAAACCATGATGGTACCCAGCTCTTTTTCAGGAAAAAACGTGTTAAGTCTCTGCTCCCGGGGAATCCAGTGCTGCCAAATCTCATGATTTAACTGTGGGGTTTGCAATCCCTTCCCCCGCCAAAGTTGTAGGTTCCTGGACTCATGTGACTAGAAAGAATCTCAGCTTTCTTTTTCTTAAAAGAAAATATTTAACCTTTATGGTTGTGGAGTAAATGTTGAAATCGTGAATCCTAAAGGCTCAAAAAACAGAAGGAAAATAAAAAGAACTTCAGATTTACTATTTTAAAATATCTAATGATTTTGAATCCAGTCTCATGACTTTTGGGGGCCAGACTTATCATTTTTGTACACTTGAAACTGGCAATATAGGAAATTCGATATCTCTTCAGCACTGGATATGCCAACATTTTGAAAAGTAGGTTATAGGCCATCTGGTTTGACACTTGCTCTTGATCAAAGACTTGTTTTTGTTCCCTCTCAAAGACACAGATCTAGTCTATTTTTAAAAGTGTTTCAAGTCATCCACACATTTTACAGATTAAATATATACTTCCCATTCATCTTCTCTAGTTTCAAATTCAAATTAAGTATTTAAAACTACCACTTCCAAATTCTTTTATCCGGAATAAACTCACAACTGCACAGGGACCTTACGAAAGGTAAAGAATGGCTTCAAACACTAAAGATGACCAATGAGATCAACAACATTCAAGGAAGCAGCTTTTCAAAGGGATTAAGGAATGAGAGTTGAAGGATTTGGTAACCATAGCAACTGTTCCAGTGATGCTAATAATCATGCAAATTAAGTAATGTACTTAAAAGCCAGACCATAAGTTGTGAGTATTTTCAATCAGCTTTAATCACAGCAGGACAGAAAATCCTACAGTTTTACAATATGGAATGTACACACAGCATACACATAGCCCAAATCACTGGGAGATTTTTGTTCTTGAAATTAGGATTCTCTTGAGAATGGGTTCTCTGGTCTGGAAGTAATCAGGGAAGTAAAATGATGCTATGACAATGCAAGGGATCCAGGGTTTTCTAATTAATATAGAAGTATGTTAAGGGGCTGATGTAAAATTCTGATTGACTCTTGTAGCACTCAGAGCCAAAATGTTTTGTTCCAATTGCTAATTAAGTATCTCCTTATCCTGAAGCTATGTGTGTGAGACTGATTGACCATTGTGATGTCTATTCTGAACTCTGGGAACACTCTGAAAAGTATGGGGTACTGCTGGTGGATGCCCTGTGATTTTCTCCATATACTCTGCCATCCAGAATGCAGTCATTGAGCTAACAGGTGGGATGGGGGAGCGCCCCCGCTAGGTGGCCCTCAGGTGTATGTGCAGTGCCTTTTCAAATATATTATGCAATTGACAAAAGGAGGTGTATGACATGGATTTTCACACAGGGCTGGAGAGTGAGCCTGCCCCACACTCACTTGGCAGTGGTGGCTCCTGTCCTGTGGGGTTGGGCTGGCTCTCTGTTCCGGTCATTGTAACATGGTGCTCATGGTTGCTTGGTGCTGTGACCCTGTGCACCATATTGCAATGCCACTCCCTCAAATTTGGCTTTGGCACCCATCCGTCATGATGGAGGACTGGCCAGGGCAAACCTGAATGACTTGGAGTGAGGAGCCAAGCCCAGGAGCCGCCATGGCAGGGTAAGCGTGGGGTGGTCTTGTCAAGCTGTCTGGAGTGGCTCAAGAGCATGAATACCAATCTCGGGGCAGCCTGTTTCAAACCAGAGCACAAACCCCAAACTGGTTGTGAGTTCTATACTGAGATTTCACCAACCAAGCATCAAGTGTGAACTGCTCAAGCACTACAGTAGCCTTAACATGGAGTCACAGACAGTCCCCTTGGGTATAGCAATCTATCTTGCCACCTAGGCAAGCTTGCCTTTGCAATAGACGGTCTCTTATGCCAAAAATTACAACAATATTCTGGTTACTGCCAGTCCCAAAGCATCAGTCATTTACCCCAGGTCAATTGTACCTTAGAACTCTCACCAAAGACAATGTTTGTAGCCCACCCTATAACAAACTAGCTAAAGATTTGTTAACCAAGAAAAAGAAATAGAGATATTTACAACATTCAAGCAGGTAAAAATACAGACACAAATGAGTTACAGTCTTAGAGCATCTTAGCAAAAGGTGGCAGAAGCATCTATAATAAGCAAGCTCTATATGTCCTGAAGGGCTAACCCAGGCCAAGCATGGGAATCTTGGCTTATGTTTAGTAATCCTTACCCCTCGAAGTCCTAGCAACATAAAGATCAGTTTTTTCTTGTCAGGGATTTTTATTCCCTTCCCCCAGAGTTCAAGCTGATGGGACAAGTCCCTGTGCACGTCTTCTCTTCATGAGTATGTATGTGTGTGGGGCAATCAACAAGGTCTTTTGTCCTCTGATGTTTGTCTGGTATCTATGGGCCTTCTTTTGTTGGGCAGGAGATAACACCTTATGGCAGAGTGGACTAGGTCCGGAGGCCCCCTGGCCCTGCATCACCCTGTCCCAGAATAGAGCAGCAAGAAGTCCTCCAGGCAACCTAGAGTGGCTAGAGTGGCTGTAGAAGAGCGGCCAATCAGAAGGGCTGCTGGATCAATAAGGGGCCAGAAGGACTGGATAAAAGGCAAGCAGCAGAGCAGAGCCTTCAGTTGCTGTGTGGAGCCTGATGAGGGAGGACTGGGTGCCTGGCTGGCTAGACGAACAGCAGGACTGTGGATAGCTCACCTCAGAGAGCTCACCAGCCAGAATTGAGCCCAGTGAAGGCTGCCAAAGAACTTGTGCCTGGCTGGCTGGATAGAATATCAGCAGAGCTATCAAAAGGTCAGTGTGGGCAGGCTGAGGCTTGGGGACTGAGCACAAAGCCTCATGTCACCAGACTGGAGTACTGAGATGGACCCCGGCTGGGTGTCTGAAGAAGGCAGTGCCTCTGTGAAGAAGCCTAAAAGCTGTGGCCCCATACCAGGGCCATGATAAGAACTTGAGAATGTATACCCCGTAAGGCGGGACTGCGTGTGCGGCTCAGCTGGAGGGCTGAGCTGCCGAAGACCAGTCAAGAGAAACAGTGGCTGGGGTGTGCTTGCGACAGGTAGGTGCTACCCTGATGTAAGACCAAAAAAGAAAAGAGAGCCATCTGCAAGAGGTGGGTGTCCCCCCATGAAAAGAACTGTTTGCAGGCACTCTCAGACAGAGAAAAGGGGGCATGCATGAGAGGTGGGTGCTGATGCCATTACATACCTCCTGTGGCAAACTGTATTTCACACTTGGTAATACTTCTTTCCTGACTGGTAATTTACAGTTATAAAGAAAACACTTACATATTACCTTATAACATGGGATACAGATATTTATAAGTGAGATTAATGCATTCAGCAATTGACAAGCATTTCATAAAGTCTAAACACAAAAAAATTTTTTTACAACGCTGATACCTACTTTAACACACAGGTAAGCCAGACTGATTCCAACTGTACAGTGTACAATTGAGGCCTAGGGGCCTTGGCATGGTCTGCCAGCATCACAGGGTTCACTCATCAGCCCTCTCCTTCCCCGCCCCCCGGGCCTCCCATGTGCACCAGGCCAGGATTAGGGTTGTGGTGCCGGGACAGAAGGTGCTGTGTTCTGCAGGTGTTTGGTGCCCCATCAGTGAGGTGAGGAGAACGTGGTGGAGAAGTGGACCCATTGAATAGGGAGGCTACATCCACCGCTGAGTCCAGTGGATTATGGTGCATTTAAAATTTTACTTGTGTGCATATAAGTCTCTTCAGTTTACTTGTAAATAGCTAGCTACATGTTTGCTAGTTCTGCGAGATTTGTAGATTCAGACTATCTCAATGGTGAAAGATATTAGCTGTGCAGCTCTAGCTGATGAGGGGAGTGAGACCAAATGGTCAATTAATTTGAGTACTGGAGAACCACCAGGAGAGTCTTCTGAGTGGGAATGGTTTTAAAAAACGAAACCTAAAGCCAGTAGGTATAATTGAAAATAGTACCATGAACAACCCATTGGCCCCTTGGTTGCAAAACCTGGCTCTGCCACTGCCAGAATAGAGGTAGGATTCCCTAGAGTTTGGATTCTCTCTTTGGGGAACAGTTATAGCATATGCATTTCTTCTGATGGATTTCTGATTTTTTTCTGAGGCTTTTTCTTAAATTATTTCATTGCGTGAAATCAAAAAAATGGCTTTTCTGTGACTTTTCAGCAAACTATTGTCCAGGTATCTGAACTGCCAACAAACCTGCTCTTAAATATCCTGGAAGGATCCTGTTCTCTGGCAGGGTAATAAACATTAAATACCTAAGATAGCAAGAAGGCGTGACTCTGTGGGGGGAAGAATATCTTTATGGTTCGTTTACATAAAGAGGCAGGTGAGAATATGTCAATATGTTTGGCTGGTGCATCAACATTGCAGTCAGCTGTATGTCATGACCCTTTCACACTAAACCATGAGGAACTGCTACAATATGCAGTGGGAATAATTGAAAATGTGTTTCAAACAATCCTTTGAAAAGCGACCTGAAATGTTTCTTTGCAGTCTTAAGTGGTGTAAATAACAAAACTTTTGTCCTATACATGTAAACCATGTATATTCTGAGCCTGACCCGAAGCCCACTGAAGTCATTGGAAACACTCACATGGGCTTTAAATCAGACCCTCTTTGTGCAGCTGCTGTAGCACATAACTCCATGAATTAAAGGTTTTGTGTGGTCTTTCATGGAATGGGTCTTGGGGGAGCTGGAAGAGTCATATCTATAGTGACAAGTCTGTGGCCACTTGCAGACACAGCATTAGTTCCGAAGGATCCTGCAAAGGAAGAAAGGCTCATGCCGCCTGTTCTCTAGCGTATTTCTTGTCCTCCTTGCTATGATCTTCCCTGAGGTAGTTCTCTTGTTATCATCAGGCTGTATGTCTTGGCCAATCCACTTCCTTGTTTGATTCTTATCTCTCTTTTGGCCGGTGGATTTCAAGTGAATGAGGCTGCATTCCAGCTATAGAACCGAGTAATAAAAACACCAGGCTTAAAAACCACAAATATGTATTTCTTGAGCTGTTTTGCATTTAAAATTCAAACTGCAGTTGGTAACGATAACCCAGCTCGAATGTGCTCTACATTGCTGAACTATTCATGAAAAGTTGCACTGTGCCGCAGGGCAGTAGCAGCTAGAAATAGAAATTAAAATCACAAATGAAAACAAGGAGAGGGAATCCATTTAGCAAAGAAGGAATCCTCAGCGATCTAGCAGGTTCTCCCCCACAAAGCCTCAAATCTGTAATTTGTTCTTTTTTTCACTTTGTCATTGTAATAATTTAAATGCTTTAAAATAAGGGCAGAACAGAAATTAAGCTAGTTTGTTTTGTAGTCAGCTTTATTAGAGGAAAGGTTTGTTCTTATAACCAAACTCAGAAAGTCCAGGTCTTTCTTTGTTTTAGAGATGACAATAGTGCAAAGTGAGTCAGAATTTGTTTACTCACAACATTTGTACCACTCTAACTATCTGGGAAGAGTTAAAGCGCTACAGTCCCTCTAGCATGGAGACCGTTATATTGGCATCAGTGTGCTTTACAACAGCATAGTTATCCCAGTACTAGAAGGAGAATAAGCTATACTAGTGTAAGGCACTAATACAGCAGTATAACTGCATCCACACTAGGGGTTGTACCAGGATAACTGATTCAGAAAAAATTACCCCCCAACCAACTTAGTTATACTGATACTCAGAGAAGCACCATACTGAGGCTTGGTGTATCTGTTTGTATAAACTCAGTTGCCACAGTTTGCCTAATTCCCAGTTGACCAGCTTTGAGAATCTCGGCCTTAGGCCAGGTCCACTGGGAATGCTTCACTGGTATAGGAATACTGGTGTACTTACTATATTGGCAAAATACTCCTCAGGTATATCTACACTACGGATGCTACAGTAGCACAACTGCAGCAATGCCACAGTACCAGAGTGTAGATGGGTCCTATATTGACAGAAGGGGCTTTCTGTTGCTGTAGGTAATCTGCCTCTCCAAGAGGTGGTAGATGGGTTGATGGAAGAATTCTTCTGTCAATGTAGCTGGTCTACATTGGGGGTCAGGTCGGCTTAGCTACGGTGCTTAGGGGTGTGAATTTTTCACACCCCCTAAGCAATGTAGCTAAATTAATCTAAATTTTAAATGTAGACCAGGACCTTGGTTGGCTTATTCCAGCCCCTGCAAGTGCGAAAACTAATAAACAGGGCTGCCAAGCAATTAAAAAAATTAATCACACTGGTAAACAATAATAGAATACCATTTATTTAAATATTTTTGGATGTTTCCTACATTTTAAAATATATTAATTTCAATTACAACACAGAATACAAAGTGTACAGTGCTCACTTTATATTTATATTTATTTTTTATTACAAGTACTTGCACTGTAAAAAAAATTAGTATTTTTAATTCATCTAATACAAGTACTGTTGTGCAATCTCTTTATCATGAAAGTTGAACTTACAAATATAGAATTATGTACAAAAAACTCCATTCAAAAATAAAACAATGTAAAATTTTAGTGCCTGCAAGTCCACTCAGAACTACTTTTTGTTCAGCCAATCATTCAAACTAGTTAGTTTACATTTGCAGGAGATAATGCTGCCCTCTTTGTAATTACAACATCACCAGAAAGTGAGAACAGGTGTTCTTATGGCACTGTTGTAGCCAGCACTGCAAGATATTTACATGCCAGATGCGCTAAAGATTCACATCTCATCTTCAACCATCATTCCAGAGGACATAGACTCATACTCATAGACTCATAGACTCGGACTGGAAGGGACCTCGAGAGGTCATCGAGTCCAGTCCCCTGCCCTCATGGCAGGACCAAATACTGTCAAATGAGTCCATGCTGATGATGGGTTCTGCTTGATAACAATCCAAAGCAGTGTGGGCCAATGCATTTTCATTATCTGAGTCAGAGGCCACCAGCAGAAGGTTGATTTTCTTTTTTAGTGGTTCGAGTTCTGTAATTTCCACATTGGAGTGTTGCTCTTTAAGACTTCTGAAAGCACGCTCCATACCTCATCCCTCTCAGATTTTGGAAAGCATCTCAGATTCTTATACCTTGGGTCGAGTGCTGTAGCTATCTTTAGAAATCTCACATTGGTACCTTCTTCGTGTTTTGTGAAATCTGCAGTGAAAGAGTTCTTAAAATAAACATGTGTTGGGTTATCATGCAAGACTGCAGTTCTCACCCATGATGTTCAGTCACAAATGTAATTAACGCATTATTTTTTAAATGAGCATCATCAGCATGGAAGCATGTCCCCTGGAGTGGTGGTCAAAGCATAAAGGGGCATATGAAAGTTTAGCCTATCTGGCATGTAAATACCTTGCAATGCCAGCTACAAAACTGGTGAACTGGAAAATAGTATTTCTTTGGTTTATCATTTTTACAGTGCAAATAATATACATTTTGATTTAAATTACAACACAAAATACAATATATATGAAAATGTAGAAAAACATCCAAAATATTTAAGAAATTTCAAATGGTATTTCTATTGTTTAACAATGCAATTAAATCTGTGATTAATAGTGATTCTTTTTTTTAATCATGATTAATTTTTCGAGTTAATAGCATGAGTTAATTGCAATTAATTGGCAGTCCTACAAATAAAATCAGTAAAAGCACTGTTTTGCCAGTATAACTGTGTCTACCGTAGAGGCTTTTGCTGGCACAGGTGTGTCAGTCATAAATCACACCTCATCACACCTCTGACCAAAATAATTGTGCTAGCAGAAGCCTGTAGTGTAGACCTCGGCCCATTCTTCTTCTAAATAAATCCTGGAAAAAGAGTTCTCTGTATGAACTCCATCCTGCTAGATGCTGAGCGCTCTCAAAGTCAATGGGAATTAAGGGGTCTCAGCCCCTTACAAGAACAGGCTTTATTTCTATTAGCTTGGCCTACAATAATTTTTAATTTAATTCTATCATTTATAAAAGGAGGGTTGCACATAAAACTATGTTGTCAAGGGGAACAAAGTTACACAAGTAAAAGACATTACAACAAACTCCATGCCTCAATGAAATTCTCCAGGGTGACACAAAATGTGTTTTGTTCCAATAAAATATTGGGCGATACTGTAAACGGCTTCAGATTATTTCCAAAGGCTGCATCAACCGTATACTTAGTTGTAAATGAAAATAATGAGAAAAATAAAATAATGGAGGAAATAAATGTTTCCTCTTGAACATTTTGGAAACTCCAGAGGATTGGTGAGCATGAGATAAATTGTTTAGTTTACCATGATGATTTAATGAAAGGGTAACATGCTGCTCGTGTGTGGGTATGGCCTGGTCTACCCTATAGAATTAGGTCAGAATAACTACATAGCTCTGGGATGTGAAAAATCTACACTCCGAAGCGGCATAGTTAAGCTGACCCAAGTCCTTGTGTAGACAGTGCTAGGTCGACGAAGAATTCTTCCATTGACTTAGCTAGTGCCTCTTGGGGAGGTGGATTACTTACGACAGTGTCTATGCTGAAGTGCTATAGCGGCAGAGCTATATATAGTGTACTAACTGTAAACTAGCCCTGTATGTGTACGTGCACGCAGGTCTATAGGTATGTGGGCATGTATGCACATGTGTGTGTTAGAGCGCATGCTGTAGGCATAGATCTTGCTGGACATGAGTAAATGTGCATATAGCTTGTTGGAGTGCAAGGTTAAACAGGAAACAAAGGTGCGACAGACTGTGTGCTGGAGACTGTGTTTTGGGGCTAGTTGAGATAACTGGGAACACCCTGAGCTGGTAAACTTGAAATGTACATAAGGTGAGGATACAAATAATTGGTCCTTACACGATCTGCAAAGCAACTGGTCCTTATATGATCTGTACCATGTCCAAACCAATTAGATTCAAGAAGAACAGATGTTTTAGTAGCCTGGAAAAAAAATGTACATAAACTGTATAGTGTGTGATATAAATTATTTAGAATTATGGTATCACCCTGTATCTAAACCCCTTGAGTCTGAGCCTGATTTGCATGGGCATACACTGTTATATGCCTAATACAGTAACCTGAGCGATGAGCTGGAGTTGAACTGAGCTTTTGGCTCCCAGAGAACTGGATGAAGTGTTCTTCCAGAACTGTATGAGGTGGTCTGCATAAGCCAATTGGAAGAGATCTTGGAGGGAATCCCAACACATGCATGGGCCTATATGTGTGTGCAAACTCTGTCCAGGGCCCTATGAAAAATCTGATTTTTTTTAAATAGTATTTGCAAATTGGGAACATGAAAAATGGGAATGCAGCTTTTTCCTGGCTAAATGCTAGAGCATCCTGTGTTAATGGCCTAAGACCAATGGACCATTAGGGGAGTGAAGTTCTGGAATAGCCTTCCGAGGGAAGTAGTAGGGGCAAAAGACTTTCCTGGCTTTAAGACAAAGCTTGATAAGTATATGGAGGGGATGTTATGATAGGATCGTTAATTTGGGCAATTGATCTTGAATTACCACCAGACAGGTCTGCTCAATGGTCTGCGGGGAGATGTTGCATGCGATGGGTACTGAGTTGCTGCGGAGAATTCCTTCTTGGGCGCTAGCTGGTGACTCTTGCCCACATGCTCAGGTTTAGCTGATCGCCATATTTGGGGTCGGGAAGGAATTTTCCTCCAGGGCGGATTGGCAGGTGCCCTGGAGGTTTTTCGCCTTCCCCTGCAGCGTGGGGCACGGGTCGCTTGCTGGTGGTGTCTCTGCAGCTTGAGGTCTTCAAACCATTTTTGAGGATTTCAATAACTCGGTCCTGGGATAGGGGTTGTTATAAAATTGGATGGGTGGGGTTCTGTGGCCTGCCTTGTGCAGGAGGTCAGACTAGATGATCAGATTGGTCCCTTCTGACCTATGAGTCTATGAGTCTATGAGACTTAGGACATAACAAGAGAAGGAAGAACCACAGGGTAGATTTCTTTTATTATCCAAAGCTATTACTGAAACAATGTAAATATTTCCCGAGCACAACCTCACCACATGAAGCTGAAGTAAGCTGTGTGGAATGTGTTTGTGTTTATTTTATTATCTGAAACAGAAACAAATGATGTGGTAGGGAAAACAAGGACAAAATGGACTTGAGACATTTCCAAATGTAGCAATCTAAGAATTATTTATATGGACTAGACAAAATCTCTTGTACAGCCTGTATCTCCTGAAGAACATTTGCAGTATGTGCAAATAGCCCAGGAGAGTAGTGGGTTGCATTGTGTGCCATTAACATTCAGTTGTGATGGTGAGACCATGGGCTTTTACAAATTAAGCAGTTGGCTAGATGTCTCCAATATATTTAAAACATCATCTGTGAAAGATTAATGAGTCTTGTTCATGCCTCTGTGACCCTACCCCCCATATTCTTCATAGAGATATTGCTATGATATGAACATGGCATAACCAAGATGTGTTCTATGCAAGATGGGTGATGTGAGGTATCCTTGAAAAGGTTATGATTTACTGAATATGATTATCCTATTTGTATGCATGTATCATTTCTGTGTCTGATGCTAGGAATATTCATTATGTAACAATTACAGCTATGTTTACACCTGGGGAACACCCACCAGACAGTAGGCAATCAGCCTGGATGGGCCATTAGGGAGAACAATAGGACTCTGAAGATGCTAATCTCCCACCTTCCTGAGAAGCTTCCTGGGATGCTGCTTTGACACTGCAGGGTCATATGATCATGTCACCTGGTATTGGACCCCATCTTGGCCTACTAGTATTTTTTCCACTAATAGGGGGTGGGGACCAAACTGGGAAACAAAGGATTCCTGCCATACATAAATCCTATTTAAGGCAGGGAAGTTAGTTAATCAGGAGCATTTTCACTGCTGAGAACATCTAAGAAACAAGGTGCGGGGGAGGGGGAGGAAAAGAGCTGAGCCTGGGCCGGAAAAGGTGTCTGGCCTGTGAAAATAATGCCTAAAACAACATTTGGGGTGAGAAATTACTACTTGTAACCAGTTTCTGTAATGTATTGAGCTTAGTTTGTGTGTTTGTTTAATTTGCTCAGTAATCTGCTTTGGTCTGTTTGCTACCCCTTATAATCACTTAAAACCTACTTTTGATAAACTTGTTTTGTTTATTCTAAAACCCAGTTTGTGGAATTCATAATGGGGGGGGAGGAGTTAGGGGCAAAAAGCTGTGCATATCTTCCTCCACATTGAGAGAGGGAGTGAATTTCATGAGCTTATACTGTACAGTTCTCTGTGCAGCACAAGACAATACAGTTTTGGATTTGCACCCCAGAGGGGGTGTGCCCTTGAGTGCTGGGCAATCGCCAAGCTGATTCTTCCCATACAGAGCTGATTTCAACGTCTGTCTTTCTGCAGCTGGGCATGTCCCTACCTGGGTGTGCGCTGGAGGAGGCTTGAGGGCCTGGCTTAGCAGGGCAGGGGGAGGGAGCCCAGGCTGGTGGAACGGGAAGGCTCAGTGGGACCTCAGTACGTCAGGTGGCACCCCAGAGTGTGTGTGGGAGTAACCTATCACAGCCTCCACACCAGTGGTTCTCGAACTGTGGGTCGGGACCCCAAAGTGGGTAATGACCCTGTTTTAAAGGGGTTGCCAAAGCTGGTGTTAGACTTGCTGGGGCCCAGGACTGAAGCCGAGGACTTCAGCCCTGGGTGGTGGGGCTCAGGTTACAGTCCTTGGGCTTTGTTTTTGGCCCCCCTAATTAGGGTGTTGGGGCTCAGGCTTTGGCATTGCCCCCCTCCCTTCCAGCCTGGGGCAGTGGACACTGGCAGGCTCAAATCTCGGTCCCTCCTCCTGAGGTCGTGTAGTAATATTTGTTGGAAGGGGGTCATGGTGCAATGAAGTTTGAGAACACATGCTCTACACTCTCTCTCTTTCTTCTAACACAAATGGCCCTCCTCAGTCAGGAGCTATGTGGAGTGGCCAACTGAAGATGTCATGTGAGCACTGTTGAGCTGAATCAGCTCACAATTGCCGGCAGGATTTTAGAATATTGACGGCACTTCACTATTGATAAATAACTTTTCCATAAAGTAACCATTAACTATCAGCACCGTGAATGATTGACTCTCTTTCAGGCCAACTTTCTAAACCTTTACTTATTGGGGAGGGGGAGCTGGAACTAAGCTGATAGGGTGGAAAACAAGCACCTTACTTAACCTTAGCTGACATTTCTCGCCATCCACTTCCTCTGTCTCATACCTCCCAACACCAAGTTGTGGTCCTAGCTAACTGAGGCCCTGATCCAGCAATTGATAAGGCCTGGGCAGACTGATGTGCCTGTTGAGAGCTCCATTGACTTCAGTGAACCTCCATGTGTGCATAGCAGAATGCCTTTGCAATATGGATTGCAGGATCAGGACCCCAGACTGTAAGCTCTTTGTGACACTGTGCCTTCATTCTCTGGGGATGCCTGTGGTACTATATGCAAATGTCACATTCAGGGGTGGTGAGTTATATGGGCCCCTTGGTGCCCAGGCTCCAGCAAATTTAGGACCCAGAGGGCCAGGCTCCACCAATGTTTGGGGCTGGGTCTCTCCTCTGGCGCCACCTGCCACCAGGGGCGGCTCCAGGCACCAGCACGCCAAGCGCGTGCTTGGGGTGGCAAGCCGCGGGGGGCGCTCTGCCAGTCTCCACGAGGGTGTCAGGCACGCTGCCTTCGGCAGCTTGCCTGCGGAGGGTCCGCTGGTCCAGTGGCTTCGGCGGACCTCCCGCAGGCGCCTGCAGGAGGTCCGCCGGAGCTGCGGGACTAGCGGACCCTCCGCCTGCAAGCCGCTGAAGGAAGCCTGCCTACCGTGCTTCGGGCGGCAAAATGCCTAGAGCCGCCCCTGCCTGCCACCCCCATGCACCTCCCCTGGAGCATCCCCCAGCCCCACCTGCTGCCCCCACATGGCACCCCCAAGCATCTCTGCCTGCCCTGGGCAGCGGGTAGCTGCCACCTGCAGCTCTGCGCTGCTGCGTCCGGCTTCAAGGGAGCAGCGCCAGGGGCAGGCTGAGGTAGCTGCTGTGCCGGAGGAGGGGAGGAGCCCATGGCACCCCCCTCGGCAGCTGACTCCACGTCAACTCCGGGGGGGGAGGGGGTTTATCCTGGCTAGATGTCCTGAGCAGCAGCTGGGGGGGGAGGGGCTTGAGTGAGTCTTGGGCCAGGGAGGAAGGGGCTCCCCTCCCCCAGAGCTCGCTGCTGCTGGTGGGGAAAGAGCTGGGAGGAGTCCTCCTCTCTGGCCCCCTGCCCCAGGGCAGCCTCCCTGCTGCACCCCAAACTCCTCATCCCTGGCCCAGCCCTGCACCCCAACCCTCTGTCCCAGCCCAGAGCCTGCATCCAGCACCCAAACTCCCTCCCCAGAGCCTGCACCCCTCCTGTACCCCTGCCCCAGCCCAGAGCCTGCACCCAGCACTCAAACTCCTTCCCAGAGCCAACACCCCTCCCCACCCAAACTTCCTCCCAGAGCCTGCACCCCAAACCCTCTCCTGCACCCAAACTCCCTCCCAGAGCCGTAGGCAGGTGTGTGTGTGGTGGGACTTGGACCCATTCTGGGTACCACCAAAAATGATACAAACCTGCCAGCCCGGTCACATTCTATTAATTTAAGGCTAGATCGAGCGTGGCCTTCATGCTGGCAAGCAGTTGGAAGGCTCAAGGTGAGCAGGAGCCTTCCTTCCCCCTTGCATGGCCCACAGAAGAGCCTGGAACAGCTGTTTTCCCTGTGCACTGGGGAGTGCAGGGACCACCATGCTCCCCTGGGGGCACATAACAGCTCCAAGGGGGTGGGAAGGAGCCAGGGCAATACACACTGGAATTTGTGCACCTGAGAAAGCAGTATAGTAGCAGGGCTACTTCCCCTGCTACAAGTTGGAGAGATCTGCGTGGCATTCTGCCTCCTGGAGCTCCCTGCTGGGTAGTGCAGCAGGACTGTGCCTTGAAGGACTGTAAGCTCCAGGGGCAGGCACAGGATCCTTGTCTATGCCTTGTGCACCATGGAGCATGCTGCCAGCACTTGGAATGACTAAACCTAGCCCTGCCTGTTTGCCCTCTATTGTGGGTCCCAATCAGCAGCTTGTAGCACAGCTCTCTGTTCTGTACAGAATAATTCATTCCTTTACACATGCACACTTCCTGGTGTGCTCTTCTGCATATCACATCCAAGAGCTCTCCTGCTCATGGTCACGTCACTGAAGTGCGGGAAGGGTTTGGAGTTCAGGGTCCCAGTGGCGCTTACCACGGCTCCCAGAAGTGACCGCCAGGTCCCGGCAGCCCCTAGATGCATGGGCAGTTAGGGAGGCTCCGCGCACTGCCCTCACGCTTGCAGCTCCCATTGGTCGTGGTTTCCGGCCAATGGGAACTGTGGAGCCGGCACTGAGATGGGGGCAGCGCATGGCGCCTCTGTGGCCGCCCATGTGTCAGGGGCAGAAGGACCTGGCAGCCGTTTCCAGGAGCTGCATAGAACTAGGGCAAGCAGGGAGCCTGCCTTAGCCCTGGGCTCCTGCTGTGCTGCCGACTGGAGCCGCCAGGACCCATTTCCCGCTGAAAACCATACGCCTGGCAACCCTAGGCCTGAGAGGGCAGGACTGGAGGCACCTACAGAAGGGAGAGGCGGTAGTATAGAGGGGTGGGGTGATTCGTAGCAGGAGGGTGACGTGGTGGGATTGGAAAGCGCTGCCTGGAGGGACTATAAAGGCGAAAGGGCTGCATAGAGGGGCGGGGCGATAGACGGGAAGAGCGGTAAAAAGGGGCGGGGCGATAGGTGGGCGGGGCCGGGCCCGGCCCGGTATCGGTGTCGGTTAGCGGGCAGCTCCGGAGGCCGGTGTAACGGGCAGGAGCCGCAGTCTGGCAGAGCAGGGCGGGGTTACAGGCTTCTCCCTTTACCGCTCTCCTGGGCGGTTCGGCTATTTCCGGTAGCCGAACCCGAGCCCTCCCGAGGGCCCCGGTAAGTCACGTGGCACGAAGGGGGCGGTGTCGTACCCCTTCCCCTCACGCAGGTTACGCCGGCCACGGAGCTGACGTACGCAGGTAGCGTAGGGGTCGCCTGTATCATGGCCGGTGGGGCAGGCGAGGCGGGAGCGCGCGCGGTGTCTCCGCCGCCGCTGCGGGGGCTGCAGCTGGTGCAGCAGGGGGCCGAGGCGCGGCTGTACCGGGGACAGTTCCTGGGCCGGGCGGCCGTGGTCAAGCTCCGCTTCCCCAAGCGCTACCGGCACCCGGCGCTGGAGGAGCGGCTGAGCCGGCGGCGGACGGCGCAGGAGGCCCGCTCCTTGCTGCGCTGCCGCCGGGCAGGTGGGGCTGAGAGATGGGGGGGGCAAAAAGGGACTCTGCGGGGCGGTTTGCGGGGGCGCTAGGGGTGTGTCGGGGGGGCCTTAGCTCAGGGACAGAGGGGCCTCGGTGGGGTGGGTTTGCTGGGGGGGTGAGTTTATGGCGAGATGGGCGCTGCTTGTGGGGCGGGGCGGAATGAGGGGGGCTTAGGAAGAGGTGGGGGCTCTGTGGTGTGGGGCTGAGCTGGGGGGGTACAAAAATGAGTCTAAGGCAGAGGTTCTCAAACTGGGGGTTGGGACCCTTCAAGGCATCACAAGGTTATTATATGGGAGGTTGTGAGCTATCAACCTCCACCCCAATCCCACTTTGCCTCCAGCATTTATAATGGTGTTAAATATATTTAAAAAAGTGTTTTTAATTTATAGGGGGGGTTGCACTCAGAGGCTTGTTATGTGGACGGGGTCACCAGTAAAAAAGTGTGCGAGCCATTGGTCTAGGGAGAGATAGGAGCTGCTTGTAGGGAAGGTTCTTGGCACTGGTTGGGGAGGGGTTTGTATTATGAATGGAGCCATCAGCACCTCTTTACACTTTTTCATAACCCCAGGTAACAGGGCTTTTAGTGAAATTGAAAGGCAACAAAAACCTACACAAAAAACCTTGTTTAAAATGTAGCACACAATTGTTCTGAGTGACTCGCTGCCACAGGATATTGTTTTCCTGTTGTAGGTATGTCTGTGGTCCTCATTATAGTATCTGAACATTTCACAATATTAATGTACTCATGGAGTATATTGATAGTATTTAGAAAGAGACTTGGGCTTTTCTATGTTGAGGAAGTAATGGAAATAGGTGTTCTCCAATAGGTCCCTGCATGATTATTCTGAGATCTGGTCTACAATTAAAATGTAGAGTGACATATATCTATGGGCTTGGATACACTTGCAAGTTAGAGCACATTAAAGCAGCCCTGGGCGCCCTAACTCTGGAGGTGTCCACACTGGCAAGGCACGTAAAGCACCTGGACTCTGTTCCTGGTAATCCACCGCCACAAGAAGTATAAAGCTTGCTGTGCCCCAGCTGAAATGCCTGGGTGTCAGTGTGGACAAGGTGTTGCATTACTGCACTGTGATTGGCCTCCGGAAACGTCCCATAATCCGCTGAAGTCAAGTGGCCACTCTTCTCATTGTTTTGAGGTTGGCTGCAGGCATGCAGATTTCCCCTTTCAATTCTCTGTTTCTGACAGCTGGCATGCTTATCTGCTCCAGAACAAAGCAAATTATTAGTGTGGAATGCTGCCTTTGTGAGATGGGGAGGGGAGGTCTGCTGCTTTCTGAACTTAAAGACAGCATGCTGACACACTCTCTGCCCCCCAAAACACACTGTCTCTTCCCCCACATACACACAACACACTCCCTGTCACACTCCCCCCTCCTTCCCATTTGAAAAGCATGTTCCAGTCACTTGCACACTGGGATAGCTACCACAATGCACTGCTCTTTGTGGCATTGCAGGAGCTGCTAATGTGGCCATGCCAGTGCGCTTGCAGCTGACAGTGTAAACACACGGCAGCATTTCCGCTGTTCCGGTCTCCGAAGGCTGGCTTTACTCCCAGCGCTCTACATCTGCAAGTGTAGCCAAGCCCTATGTTGCTCAGAAGTTGGGAAAAGTTTACAACTCTGAGAGTAGTAGCTATTCCAACCTGACCTCATGTGTAAATGTGGCTAGGTTGACAGAAGAATGCTTCTGTCCCAATTCCAGGATAGTGTTGTAAACTTCTAAGAGTGCATTTGATTTATGTAATTATAAATTTTGAATATCTTAAAACAAGCTAAAAATTCTTATAAGCTAAAGGCTAGCATTTCTTCAACTCTTTTTTTAATAGGGATTTCTGCACCAGTGGTTTATTTTGTGGATTATGTCTCCAATTGTATATATCTTGAAGATATCGTAGAATCAACTACAGTTCGGGATTATATAACTTCTGTACAGCAAAGTGGAAAGGATACCAACAACCTCTTTCTCTTAGCAGAAAAGATAGGCGAGGTTTTAGCACGAATGCATGATGAGGATCTTATCCATGGAGACCTTACAACTTCCAACATGCTTTTGCGACCCCCAGTAGAAGAGCTGGACCTGGTGCTAATAGATTTTGGACTGAGTTTTATTTCTGGTCTTCCTGAGGATAAAGGAGTTGATTTGTATGTTTTGGAGAGAGCTTTTCTGAGTACTCATCCAAACACAGACACACTGTTTGAAGCCCTGCTGAAGAAGTACTCTACTACATCTAAAAAATCAAGTCTAGTGATCAAAAAGCTGGATGAAGTACGACTGAGAGGAAGAAAGAGATCCATGGTTGGATAGAAGAAAGCAGAATTTGTGGGAGGGTAGGGGAAATGTAACTTCCTAGGATGTGCAAATGTGCTTGTTTATTAATTGTTTGGTTTTATTTCATAAGTCACCATTTTGGTAGCTTTCATTGTCTTTCAAATGTACAATAAACCAGTTTAATCCACATGGTGGTGATCCTTGTACAGCAATCTGATAAGTGGCTCAGAGTAACCAAGTTAATGATAGGTGATGGGAGTGCAGGTGGGAAAGTAACAGCTGAGGTGGGAACCATTGCTTTTCTTGTCTCCTAACTATCAGATATCCCTTTTTAAAAAGAAAAATCCAATATTTGTAGTGTGTTTTGCTATGCAAACATAAAGCTTATGTTGTTAGAGCATTAAAAATGTTTATTGCAGTAAATTTGGGAAAGTGTAAATTTTGGCTCTCAGTTTTCAAATCAACTTTGTTTTCTTAAGCCAATAGTCAGCTACACCAGTAATAAAAATGACCGATTCCTCTGCTGAGGCTCTTTCAGTTAAACAAGCAGAGTTTCAGTAAGAAGGAGTGCTTCCACTCTGACTGTTTAGGCCCTAAAAAAAATCATCAGAGTATAGCAACAGCAGAATGCCATACTGGATCAGAGATGAGGTCCATCTGGTATCCTGTTTCCAACACTGGTCGATATCAGATACTTCTGAGGAAAATGTATTCCTGGGGGAATTCTGCACCAAAAAATTAAAATTCTGCATATTTTATTTATCAAAACACAATATAATCATGCCATTTTCAATTATTTGGTTATTTATTTCAAAATGCCTGTCATCAAGTGTGTCTGTAATGATACAGATGACAAAAAGGATTCCCCCCAGAAGTAGGAAGTTAAAGAAACTCTAGGACAGTCCAGTTCCTGTTTCTCTGTTATGCTTTTGTTGGGTGTCTCACTCTTGGTGTGTCACATATGCCCACAGCCCCAGAGTCCAACTGCAGGTTCTGCTCTGAAGTTTCAGTACTGCCTGCCAGGCAGAAACAACTCATACCTGCTGATAGGGTGGGTGGGGTTGGGGCACAATTTTAAGGTTTGGCTGCCCCTGGACCAGCTTGAGTCATTCTCTCTTCCACACCCACCCACCCCCCAGCAGGCCTCACCCCCTCCTTACTTAAGCTTCCCTCCCTGCAGCTCCCAGCTATTGCTTCTGCCTCTTCTGGCAGCTGCTGTGTAGGGAGGGGACCTGGTGGCATCATGTGACTGAGTGGGGCCAGCAAACCCAGGAACTGCAGCCTGCCCAAGCCTCCTGGGGAGCTGGGCTCTGCTGGACCTTAGCAGTGGGCAGCAGCTCTGCAGTGCCAATTCTGCAGGGGAGGGAATGAAATTCTGTGCAGAACATTAATTCTGAGCAAACTCTTGAGTTGTGCAATGGTGCAGAATTCCCCCAGGAGCCAAAATAAGAATTCTGCAGTTGGCAGATGTGGGCTAATCAGCTCCACACATCCTGATCACTCATACATCTAAGCCCTGAAGCATGTTTGAACATTAATTGGAAATATGTTCTTAGCATTAGCTACTATAACTCTGGATATTCTTGTCATCTGTATACATTTCCAATTCCTTCTTGAATGTTGTTAAGTTCTTAGCCTCTGACTTTTGGTGGTAATCAGTTCTACAGTCTTATTATGTATTTATTTCCTTTCATCAGTTTAGAACTTGTCACCTTTGTTCCCTTGTTCCTGTGGTATGAAACAGGGCGAGTAGAACTCCTGATCTACCATCTCTAGACCATATCTTATTTTATACTTTTATTCCCTGTTGTTTATGTCCTTTCCAAAATACAGAATCTGCATCTTTTCAATCTCTCTTCCTATGAGCTTTTTCCATGGACAAATAGTGTAGACAAGCGCTATTCATTCTTGTAAAAGCAGCAAAGAGTCCCGTGGCACTTTATAGACTAACAGACGTTTTGGAGCACGAGCTTTCGTGGGTGAATACCCACTTCGTCAGATGCATGTCGAAGTGGGTATTCACCCATGAAAGCTCATGCTCCAAAACGTCTGTTAGTCTATAAGGTGCCACAGGATTCTTTGCTGCTTTTACAGATCCAGACTAACACGGCTACCCCTCTGATACTATTCATTCTTGTCACCCGTCTCTGAATCTCTTCTTCTTCTGTAATAACCACTGCTGCAAGCTAATAACTACTGTAGTTTTATTTTTCCTGTGACATTTTTGTCTCATCTGCATACTTTGGGCAAGATGGGTGGTTATATTTTTTTAATATCTTACCGAGCCCTGAGATTGGGGGCAGGCCCCCATGGTCTCTGGCAACCCCCAAGGCTTGTGGGAGGGAGCATGGTGAGCTTCTTTGTCCTGGGGGAAGGGGACGGGCGCACAAGGGGTCCCCCCATCGCTCAGTGGTGGAAGCGGTGGAGCCCTGCTCTGGCACCCTAGAAGCCGGTGCCATGCCGGCAAGCGGAGCAACGCGCTTACCAAACAGCTCGGTGGCTCAGCGTTAGCGCCGCAGCCTGGGAGTGGGGAGGAGCCGAGTTCGGGGCTGCTGTTCCCCCTCCCCGTGCAAGCGTCCTAGCGCTTCGGGCTGCCCGTGCCCGGCGCGTATTCACTTCCTTGCCAGAGAAGTTTGCCCAGGTCAGGTGCCCGGTTCCCCTCCTCCGTAGGAGCCGGGTTCCACCGGCCCGGGGACAATTTTACCGGGCTGCCGCCTCTGGGCTGAGTCGTCCCGGCGCTGCGGCCGAGAAGAGCGACTCCCTGCTCTGGCCGCCCGGTGCCCGAGGTGCAGGGAGCCTGAGCCAAGCCCCTGCCCGCACCCTGTGTCTTAGCTTTCCCGGCACGTCTGGGGGGCGGGGCCCTTCTCGGGGCGAGGCTACTCCGGGCTGCGCTAACTTCTGCAGCGGTTCAAAGTGCACCTGCTGCGGCGGCTCCTTCCCGGCGCCCTGCCCTGCCCACGCCGGACTATGGAAGCGCTGCTCATGCTGCTGCACCTGGTGGCTGCAGGTATGGACGCTCCCCTCTTCCTCTGCCCTGCGGCTTGGGCCGTGCCTGGTGAGAGGCGACGAGTGACACAGGAGGCTCCCTTTGCTGCCCCTCCCGCCGCCTTCCCCTCCTTTGGCGCTGCTGTATTTCCAATCGCTGCCAGCCAGATTCTGCCGCCTCTATTCGCGTTTGTGCAGGACCTTGCTCCTGGAGTGGCGGCAGTGTTGGGCCTTTGGGGATTGGGTTGGTGTTTAACCTCAACTCCCACTGATTAAAAAAAAACAAACCCCGAAGTGTCACCGCAATGAGAGGGAGGAAAGTACCGAAGTTGGTCGTGGTCTTGTGGTTTATTTAAGTAGCAGGCTAAGTAGGCTGGAAAGGATTAGATTTTTATCAGTAAATGTCAGTTTCACGGTACACACAGGAACTGGCAAAACATTTCCATCAGAAACCATCCAAAGTTACATCTGGGCAAAGTAAGAAAAATGCTGCTCGATAACTTCTTAAGAGTCTAAATCCAGTGATTTAGACTTTGAATTCGACTTGGTACAAATGGGCTAGTGAACAGGTCAGACTGGTTGATTTGAGGGCATTTACTTTGGACATTTTGACATGTGCTATTGACAGTTTGTGTTGGGTTATAAAACTTTAACTGATTGAATTTGAATGTCTATTGTCATTAAGTAATTGTTTGACCCCCACAGTTTCCCACAACTGTAAAAAATTAAATAGATAAAAATAGAAAAAAGGCTTAAAAACCTATTATCTTGTGCAGCTGTGCAAATTTAAATTGATAAAAATCTTTACAAATTCTTAAAAATAAAACACATTTTATGTGTATATATATATATGCGTGTGTGTGTGTGAACCAATTTCTGTCAAGCCTAACTCATAGTTTCTGGTAACTGCACGTGTGTTCCCCCTCCATGGTTCCTCTAGGACATGCACTTGATGGCTGGGAACCAGAAACCTTTACCTCTCTTGAGCAGAGACCTGCATCTCTCTCCCCCTTCTCACAGGGGATTTTAAGGCTGCACAGCTCCTTGATTACACTGATATCCTCAGCAAGCCAGACTGCCTAAACAGGCAAGCATCTGCACCTTGCTTTCTTCCTGAAGACTATAGCCCGTGTATTGCCCACTGTTATAGGTTACCACATAGCTCCTTTTAAACAAGTACACTTATTCTTAAGGTAAAAACAGGACAGCGAAAACAATAAAATAATCTATACACATGCTAGAACGATCACCACAGATCACTCCCAACACCAACCTAGTGCACTGGTAGCTTTCAGTCTTTCAAAACCTACCACTGGATTTTCCCTGTGGTTGAAAGTTCATATCCATCTTAGCTCCAGAACCAGAAGAAAGGCTGGGCAGAGCATTAGTTTCTTTCTACAGCTTAGGCCTTTGATCTTCTACAATGGGTAATCAACAAAGACCCTCTCCTCTGGACATAGCTTCAAAAGGCTGAGTTTTTGCATAACCAGGGTTGGATAATGTGCGTTAACTGCACCCTAGGTATCCCCAGGAACTGCAGTTAATGCGTATTGTCCCAAAAGTCCATACTTGTCTGGCATTTTCAATAGAGTCTTTTGAACTCCCCATTCCTACATTGGTCATATTTTGCCCCTAGAGAGATTACATGAACTTAATACAATAAGGTCTTTCAGGGATATTGCGACATTGCCATATCTGTCACACATGGTGCTATATGCTAGATAGACTTTTGCCAGACAAATAATAGGTCCCTCCTCAAAAGAGTTTACATTCCAGAGAGATGAGTGGCTATGTTGCAACACAATACAGAGCAAACATAGAATAGCAGGGTAACTAATAGTTGGAATGCTTCACAGAACGGGGCTAGAAAAGTAATAGTATTTTACACTAATTGTTTGAAATGTGTAACAACTTGCATCTAAAGTGAAGGCAAATTTGGCCCAAAGTGTCTTGAGCTTCCAAGTTTGAGGGTTTCAGTTTTAAGGGCCAAATTCTGCTCTTGGATGCACCTACAGGGCTCCTGTTAATTTCACTGGAGATTCCCGTTTTCAAGTGCATCAAGAGCAGAATGTGGCCCGAAGAGTTGTGTTGTAACAATAAATAAAATAAATAAGAATTCAAAGGAGATAACATGAAAACTATTCTGAACATTTGCCATTTGTGGGAGTTGAAGGGTAGGGGGTGGAGAAAAGGAAACATTATGTTCTTTAAGAACTGTCCAAATTCCACAATGGCAGTCCAGGTGGAAAATATCATCTCCTGACTTGTTCAGTAATAAATAAGGCTAGTTTTATTAAAAGTATGTTTGACTACTGTGGCGTAGTTACAAAAAAAGAAGTCTGATTAATTACTGAAATCTCTGATACCAAAGAGTGCAGTTGGCTCCCTAACGTGGCTAGGTTTATTTCAGATGGGAATCTGGAACGAACACATGGAACAATTTCTATAGCAGACCTTTTACAAATTGGGAAGAGATGTTCCACAGACAGAAATGTATGACAATGACTTAGAAAAGCAAACGGTACCGTCAGCTTGAAACCTAGTCAATTAACAAAAATGAATGAAAAGTTGTTTCAGGTCTTATCTTGATCTCTTGAGTCTTAATTGTGGTTTTTACGATTACATTTTCTGAACTCAAACAATCAAAAGATGAAACTGACTAAGATCACGATCCCACCATTTGTTTCAGTTGGTGTGAATCCTACACCTATGCAATACCCCATTGACTTCAGTGGGGCTGCACATGGGTGCAGACATCCTTGCTAGCAGATCTAATTGCAAGTTTGGGACCTGTGCTTGGCACAATGTGCTATCAAAGGCATGGAATAAACAAAAAATGAATCCAACTCCCCTCTCTAATCCTTTTCACATGTTACTTGTAACAAGGGTAAGGAAATACATTTGAGACAGATGTGTAATTTTTATGTTGACAGTGTCCCATTGAGTAAAAAATGACATGTGTGGTGCTCCAAAGCATCAATATATTGGTAACCCCATCTCAAAAAAAGATATATTAGAATTGGAAAAGGTACAGAGAAGGGCAACAAGACAACAAGAATGAATAGAGATATCGAACAGCTTCCATACTGGGAGAGATTAAAAAGACTGGGACAGTTCAGCTGGGGGTAGGGTGGGGGAGATAATAGCAGTCTGTAAAATCGTGAATGGTGCGGAGAAAGTGAACAGGGAAGTGTTATTTACCTCTTCACATAACACAAGAACTAGGGGTCACCCAATGAAATTAATAGGCAGCAGGTTTACAACAAAAAAAGGAAGTATTTCTTCACACAATGCACAGAAAACTTATGGAACTCATTGCAGGGGATGTTGTGAAGGCCAAAATAATAACTGGGTTGAAAAAAGAATTAGATAAATTCATGTTTATGAACTATGGCGATTAGCCAAGATGGCTGTTAGCCAAGATGCTCAGGGATGCATCCCCATGCCCTGGGTGTACCTAAACCTCCAACTGCCAGATGCAGGAACTGGATGACAAGGGATGGATCACTTGAAATTGCCCTGTTCTGTTCATTCCCTCTGAAGCATTTGGCTCTAGCCTCTGTCAAAAAAGAGGCTACTGGGCTAGATGAACCTTTGGTCTAGCTCAGTCTGACTGATCTTATGTTCTATGTTCTTACAGGGCTCAGTTCCTAAAAATATTAATCCCCTCGGATATGTGTCTGATGGCTTTGATTTATCCACAGGACAGGTACAACCATAGAGGCATAAATGTCCCCACCCCAGCACAGTGATGTGATTCCATCCTGATCCTGGGCAGGTCTCTAATTAGGGCTGAGAGGGAGAATTCAGTCTCTATAGCCCTTTCACTCCTTTTCCTGTTGCTGAGACTGATAGTGAGTGCCAATTGCATGTTCATTTGTTTTATTTTTAGCTACATTGGACATCAAGACCAGCCCTTCCCCAGTATTCTGTCTGGTGGACAAACATATTGAGTTGCATTGTAATTTTACAATCTGGAAGAGTGTTAAATTGGAGGATGTGGCAGTGAAATGGACCATAAACAATGAATTTGGAGAGAAGACAGTATACCAGTTTGATGGAAAGCATACATTATACCACCGGAATGGGGCCTTGGTGAATCCTGAATTACTAACCCAGGGCAGCGCATCACTGAACCTGCATAATGTGACATTAGATGATGAAGGGATCTACACATGCACTGTTTTAATAACCCCACAATATGGAAGTGGGACAATCCAGCTCCAAGTCAGAGGTACTCCGTACTATTAGCTATAAAACAGAAAAAACCAACCAATGTGTAACTTTGAGGCCAGTCAAAGGGTTGAGTTAAGACAGGATGCTGTGATGTAATGAAACAGTAGTCTTATTTTAGCCTTGGAGACTTTCATCTTCACGAATTCCTAACTGCTTCATAAACTACCGACTTGGGGAATTGGGACAATAGGGTGTCAGATAAATGGGAGTATCTTGTATTAATAAACTCATTTTACAGATGGGGGAAATTGAGGTATAGAGAATAACTGACCTGCCCAGAGTCACACGGTGAGCTCATGATAGAACTGGGACTAGAACCAAGAGGCCTGATTCCCTATCCCCGGCCTGCAGTAAACACTAAACCGCATATGGATAGGAAGTGACTTTTTTGGAACACGAGTACTGAATATTAAGCAAACCCCTATAATTTCTCTTGCCACTGCCTACAGCCAGCTGTTCATTCTCCAGTGACTGTACTGAATTATTTTTCGCACTTGTTTGAGGATAACTGCAGCAGATGTTTCTTAGGGGATCATCAGGTGCTTGCCAGGTCCTTGTGGTCAGTTTAAAATTAGCTCCTTTACTGTCTCTTTGGTGCAATGATTTAGCCAGAGTCTGGCTTGTTTGCATGTTAACGTTATAAGAGTAAAACTTTTGTAGAAAAGAAACTTCAGAGGAATTCTTACTGTGCTTCACTGGTGTGTACCTATCACTCATTTGTGCATTTACATTCTCCTTTTTATTTTGAACTAAAGTTTTGCTAGTGTCCATTAGCACTCAGTCAGTATTTTGGATCTACAGTGGTCTTATTCACTTAATGCCATGTAACTCAGTAGTCCCAATTTTAACTATCTACCCAGAAGCAAAATTAGTGTCTGGTGCTAATTAGGAATCTTTTATGGGGAATCATGAGCCACAGGATTTTGTTTGTGCATGACTGATCTGTCTTCCCAGCTCAGCCTACAGTGTTGCTGTCACCCCAAAACCCTGAAATTACAGCAGGGGGAGAGAAAACCTTTTCCTGTGATGTTCATCAATTTTACCCTCAAGAGATTGACATTTCCTGGCTGGTTAGGAAGTATGGCAGTAAACACGAGAGGCCTTTAACGCAGGACATCTGCACGGGAGTCCCATTGGCTCATGATAAAAAGGGCATGTTCACCGTGTTGAGCCGGGTGACGCGAGAGGTGTCTGAAGAGGATGATGGATCCTTGTACATCTGTGAAGTCCGACATGAATCCCTGGAAAAGCCGCTGAGACGAAATACAACCATATTTGTCACGAGTAAGTGGCCCAAGAACAGACTCTGAATAGATCTGGTTGAAAAATTTTTAATGGCACAATTTTCTGTCAAATTGTAATTTTGCTGATATCAAACTGTTTCATGGAAACGTGTTGGTTTGATGACATTTTCAACAGGAAAAAGTTTAAATGAATCATTTTTTACTTTCTTTTTAATTTTGATAAGGTAAAAATGATTAATTTTGACTATCATTTTGATTAATTTTTGTTTAAACTTTTATATTATACTAAAATATTAGTTTTAATATATTGTATGTAGAGATTTAACATGATAGAATATATGCTGTAGTTAATATTTTATATAACAATGCTTTGACATTACTGAAATTAAATGTTTCAGTTGTTCCACATCAAACTTTTTCCGAATTTTCATCTTGTAGAAAATTTTAAACTTTCATCTTTTCAGTTTGATTTGGAACAAAAACAAATTTAAAAATGTTGGGATTTCCCAGCAAATGGAAATTCTACTCTCTAGGCATTGGGGAAATCCTAAGAAATGATTGATGGGAGAAATAATTTTAATAGGGGCAAAATCCTGCCTTAACTCCAGAAAGTCCTGAGTGCAGTAAAACCAGTGCCCAGGGGCTCAGGACTCCAGAAGCCTGCACAGGGGTTCTGCACTCTCTTCAGGCTGTGCTCTGTGTTGGCTCAGTGCAACAGCATGCGGAAGAGACTGAGGGTAGGGTGGGGCTGTTGCAGATCCACCATCCACAGAAAAGGAATGCAGCATTCCCAGGGACTTTTGCAGCCCTGAGGCTTCAGTAGCTGCTCCTGCAGCCTGTATGGGAGATCTGTTTCTTCACCCTTGCAGTTCTCACAAATCTCCCCAGCTCACAGCCTGAGTTACTCAGGCTGTAGCTGAGGGCAGGAAAGCAAAAAAACCCTCAAATATCCTGTATATCAGCCTTCTCTAGCAAACTCATATTATCCCTATCCCTGCGTAATACCTTCGTAGACATAGCCCTGTACCCAGAATAGCAAAGTTACTCCATGGCTCAGTCTAGTCCTGTTTCAAATGTGTTCTCCATGCACATGCCATCCAAAAGGCCTATAATCCCTTGTCTTGCCTACAGAGAACTGATTATAGCTTGACCTCTTTCTGACTCAGTTTACCATCATGTAAAAGAGGGATAATAACAATAATACAGAAGTGCTGCACTTTCCAGGGCTGATGGGAAGCTTCATTAATTGTTTGTAAAATGCTTTGAGATCCTTGGGTGGAATCTGATTACTTTAAATAGTTTCTAATGAATACATTTGTTTTCAGCCCCAAAGCAGTATCATCGGGATATTGGGTTCATTGTTGGAGTAGCTGCTGCTTGTATTGTGATAACTGGAGCGTGTAGTATATTTTTGACCATATTCTATCGGGAACAACTTATGAAAGGTAATTTTTTTTAAACATTCCTACCCTTCAGCATCCTTCTAGCTGTGGTAGGCCTCCCATTTACGTACTAATGATAATAATAATTAATGACTAATGATAACTTAGTTAAGTGTACACTCTGCAAACAGTGTGCTTCTTAGCTCATTTTTAAGGGAAAGTTGACCAAAAAATCAGAGCTACAGCTTTCTCTAACAAATATCCTATTTGATTCTGAGCCCCAAAGAAGGGAGTTGCTAGCTTCTGTACTTCTATCTGATTTCCTTATGGGTATTTTGCATGTTAGAACAGCTCAATCAGCTGTATGACCCATGCACAGACTCCTTGGGAGGCACCAATAGTAGGTAATCTAGTTTATTTACCTGCATCATGGCAGGATTGATTTCATTTCCCTAAACCATCTGTCATGGACTAATATTTAGTCTACTCTAATTCAGTCATTAGAGGGATGCAAGAGGGTATTAGCAACTATGGGAGACCAACGGTAGAGATAGAGGCACTAGATTTTAGCAGTCATAGCACTTGTCAGTACTGGAGGGATCACAAGGGTTTAATCAGATAGAAAGGGTGGGTTTCAGAAACTGAAGGAGGAGTTGGCCCCCTCAATTCATCTTATTGCAAAGGGCCATTGGGTGGAGGAGGTCCTGGTAATGTCTGAGCAAGAGTGATGACAAAGCAGGGCTCCCATAAAAGGTCCGGAGCGCTCTGCAGCTACACTTTGGGTACATGCCTAGAAAAGACCCAGTGTGTTGATTTCACTGGGGCCAGTATTTCACTGTTAATGTGAATATCACTACTTTATATATCCGGGAACCCCCAATTCTGCTATGCCAGCATCTCACAGAGATTTCTACCTCCCAAATTTATCTTCTTTTCAGTGCCGCCTCAGGTTTCCTTGATTAACAAACCAGATGTGATCCCGATTAATGAGAAGCTGAAGCTGATGTGCAACATAAATGGGTTTAGACCAAAAGCAATTAGTGTGAAATGGTACCGGAGAACCCCCCAAATGGCATCAAATGAAGCTCCTGGAGAAGTCTCTTTTCTTCTGGGTCCGAGAGACGATATTACAGACAAGGCAAGGCAGCCTTTGGAAACCAATGGCAAGTTCTTCAGTGTTCCATCCTGTCTGACCTACACACCCACTATCCGGGATGATGGGGCAGTGTTTGAATGCAGCGTTGAGCACAGTGCACTGAAAAGTGCCATATGGATAAGCACCACACTGAGTGTCACCGGTAAGAGCTTCCCCCCCAATCCCAGCAGATCTTTTCTTACTGAGTCGTTGCCAAAATCTGAACAGTAACTTTTTACAAGATTTCCCTAAACACACACACTCTCTCTCTCTCTCTCTCTCTCTCTCCCCCCACCCCTTCAGCTCGGCCGACAAGTCTCTACATCACTAGCTGGCCTCAGGCTCCCACGGTAGGAGAGAAGCTCATTCTGAGCTGCGTAGTAGAGAAATTTTACCCAAAGGATATCACTTTGACTTGGTTTCGAAATGGACAACTGGTTAGCGATGTGACACAGTTTGGACCTTTCCCTTGTGAAATAGACTATTTCAGTGTCTGGAGCCAGACTGAGTTTATACTGACCAATGAGGAGGAAGGGGCAGTTTATATCTGTCAGATAAAACACAGCAGCTTTGGAAATATAGAAGAACTCTTCTACGAAGTTAACTTGCAAGGTAAGCTGCATGCTGAGTGAGTCAACTGCTGCAATGATGCTAGTAGTGGAGCTGCTTTTGAGAGGTTCAGCAGATTTACACTGTGAGGTGCAAAAGATTTGGAGGGTTGAGTTTCAGAGCTTGAGAGGCAGGGTGGTCTATTGGCCCGCGCACAGGGCATAACGCTAGGAAATCCTGAAAGCTAATCCTGGCTCTGCCACTGACTTGGAATGTGGCTTGGGGCAAGTCAGCCCCTGTTTTTCCTTCTATAAAATGTAGAGGATAGGGGTATTATGAGCATCATCTAGCTAATATAAAGTGCTGTGGAAGTATTCAATATTTCCAGGTGAGACTGGTTTGATCAACTGGAATCTGAATGGGGCCTTTGGGTTAAAGACTTTGTCGGAAGCTAAGGAGCAGCTGAGTTCCTCCTAACCCAGCCTATTAGAGTGATTGCTGAATGGGCCTTCTGTTTTCTTGTCTTAGCCCCATTTCACACACTGATCTTCAGCAGTGGTGCAAAGGGGAACCGGCTCAGGTAATGCCCAAAGTCTGAGATGAGGAAGAAGAGGTGTGGTGCCTGTGGCTGAGTAGAGAGAGACCTTATTCAGCACAGTGCAGTGTGTGTCTGTATGGGAGAGCCTGGGGATGTGATGGGGGGCCTGGAGTACTGAGAGAGCCCCATGAGCTATAAGTACAGGAGAGAGCGTGACACACACAATGTTGGGCCAAGGTCAAAGCTACTGTCACACCCAAAAATTTCCATTGCCAGACCCACAACATGCCATAAACAATCAAGCCAGGCACAATCTGCAGCAGCTCTCTCACTGTGTGAGCTGTAGGCTCCCACGTTCTCATTATGACTGTCATGAATAATTCACCACTCCCATTGGTACAGTTATGCATCTTGGCCGTTTGCCCTCTTCTTGACATTGGGGGTGACTCATCTAACCATCTGTCCTGCTGTGTGTTCTTTCCATTTGAACAGGGACGCCCCCTGAAGTTCTCTGGATCACCACAGACCCCTCCGTTCCTGTGGTGGGAGAGGAGCTGAGGCTGAACTGCAGGATCAATAACTTCTCCCCTAACGTGATCACTGTGAACTGGTTCCGAGATGGGCAGCTCCTGCAAGCGGGAGTCTGCCATTCAGTCTCCATAATGGGAGCCAATGGTTTGCACTCCGTCTGGAGTGTTTTGAGAGTCACGCCTGGAAGGGAAGAGGAAGGAGCAGTGTTTACGTGTCGGGTGACACATGCTGCTTTAAGGGACTCTGTAGAAAGATCATACACTCTGCAGCTGCCTGGTATGTCCTGTACAGTGTGTTTGATTGGATAGTTCAGACAGTGCCTGAACAACGGAGATTAGCTTAAAGCAAAGTGTGGTCAAGGGGCCAAATGAGGCCTGTAGAGTGCCAGAGGGAGGCCTAAAGTAATGGAGTGAGCCGATGGCTGAGAGCTAGGAACTTAATGAGACCTGATCTCAGCTCTTACGCAGACTCCCAGCATGCTTCATCTCTTTGTCTAAGAGCACCCATCTGTACAAACACTCACTTACATAAGGGTGGAGCGAGGAGTGCTGTGTTTGTAAAGCGCCTCATTTCTAATTCTTGTTATGTTATTAGAATGCAGCCTGTGGCTGCTCTCTGCATGTAATCGTAGGACAGGAACAAAGCTGATCAACTGCAGGTTTTTAGGGTTGGTGAAATATTATGAAACACAGTCTCCTCTAAGGTCATCCTAGCCCTCCTGCATCCAACAGCTAGAGGTGAGCACTGCACCAGGGCATGCTTGGACTTTGCTGGTGCGTTCCCCACTCCCACCCCTCCTCTTCTTTTGTATTGGTCTCTGGCTACCAGATTTAGTCCTTTGGCTAGTTGGTGTCTGTTACATTTTCCAAGCCTTGCCCAAAGTACTGTACTCCTATATGGGATCCTCACTGTGGTCAGCAAATGCAACTTCCTGCATCACAAATGGCGACATTTCACCCAGGACAAATAAGGCAAATTTTTGTTTATGAATTTGCCCCATATGGAAATGTCATTTTTATGGAGACATTTAAAAAAAAAAAAAAAGCTCTGCAGACTATTGGTAGTGAGAACCCAAAATGTTTTACTCCCTTGCAAACTAATTAACTCTCCCCCACCATTTGGCATGTGATTTCTTTTTTCGTATCGGTGTAACAAAGCACACATCAGCAGTTACTGCTGGCCAAGCTGACAATTCTGACTTTTTCTTTATAGATTGATGTGGTGAAGGTTCAACAGACTGTCCAGGGTGGGAAAGAAAGCAGAAGGTACACTTCCAGCACAGGGAAAATTCTCTGGAAATGAAATACTGAAAAGTTGATTCTCCATCCCTCCCACTTCATCTCCTGGCTTTCACGTTCTCCTTGTAAAGGGATACTAACTGCTAAGGACTGTGTCTGGTTATATGTCACGCTCGTGGCAGCTGCTTGCTGCCTTTCTGTATGAGAAGCACCAGTTCATCAGCTGGCTTGTAGACAGAGAGAAATTTTTGTTCTTTAGCTTCACTTTTGGTTAAAGGATGGCCTAGCTTCCTGCATTTGGTGGGTTGTACAGAATTGCTAAATGTGCATGTGAGAAACACTGTAGAGTCAGTATTATTAACATAAAACTTTTTCTTAGTATTATTAACACCTAGGATTTATCTCCAAAGGGCATTAAGTAAGTACTAGGGCTAGGGTAGCTAGGGCATAGCTATCAACCTGTTTAACAGAAAGAAAAACTGAGACACAAAGTAGTGAAAATGATTTACCCAAGGTTACGTAGAGAGCTGTGGAATTATTTTCACAGATACTAAGGGGTTCATTGGCTTTCATGTACATTGAAATGATCCTACTTGATTCCTAGACAGAAATGGGCAAGGCCATGATGAAGACAAGAGAAGACCTATCACACATATTTTACCACTGGGTGTCTCTCTTTACCTCATCACTGGCGATAGAACTGAAAAATGTAAAGACGGCTCTGCACTCTGGCCTGTGGTGTCCAAAGTGTGTTAGCTAGCCCAGTGTGAATGGAGAAAGAGCTTTGCCTTTTGTTTTCTTGATTCTTTTCACAATCAAGTATTTGCAAATTCATTTATTGAACAGAAAATTGACACTCCTCCTATACTTCTTACACAGTGGATCGACTCCAGCTGCTTTGAGGAATGAATTCCCTTTCTCAGTGAGCCAACTCTAGATCTGCTGTAAATGGTCGCCATTCCAATGATTTCAGTGGAAATGCACCTTCTTACACCAGGTCTGAATTAAGTTCAGTGTGCAACAACATCAAACCATGGGAAGGTGGGATATAAGGAAGCAGGGAATGATAAAACAAGGGCAGAGGGAGAAGTTCTTTTGGGATAGCATGTGGGGTTTTTTTTGGAGAGGGATGCTGGTTATCAACTGAATTGTCTTAATTTGTTGCATTCTTTTTTTTTTATTGTTGTAAGTCAGTGGCTCTCAAGCTTTCCAGACTTCCCTTTCAGGAGTCTTATTTGTCTTGCATACCCCCAAGTTTCACCTCGCTTAAAAACTACTTGCTTACAAATAAGACATAAAAATACAAAAAAGTGTCACAGCACACGATTGCTGAAAAATTGCTGACTTTCCCCTTTTTACCATATCATTATAAAATAAATCAATTGGAATATTGATATTGTACTTACATTTCAGTATACAGAGCATAAGTCATTGTCTGTACAAAATTTTAGTTTGCACTGACTTCACTAGTGGTTTTTATGTAGTCTGTTATACAACTAGGCAAGTATCTAGATGAGTTGATGTAACTCCTGGAAGACCTCTACGTACCCCCATGAACCACTGTGGTAAGTGACTTCTATCATAAGCAGTGGGCAAAGAGCAGCAAGTGCCTAGGTGTAGATTATTAGAAGTAATAATGTTAAAGACCACTTTGGCCACTGAATTCATTGGGAGTAGAATCCAGAACTCTAAGGGGAAATGAAGGAGGAAAGTGTGGTTGCTTGGCCAACAGGAATGCAAAGATAAAAATAAATGTGAAATATAATATAGATGTGTAAAACCAATAAGCATGGCTGCTGGTACAAGTGTGTGAGCAAGAATACACGTGTATAATGTGTGTGTGTGTTTAGTTACCATGACTGCATGCGAAAAGGATCAGTATCTCACTGTCCCTTTGCATGTTCAGTTACTGTGATTCTGAATGAAAACTGTATGTACAAATTATGCACATGCATTGTGGAATGTGAATATTTAAAACTCTAGGCCTCAGTAGCTGCAAGAATTTGGAATCCGCCAGCTTTGCAAAATGCAGAGCATTACTAACCTCCTGCAAACACCGTATGGGTGCTGATAGGAAAATAAGTCAAACAGTACAATAAAAGCTCATTGGTAAAACAAAGGTCAGTATGTGAGGGTCACTAATGATAAATACAGCCTCTCCCCAGTCAGAACACAAGCCCAGAGTCTCAGGCTGTCCCTTAGTGCCATACCTACCAGCTCTCCCGTTTGCATGAACAGTGAGTGGATTTAAATGTATTGGAATTAGTGATTACAGCAACTGTTGGGTTGGCATCAACCATCCTTCCTTCCATGCCCATTAACAGAGAGATACAAATCTAGTTCCAGCAGGAAATAATTACTGTATACACTTGTTCATTAGCCCGTTTGTTTATAAGCCAATCCCCGTGTAGGTGTGTGCTGTTGGGGTCGCCCCTCTCTGGGGTGGCTGGGAGCCAGACCGCCTCACTACACAAGTCTGGTGAGTTGGGGAATTAGCCTGATGGGGCAGGAAACAGTCAAGGGCTCAGGCCCTCAGGAAGGGACTGAGCAAATAGTTCCCTGACTGGCCTAGCCCTAGATAAGGGCAGGCTGCAAGTGCTCAGTTGGGAGCTCAGGCCCTCAAACAGAGGCTGAGCAAATAGTTCAACAAGCCCAGGCCCTGGGTCAGGGCAGGCAGCAAACAAACAGTTCAGGGTTCAGATCCTCTGGCAGGGGCTGAGCACAGAGTTCAGTAATAAGCCCAGGCCCTGGGTCAGGGCAGGCAGCACACAAACAGTTCAGGGCTCAGACCCTCAGGCAGGGGCTGAGCACAGAGTTCAGTAATAAGCCCAGGCCCTCGGGCAGGGCAGCAAACAGTTCAAGAACAAAACCCAGGTTCCTGAGCGTCTAGGCGTGGGGGAGACAGCCACCCGTGAGTGGGGACGCAGGCCTGCCCACTCCACTGCGTCCCAGCCCGGGGCCTTGACGTGGGGATCCTGGCCACAGCACACTGACATTGGCTCTGGGTGTGCTGCTGCCAGACTAGGGTTGGCTGCCCCCAGGCTACTTCCTACCTTCCCCTCTAGCAGTACCTGCGTCTGGTCAGTGTCTTCCACGGCATCAAGCGCCATGGGCTCCTCGGGGTACCCAGGGAGTGGTAAACTGGGCAGCTCCTCTGGGTCCCTTCTCACCGGTAGGCTTGCTGGCTTCTCCGGTGTCTGGTCGATGTCCGGCCTCAATGGGTATGGCTAGTCCTCGGGGTGGTCACAGGCAGCAGGCGTCTCCCCAGTGGGAGCTAGGGCACCAACATCCAGCCTCTCTGGCAGCCAGGCAACTTTTGAGGCCTGGGGTTGGGCTTTTATACTTCCTGTCCTGCGCCTTGACCTCTGGGGGGCGGGCGCAGACTCCAGTGGCTCTGCCCACTTTGGCATCCGGAGGGGGTTGTCCCTCTCTGGGGCAGCTGGGAGCCAGGTCACCTCACTACACCCCCCAAATGGATAGGTAAAAATAGCAAAAAACTGTATGACCCTTTCTTAAGCCAGCCCTATATTTCAGGGGTTGGAAAACTTTGGCTCCCAGCCCATCAGGATAAGCCGCTGGGGGGTTGGGACATTTTGTTTACTTGGAGCATCTGCAGGCATGGAGCCCTTCAGCTCCCTGTGGCCGCAGTTTGCCTTTCCCAGCCAACAGGAGCTGCGGGAAGCTGGGAATGGTGAACTGTAGCCACAGGGAGCTGAGGGGCTCCATGCCTGCAGACGCTGCAGGTAAACAAAATGACAATGTAGCAGATATTCAGTTGAATGATTCCACAGAGTTTAAAATCATAAAATTTTGGTGTAGACCCATTTATAAGCTGACGCCTGCTCTTTGATGAGTCACTATTTTACCAAAAATATTCAGCTTATGAACAAATATATATGGTAATATGGGAAAAAATGAAGGAAAGAAGCGTCTGGGCCTTGGCTAATGCTGGCGCAGGAAGTGTTGATTATAGGTGTTTACAGGGGCACTGGAACAATTTGTATAGTGGGAGTGTTGAGAGCCAAACTGTAAACCCTGTATATAATGGAAACCACTTCAAGCCAGCACCCCGAGCACCTCTAGTTCCAGCGCCTATGGGCATTTACATAATTAAGAAGATGCAAAGAGGTCGGGGTTTAAATCTTAATTACATTCAAAATACTTGAACTCTAAGCAAATCAGTATGTCACCATTAGTACAGTAAACCTCAGTAAGAGACAGGCCCCTGTCCTATGACTATTGAGCGGCATGTTTATGATATTGAGCTGATAGGGGCTGCATTCAGGAAATTGAATAGAATTAAACATGCACAAATGTGAATCGAGTAAGGAAATGCCTTCCCTTTGTTTCTCGCTGTTAGAAACCTGTATCACTATAAGAGAAATGGCAGATTTCTGCACTGGCCACCAAATAAACTCTCTTTCTTTTCTAAGATCTCACGGTGTTCTTGTATTTCACATACTTGATTTTTCAGAGAGGAGTTTGTGGGGCTCCTGTGGCTACAGCACAGGGGCAGAGTATATTATTTGGTGACTTGGGCTCCTTTTAAGTAGTTGTAGTGTTTTATGATTTGAGAATTTTACCGTTGGGTCTTCAGCTTCTTTATCTGCTCATCCTTTGTCTCCATGCATGGAACGTTACCTAAGTGATCGGGTTGTGTGTGTGTTAAAACGCCCCCCCCCCCCTTAAGAGTCATGTTCACAGCTGATGAGCAGGCTCCCTTTTCTTTCTCTTTCCTTCTTATTGTTAATTATGGGCCTGATACTGCAGTCCTTACCCTCTTGGCTAACTCACATAGGTGTGTAGCCGTTGACTTCAATGGGAGCCGGAACAGACCCAGGACAGTTATCCTGGGACTAGTCACAGGAATAAGGGAAGCAGATTAGGGCTTTGTGTTCGTGGTCTGAAAATGAGAAATCTACCCCACCGGCTCCTGATTTCTACCTGTGTCAAAATGATCCCTGATAACCCTGGAGCCTAGATAGAAAATCAGTTCAAATCAAGGCTACCCTATCAAAGGATGGGAAATTGAAACAGCATCAGGCCAACAAAAGCAGCCCAACTAAAATGCAGCCTGCTTTAGCCATGTGCATCTCTGCTGCTGTAAAGAACTCTGGTATTGGGAAATCACTGCCCAGTGAATGGCACTGGGTATGGTGAGGCTCACCCAACTATATTATGGTCTTGGTTGTGTTTCAGTTCTTTGCTTCCAGGATGTGTCATCTTTTCACCGGGGTTTGTTTGTTTGTGTTGGCTAGAGCTGCATTCCCTAATTGCCACAGATCATTTGTTTTTTGTTTTATTTGGTCATTTTTGGTGTAGGCACGAAGAGCTCATTTTCCTTTAGCGCTGCAGTTGCTGTGTAATTAACATCTTTGAGGCTGTTTACTCTCTTTGAAAACAGATTCTTTTCAGCGTATCAGGCTGGCATAAGAAGGCATTGGAGGGCTGTACTGTTGTCTGTGGTTGGTTTTGAAGTTTGACTTTGGCCTTCCGGGTTTGGATCTGCAGGTTGTGTGTGGAGAGAGAAATGCAATTAGTCTGATTGAATAAGGTCTCTTCGGCTGCTTTGTTTGTAAAGGATTAAAGCTTATGCAATGCTGGAGAGTTATTCTGCATCTTAGTTCATGCAGTAACTTTTTATTCATGTCTCTCAATGGCAAAATATGAAACTTGCAGAAAGGGCTGAAACATACACATACCTTTCTCTCTTCCAACCAATTCTTTAATTAAATGGAGAACCACACAGTATCACTAAGGAAGTAAGCAGGAAAGGAGGTATATATGCCAGCATGGACTGAGCAGGGGGCTGGGAGCTAGGAACAGCCTGAATTCTAGCTCTGCCACTGGCTCTCTGGGTAGCCTTGAGCAAGTCATTTAACTTCTTGTGTCAGTTTCCCCATTTGAAAATCCACTTACCCACTCTGAAGGATTGATAGGAGTTTTAATTGATTTGTTATTATTTGCATAATATTCCAAAACTATAAAGTGCTATTGGAGAGGAAGGAAAAACTATCTCACATGGACCAGGATCTGCTCAGACAAGTTGCAAATCAGTCTCTAAAACATACTGTACCAACAAGCTCTGTGGTTATATACTCCACCTCTTTTCCACCAGGCCATTGATTTATGGTTTTTATTATCCAAGGGATGGTTTTCTTCTTTGGAATCTGTTTTGTACTTTCTTGCTACTCATTTGACTCTGTTAAAAACTATGACTTTCCTGACACATTAGGAATGACCTATCTAGTATCGCTAATGCCCCGATGGCTAATTGGCTCTGAAGGGGAAAGGGCTTGTCGGCCTAATAATAATTCTATATCTTCTAGTACGTTGTGGGGCTGAATTCATCACTGTCTGTAATGCACTTTGAGCTAGTCAGCGAGAGGATGCTGTAGAAGTGCAAAGTGAGATCAGGTTATTATCTTGCTTGTCTTTTCTGCTCACTCTCTGGTTTTATTCAGACTGATTTAGCCTCCATTTGCTGTGCTCCAGACACAGCAACAAAACAGAGAGAAAGTCCAGCCCGCACTTGACTTTATCCTCCCATCTTTTCCCCCTTTGATCTGTTCCTCAATTTGATTATAAAGTTTGAATTGTCATCTGTATCTTCTGCCCCTTGCATGGAGAGACTGGGATTCTCTGAGGCTATGGTCGATTTTACTTTTTTCTTCTTATGTGGCATTTCCATTACTGGAGGTTTGCACTTATGGTTGCTCATTCTGTACGATCCTCTGCTTATCTCTTTGTGGATAACAGTCCTTTTGGTCCACCAGGATACTACATTGCATTGACTGAGTTTAACGGCATCGGAACCTTTGTAGAAGGTTGTGGGGAGGGCAAGGCCAGAGTGGCGGGGGAATTAAAGTGCTACTTAAATATCCCACAGAGTACAACTGTAACGTAAATACCCAGAATACAAAAGGTAGCCAGATTATAATATTTAAGGCATAATTATAGTATGAACAAACAAAAGAAAAGAAGATAACTTTAGTTCTAAACATCAGGACTGCATTTTATTTTTGTACTTCACTTGCATTTATCATGTTATTGCATATACGACACTATTAATATGGCATTATTATTTTTTTTACTATTGAACTGTAACTTGAAATTCTGTAACATTACAATCAAATTGTCCTTGTTTATATATAATGTATATTTTAACAATTGTAACCCTAAATTGTACATCTCCTTAGAAAAAGGCATCAGCAAAATTAATAATCATAACAAACAACTCTGAAAGAAGGTAAACGTGTCCCCATAGAAGAGCTACCATATGAAATGATTTTTCTATGTTTTATAAAAAATAAAATAAAATCAAAAATATATTTTATATTTTTAGATATCCTAACAAACATCATGAACAGGCTGTAGCAGACAGAAGCAATACAATATCTATTAAGAAAAAAATGTTAACTTTAATGCAGTTTTGATCACGCAATTATCTAGGATTGCAGTGGATATCTGGGAATGCATCTGATCTCGTAGTGCATCTTGGTCCCTAGGAGTACAATTGTGTTTTTTCCACATGTATTTCTTTGTTTAAAAGTATGTGTGTTGGGGGGTGGGAGGGAAAGGGGCTCCTTGGCCCTCTCCCCAGGTCTGGTGACCTAGTTCCAATCATCCTTAATAGTTTTTGGTTAGTTATGTGGTGTATCTAGGATATTTTCAGAATTCTTCTGTAACATCATAATTTGAAGGATTGCAGTTTATTATCAATTGTTTGAATGTCCATGTTGGATTTTACTTTTAGTTAGTTAAATAAAAGAATCCTCTCCTTGCCTTTTATGCTGTCCTTTTTCTTTTTGGCTGTTTGATAAAGAGGAAAAGAACTATCCTGCCTGTGCTGATCGGGAATTTATTTTGCAGGGGTATTTGAGGTCAGGTGTGAAAAGCCAGTCATTTGGAGTTATAATTTCTGTACTTCCTCTGTGATCTGTTTATAAAGCATCCTTTTCTAACAGGCTTAGCCTTTGCTTGGATTAATGTATTTGGGACACATTCACTTGCAAGTTTTTGCTTGCTCAGCATCAGTGTGCAAAGTGGGGAAATAGCTTTAGTTTTGCTAAGATTAGAATGACACAAGGAAGAATATTCCAGAGGGCCTGGACCAAAACTCTTGAGCTTAGGACCTGCAAACTTTGAGAAAGTTTGGAACTGACTGTTGTCCTTTGGCTTGGGTCTGCTGTGATTAGCTCTTACCTTTACATTGGTTTCCTCCTAGCAGTGTAGAGAACTTGTCAACAGTCTTTAAAAAAGCCCTGTGTTATTGAGTGGAGTTGGAAAAGCTGTTGTCATTTTTGGCTTCTCCGTAATGTGCTGTTGTGTTTGATTTCTGTGTACGGAGAAGAAATATGATACTGGATTCCAGATTGAGCATTGGAACAAATATTTAAGCACATGGGTTTTCATTGTTTTTTTTAGCACATCAACACCTTTTCCCCCTTTGCATTTGAGATGTATTTAATGTAGTTGCTGGGATCAGTACAAGGGTACCTGGCTGAAATTCTCTGGCTTGTGTTCTGCAGGAGGTCAGACAAGACAATCTAGTTGTCCCTTCTGGCCTTAAAAATCTAAGATTTTATTTTGAAATGCATGTCCTGCTAATCCCCTCCTGTAACAAATGGCATGAAGCAAGTGGCTCTGCAGTGTGGAAGATCTTGAGGAGAGAAGATGCCTGTGTCCCTTTTCTGAGAATTGAGATGGAAAAGAAGTAGGGTCACCTCGCTTTACTGTCTTGGTGTAATGCCATTGTTAGCAGCAGAGTTGCACTACTGTAAAATTGGAATAACACAGTGGTCCCCTGGAAAACAAAACAGAAACCAACACAAATAAGCACATACCCACTTCAGGCAAATAGCAGCAAATTTTAGATTTGGCTGCATTCAGGCAACCACTGTTTTCTGTTGCTAGATTTGCAATAGAGTTGCATTCAAGTCTTGTTAGATAGGATACTGATGGACCTCAAGCTAAAAAGAGTTGGGTTAGTACTGCTAGGAAATCCCAGGAAGTAATAATGGTGAACCAACTGATATCAGTGCTGGATGAAAGAATTTTGGAGTCCTGTGCAAATTGGGGTGCCCCCACCTCAAATTTGGCTCAGCTGCCCCTTCCCCGTTATCATGTCAGGGCAGCTGGACCAAACCTGAGCGGCTCTACAACCCTGCTCTAGCTCTGCTCCAGCTGCTGCCAGCCCTGCAGAGCATGAACAGGGGTTGCACAGCACCCCAGCCCACCCCTTACTCCACCCAGGCCCCCAAATGCCCCTCCCACATATACCCCTATTGCCCTCTACCTGCCCCCACTTATCCTGACATCCCAAACACATCCCAGCAGCCCTGACATACATCCTGCTCACCTCAGCCCCACTGACAGAGCCCCCAACATGCCCCACTCACCTCAACATCCCAGCCCCACAACCTCACCACCCTCCAAAATCCTCCATCCCCCCCCCCACAACTCACCGCACCACCTCCCAACATCTCCCCAGCTCCCCTAACACTCCCCACCAACCCTTAGTCCACCAGCTGCTAAGGTCCCTGACTCTCACCCACCACCCTTTGAACCTTCCTGCCCACTCACTGGCACCCCCCACCGCATCCTCTGGCTTCAGTGTTTTGCTCCAGTCCTGGGCGAGTGCGGCTCCTTACGATCCCGGCTGTGGCTCTGGTTGCTCCCCTCACGCACCCTGCACTCACACAGCAAGGACCAAATCTGAGTGGGTGGCATTGCCAGGTCATAACACCACTCATTCAAATTTGGCCTGGGGTAGGGACAGCCAGGCTAAATTTGAGTGAGGGGCATTGTAATCTCATGTGTCTGGTCGCAGCACCACTCAGGTTTGGCCTGTCGTCACAATGCTACCCACCCAAACCTGGTGGTCTGGGGTGCTCCTGAGATGGGTGTAGAGCTCTATCTCCACGGTCAGGAAAAGACCAAAATCATATCAACACCATACAGCATCTTCAGCGGGTTGGCACCCTTGTTACTTAGTACTCTGCCACTGCCTCAGCATGGTGCTGGGGGTGCTGTGCTGCAGAGCGTGCTGGAGTTACTTGTTCCTGAACCAATGCCTCTGCAAGGTGCTTGCTCTTTCGCTGGATATGCCATCTTTTGGATAAGATGTGCCAATTGTAGTCATTAAAGAGTCCCACAAGAGTAGGGGTATTAACTGTGGTATCCTGGCCAAATTCCAACTTTACTACACTTGCCCCTAGAATTTCAATTGTATTAGTTACTCTTCACTTCTCCTATAAATATGATGGCAGAGTGTTGCTGGTGCAGCATGTCTGCTGCATTTCCATCCCAGAAGCATCTGCTTTTCAGTGGTGGGCTAACTGATCCACAGACACACAGGGTCCAGTTTTCATGCTTGCCACCTTAGTGAGGGCACTAGCTGTGCATTCGGGTGCTCAGATTGAAAACTGGGTGCCCAAGTTTGAAAGGTGGGCTCCCCATCTACAAATTGCTTTGGAGTCTGTTGAAGCTGAAGATGCTGTATGGTGTTATGATTTTGGTCTTTTCCTTACCATGGAGATAGAGCTCTACACTTGATACCAATTAGGATTCAGACGCCTGTAGTCCCAGATATGTTTGTATGGGGTTTGGGATAGGGTTTTTTCAGTGGAGATCATTCAGCTCTGGAATAAATTGGCCCCTGTGATCTGGAGAAACCCAGATGTGCTGGTCTTCAAAGCATGTTGCAAGAAATGTCTATTCTCCTAGGCTTTTTCTTAGGGAGGAGTGACTAGGGCTGCATGGAGATGGCAGAAAGATGGGCTTGTGTTGCTGGGAAGGGAATTCAGTGATTGTTATATGTTGACAGCCAGTCAGTTTTTACTTTGTGTGTATTTTTGAACTGACTTATACAAGCAGCTGGAGTGTTAGGCACATTTTATACATTAAATAAATAGACAAAAGTTAATAAATATTAATTAACCAAGTAATCTTAATGAAACAGTGACACTACTCATTTGAACAATGTCTGGCCCACCCCATAGGCTGGGTTGATTTGTTTGCAGGTCACTGTATCCCTTTATCAGCTGATTAAGGGTAACTCGCTAATGAAGTCGTCAATTGGTTTCTTTAATCCTTTGTTACTGCGAAAGGAGATCAATCAACATGATGTGTGTGGCTCTCTTCCATCTTCTTTCCTTTGTCTGTGCTCTTCTTAATCTCAGGGTATGTCTACATCTACAATTTTGCAGCGCTGGTTGTTACAGCTGTATTAGTACAGCTGTATAGGGCCAGCACTGCAGAGTGGCCACACTTACAGCAACCAGCGCTGCAAGTGGTGTTAGATGTGGCCACACTGCAGCGCTGTTGGGCGGCTTCAAGGGGGGCTCCGGGGAGCGCGAGAGCAAACCGCGGGGAAGCAGGTCTCCTTCCCCGGTTTGCTCCAGTGTTCCCCGAACCCCCCTGCAAGCAGATCTCCTTCCCCGCGGTTTGCTCTCACGTTCCCCGAACCCCCATGCAAGCAGGTCTCCTTCCCCGCGGTTTGCTCTCGCGTTCCCCGAACCCCCCTGCAAACCGCGGGGAAGGAGACCCGCTTGGGGGGGGATTCGGAGAACACCGGAGAAAACCGCGGGGAAGGAGACCTGCTTGATTACCAGAGAGGCTTCCTCAGGTATGCTGGGATACCTGCTTATTCCACGGAGGTCAAGAAAAACGCTGGTAAGTGTCTACACTTGATTACCAGCGCTGGATCACCAGCGCTGGATCCTCTACACCCGAGACAAAACGGGAGTACGGCCAGCGCTGCAAACAGGGAGTTGCAGCGCTGGTAATGCCCTGCAGATGTGTACACCTCCTAAGTTGCAGCGCTGTAACCCCCTCACCAGCGCTGCAACTTTGTGATGTAGACAAGCCCTCAGTGCCTTCTAGTGGAGAAGGGAACATGTACAGTGAAAAGCTTGACCTCCCTCAGCCCCCCCAGCCTGCCCATTCCATTTGTTTTATGTGAGTCAGGTTTGACCTGCATTCCACTGTGAGAAGGGTTCTATCTTCTAGTTATTGATAAGAGTCTTTGAGTTACCTTGTTACTGGAGAAGTCATCTTTGGAAACATTCCCTTTCCACTGCCAGCTATTTCACAGCAGTGCTGGTTAGTGTCTGAGTTCTGGGGACAATGCTAAAGATTTGGAGCTGTTGCTTGTCATTATGCTGAGTTGTATTCTGTGCATTCTGCAACCCAGAACGTAGAACTTTTCACCTTTGGCCTATGTCTGTGTCTGAACAATATCTAAACAGAATATGCTTTAAATTATGGAGGAAGATGTAACAGGTAGGAGGGGGGAGAGGGCGAAGTGAGAGAGCACAAAGAAAGCAAGAATCTGAGCTAAGCAGATCTGGAGCATTACCATCTGCTATTGGACCATATCCTGACATCCTTTCTCAGGCAACACTTCACTGATCTCAGTGAGAACTTTGCCTAGATATTCACTTCTGGATTGTAATCCTATCGATCAGTGGTTCTCAACCCTTTTCACACTGGGACCTTTATTCCATCTAGCTGGGGATCTCCTCCTGTTTGGCATTCATGACCCTAGGAATGGCTAGCCAACTACAAAAGCAGTTTCTCCTCCCTTGGTGTTCACACCTCAACTGCTAGCAGAGGACCTTACCCTCCCTGATTGAACTAACCTCGTTATCCCCAGACTGATTCTTGCCTGCATATTTATACCTGCCTCTGGAAATTTCCATGAAATGCGTCTGACGAAGCGGGTATTCACCCACAAAAGCTTATGCTCTAATACATCTGTTAGTGTTAAAGGTGCCACGGGACGCTCTGTTGCTTTTTACAGATCCAGACTAACACAGCTACTCCTCTGATACTTGAACCTAGGTCTGGAATTTTATTCCATAGATATCTGGATTGAAATGTGAATTTAATTCATGGGACCAAATTTTCAAAGCATAGTGCAATTACTATATCTATAGCAATACAACCCATACCTATCACATCTGCCACCAATTAGAGTTTTTGCAGATGTGCTGTGAAATGCAGCCCTTTTCCTCTCCCTCCCCCATTTTGTAAACATCGCAAACTGAGGAGCCCTGGATTTTTTATTCTCTTTACCCCTCCCCCTTCCTCTCCCACTTTTTTCTTAAAAAAACTGTCAACATTAACTGCAAAAACCTAATTCTAAGCTCTTCACAGCAGAGAATGCATTTACTTGTGCAGTTAGGCCTTGATCCTGACTGAAGTCTCTCTTGGTGTTACTGTAATATAAATGTTAAATAATAATGAAGGTTACACAGTTAATGTTTCTGATGGAACCTTAACTTTACATTTTCTGCCTTTTGTAGCTTTAACAGTGCAAAATTTAAAGTTACAAGACATTTTTTTGAATTGATTTCTATACTGGACCTTTGCTTTAGATTTCTTAGTCTGGCAAAACCTATTTTTTAAAAATAAAGGTCTTATTTCCCAATGCCTTCTTCCTTGCACCTGTGTAAGCAGGTGAGATCTCCCAAATCAGAATATTCCACTCCCACCTATGGGAATCCTCATCATTTTTGCAAAAGTGTAAATGATGATATAAGGTGCAAGGTGATGGAGAATCAAGACTAGACTAAACGATCACAAAATGAAAATGTGCCCCTTGGAGTCTAGGGCAAGATGTGTATTCACTACTTCACGGACTCATTCTCATAGTGGGCCTTGCGATTCACTGTAAAAGGCACATTTGGGGGAGAAGCTGCCATTACTGTCCTTCTAAAGATGACCAACTGCAGTACCACAAAGACTGTCAGTGTTTCTTTGTGTTAGATACCCAAGGATAACAAAACATACACTGCTTGTGCTCACTGAACACTAGGGCCAGCCCAGAATCATCCCTGGTGTAACTACTGGCTTCACTAGTGTTGAACAAGGGGTAAATTTGCTGCAAGGACAACATGCTTCTAAAATGACTGAAAGGAAACACTGGCTCAGGGGCTGCCAGCTTCTCTGCAGCATTTAAATGACTCGGCTTTGAGCTCATATTACTATTATTATTTATTATTATTAAACTCTGAACTTTTTAACTTGGTTGTTGCATATAGCATCCCCCCGCCCCCAAATACAGCAACTGTCTCTATTTCTCTTCACTTACTCCAATGCAGAATAACTTTGGACTACCAGCTCCACATTGTGAAACAAGCTAAGCCGCAGCAGAAAGGCAGGACCAGGCCACACGTAATCATGGCTAGTGTAATACATGTGAAGCAACTGGAGATAGTTTACAGCTGGATTCACTTTGAGTAGCTGTGTCCTAGATGCAATCAGGTGCTTTTCTGTGATGATGATTTGAAGAGAAGGCTCTGGTGTTTGATAACTGAGAAAACACTTCAGGACAGCGACCAGTTTGCTGTAGAAAAGGAGATGGTGTCACCAGTGATTAATACTGAGCATTCTTCACCCCCGTGGCACTCAGGGAGCCTAATTCATACCCAGAACACATGCAGTTAATGGTACCTCTGTGCTTTTGACTCCATGCAGCACATTCTCATGTGACTTACCATCTGCTGGGTGGTGACCATGAATGGTGGAAAGCCGGGATGATGGCAGTAAGCAGAGTCATTCTAGCAGGATCAACAGAGGGGGGTTGCACTTCCCTGACATTGAAGCCAAAGGGAGTGAGTGATGAGCAGCAGTGAGTCCCATGAGAGTGAGCAGCAGAAAGGACAGCACTTCCTGCAGAAGGGTCAAGGATAGGGAGAGCTGGGATGCCCAGAATCTCTGCTAGCAGGACAACTGTTCTTCTGCCAATTGAGGGAGCACTCCTAGAGTGTGCCAGCAAACAGTGGGTGCTGGCTGTGGGACCCGCAAGGGATGGGTAGTGCTCCAAGGATGCTGAGGGATGGCTTCTAAGAATACTGGCTGCAAAACCACTCTTCCTTGCCCCAAGCCCTGGGGCAGTTACGGATTTCTAAGGTGCCCATCATGGTGGTATCTAGCCAGACTGGACAAGATCGCTCAACCTAGTTGGCCAGAGTTCACCGCTCACCAACTCCGTGGCTGGGGGGTTGAGGTTACTTTGCACATCATGCGCCCCTCACCTCGGGGAAGGGAAGCTGGTCTCTGTACCGAACAGGCAGGTGTCTGCCGGGGCACTCCCGCCGGCCTTTGGATTCCGGCTCCCGGGACAGCGAGGGGGTGGGTGCGTGGGGCTGGATGCGGGACAGGGGTGTGGTGAGGAATGAGGAGCGGGGTTGTCATGCGGGGGGGGAGGGGGAGGCCAGCAGCAGTGGCCCCGTGCTCAGTGCCGCCCCCAGGTACGAGCCCTCCCTCCCCCTCTCCGAGTAACTCTCCTCCCCCCTGGATAAAGCGGCGGCCCCTGCGCCCGGCCGCAGTCGGGTGTCTGTCGGGCTATGGCAGCGATCGGAGCCCTAGTGAAGAAAGTGTGGAGTATCCACCGGTTCCTGGTGTTACTCTGCACCCCTCTGGTGCTGCTGCCCATCATCATCAGCCTGCCCCCCAAGGTAACCCCTTCCCTTGCACCTCCCCACGCTGATCCCCCCGCCTGCAGCCCCACAGGGGACCCCTCCCGCCTGCCCCCAGGGAATCCCGATTCCCCTGCTTCTCCAAGAGACACCTCCAAACCTGCCCCCCTAGCAGCCCCCCTCCCATCATCCCAGGGACCCTCCCCCGCCGTGGCCTCTGCCCCCAAGGGAGCCCCTGTCCTGCCCGCCACGCTCCCTCCCCAGGTCCCTTCTGGCTCCTTTCCCAGGGCGAGCCACCTTCCTTCCTACCTGCCCCCTGCCACTCCCCTCTGCCCTGCCCGCGCTGGTCCAGGTGCATCCTCCCTGGAGCGCCCCAGCTGGAACCGATCCGCCACCCAGCGCCTCGTCTGCCCCGGAGCCTCCCCCGGGTCAGAGCTGTGTCTCGGTCCCTGCGGAGCAGGCTGCCTCGGTGCCTGTGGATGCAGCAGGGACAGCAGCAAGCGAGTTGGTGTCCAACTCTTAGAACTTTCCGCCGCGTCTCTCGGCGCCAAGCGTTGGCTTCAGAGCCGCGTTTCGCTGGCACCGGGCTCCCAGCAGCTGGGACACACGTGCGATGTGCGCTCCTGCGCTCCTTCCCCCGCTCTCCGCCAGGCCAAGGCTCCGCAGAGAGGCTGCGCCCATGCCCGGCTCCAAGTGCCCCTCTCCAGCCCGTCAGCACTCGCCGCACGCTGACACCCCTGCCCTGGTACATGAGCTTGTTTTCCAGACCCTTTCCTGTCAAGACACTGGGGACATTGGGGCTGGCTTCTATGCTCGTCTGAATCCCCTCCCCGGACAGCCTGCCCTCCCTGCTGGCTGCCTGGGGAGAGCTTTCCCTCACCCACGAGAAGAAGACAAGGGAATCTGCAGCACTATGCCCTGAAAGAGCATTTCAAGTCAGGAGACCTCATGAACCTCCCCACCTGATCCTCATGTTTGCTTGGCAAGGCCATAAATACCTGATGCAAACGGTGCCTCCAGCTCCATAGAGCGCAAAATGGCATTGGATTCCGGAGCTTGGGAAAACTACCCTGCACAGGACCCCCTGCACGGATGGGGCCCCGCATCCCACAAGGGGAAAGAGAGAAGGCAGAGGGAATTAGATCAATGGCCCATAGCCCCAGAGCACACTCTGGGTCAGATTCCACAGCATGGCTTTATGCCCCTGGTACTGTGAGCAGAGTCTGGCCTGAGGGTGAAAATAACGTGTTCTACCTGCATTTATAGCATGGATAAGGCTTAGCCTATGGCTGTGAGCTGCACTGGCTGCTTAGCCATTTCCCTGTGTGGTTTTATCCCTACCTGGTTTGGGCCCTGGCTACTCTGGCTCTCCCCCTGCTGTGCTACCACGGTTGTGGATGGTGTAGTTTCTTGAGCTAGATTCTCCCTGGATTTAACTGCTAGGAGTTCCCAGTGGAGCATTTTCTGAGAAGCAGTCTCTGTGGGTATACTGTAAGTCCATCGTTTTTTACTCTTGGGCACTTGGGGTGGAAGTGAGTTCAGGGGAAGGGTCTGTGCTTAGTTTAACTCTATTGGAGTGGTGGAGAAATGTTGCTTTGTTGTAGGGTGCAGATACAGTGATTTTAATTGTGATATGTATTTATATATTTGTGAAAGTGCCTTGAGCTTTGTGTGTGTATGTGTGTGTGTGTGTGTGTGTGTGCACGTGTGGGAGAAGCGATAGCTCCAAACAAACCAATCCATCCCAGGGTGGTGGGAATATTGACTAATGCAGAACTAAGCAAGAAGCGTCTCAGAATTGGCTACAATTAAGTGGAACATGCTAAGATCTGGCACTAACAAGTATGTGATTCTACTCTTTCAACCTTCCTAGGACACCTAGCGCTTATAGAGTGCTTTACATCAGTAGATCTCAAAGGGAAACTTAGGTACAGAGGGACTAAGTGACATGCCCAAGGTTACCCAGCAGGCCAGTGGCAGAGCTATTAACCCCGAGTTCCAGAGTGCCAGCATAGTGTTCTGTCTACTAGGCACACTGCCTCCCCAACTGTAAGGAAATCCCACTATAAGGAAATCACAAGATCTACATCCAAGAACAGTTTTCTTAGGACAGCCAAAAGTTGCAGGTTTGGGGTCAGCATTGTGGTTGGAGTCTCAATAAAATGATGAATGGACCACAATATGCCCAATGAGTATTACATGGTTTAAATGCCTTGTTATCATTTTCTCATATGAGCAATGTTGTAAAATATGGCATTTTGCAGGCGTGGGACATGCTTGTAAACAGGCAACCTTTGTTATCATGACTGAAGAAGCTTCTTGAGTGAAATATTTAGATTTTTCTGTACAAGCTATTTTCAGTTTAGGATATGGGCTTGGGGACTGTGTTAGAGAGCAGAGCAGGTGTTGTGTCTTTACAGTGAATGCTGAAAACCTTCTTGGGGAAATACAGGATTTTTACAGCTTTCTCTCCAACAAAGTTTGGCTAGATGTCTAGAATGACTAGTATTTCCTCTCAGGAGACTTGGGGTATTTCACCCCAATCATTGGGAGGTGTTTTGCCATTGACTTAAACGGGGCCAGGATTTCACCCTTGAATTCACATTACGATTCAGATCCACTTGAAAATGAATTTGTTCCTATCAGCAAAAATTGGGCACAGTTCAGCATGTTTGGCAGTCTCTGCTCAAGAGAAGCTCTGGACTGGAACAGCCATGGCTTAGGTAAAACCTTCACTTCCAAAGTCACAACGTGAATCCCTGAAATAAAAAAGAAAGAAAGAAAGAAGAAGAATTAACATTGTTTTAGCTGATGTCACCACACAGTAGCAGAGAGAATTCCTTTATGGAATTAAAATCCATAGTTTCCATTTTGCATAACTGCTTTTTGGATGATGTTTTACTAAGTGCATACGAAATCTTTTGATCGTTTCAAAGGGCAGAAATAGGATTACATAACAAGTACCTAATTCCTTCCTTCTGCAGACTTGTAAATAGCTCATTGTGTTAGTTTGTGCATTTATTTTCTGTAGCCGAACAAGTGGCTTTAACGCTTTTAATGGCTTCCCTTTTGAAACTGACAGTGATGTAGGTCCAGGCATATAGTCTGTGGTAGAAAACGCATGAGGTGTACTAAATGCAGACTCTTGTCTTGGGGTATGTCTACACTACAAACCTAGGCCTACTTACAGCCACCACAGTAATTACTGCACTACTGTCTACACTATGTATGTCTACACTACTCTCCTTAGCTTGGTAGTGTGTGTCCTCATCAGGAACGCTTCCACCGACCTAAGACGGACAGTGTGGGGAGCTGAGTGCCCGGTCTCTCAGCTGTACGCCAGGAGCCTGGCTGCCCCACAGGCTCCTGGGGTCCTGGCGGGCTGCCTCCCATTCTGCTCCCCACAGGGAGCAGGGGAAGTTGCCCAGGGCTTCTTGCCTGCCCCTTCCCTGCCAGAAGCAGGGAGGAGGTCACCCTGGCTTCTCGCCTTGGCTCCCAGCTGGGATAGGAGCCTGAAGTCCCCTGGGCTTCTCACCTTGGCTCCCAGCTGGGAGCAGAGTCCAGCTGCCCGGTTGTCCAAGGGAGTGGGGCTTTCCTGTCAATTTTGCGGCTTCTGCAAGACAGGACAGTCAATGTAAAGGACACAGTGTCTACACAGACATTGCATCACCCTAACTACACCGACATAAGCCTTATGCCTCTCCTGGAGGTGGAGTTATGATGTCAGTGTAATAGGACACTGACATCGATGGGAGAAAAGCTGTAGTGTAGGCACTGACTGACATATTAGGTCAAAATAAGCTGCCTTATGTTGACCTAACTTTGTAGTGTAGACCAGCCTTTGGAAGCCCAGACTTAGGATTTCTAATATACTGATAGCACACTCCTCATGTGCAAGTCCATACAAGTCAGCATGATTAGCACTTTTTTGCTCCAGAAAGACCCAGGGATGGAAAAGTGGAGGGGATTGAAACTCAGAACTGGGCATTATGTGCAGGGGGTGCTACAGATCAGCGTTTCGGTGCATTGTGGGCCATTGTGTGGAGAACTGAGGCCTGGAATAGCAAGAGCTGCTGCAGGTCAGGTTAGAGAGGTGTTGGCAGAGTTGCATGTGGGAAACTTTCACCATCTCTGACTGAGCTATGTTAGCAATTAGTCTTTAATTTTCATGAGCTTTAAATTCATTCACAATTTAAAAAAATTGCTGCTTCACTGCCATTACTATCTGTATTACTTTAAAGTCAAATCCCCAATGTCAGTGCGGTGACTATAAATAAGAGCAGAATTTGGCCCTGCATGTTTAAAACAAATCCGAGCAGCAGTTTCACTATCTGAACCGTCCTTCTTAAGTTTAGAGTATGGATGAGCCTACAGCTGGGAGTGACTCTTGCAGAGTGTCATTTGTTCATGTTCCAGATAAAACTTCCGGTTTCAAAAAATAAATTGACACCTTTTTTTTAAGCAAGCAAAGAACCGTACTTAGGTATTCATGTGGGATTAAATTCTGACGTCTGGAACTGTGTTTAACCTGTCCTGCCACAGCCTGAGCAGCAGGTGGCTGCTGGGAAATGAAGGGCACAGGTTACATATATAACTATGTTCACCAGGAGGGTTGAACAGGCAGTCTCAGCAGGTGAGGGGAGCCCATGCAGTGGGATACCAGATGGCATAGTGGCTTGTAAAAGGAACATGTGCTAGCTGTGGAACATATACCATTACCTGCCTGGCTGAAGTTAAATGACTGACTTAGAACAGCAGCAAAGAATCCTGTGGCACCTTATAGACTAACAGACGTTTTGGAGCATGAGCTTTCGTGGGTGACATGCATCTGAGGAAGTGGGTATTCACCCACGAAAGCTCATGCTCCAAAACGTCTGTTAGTCTATAAGGTGCCACAGGATTCTTTGCTGCTTTTACAGATCCAGACTAACACGGCTACCCTCTGATACTTGACTTAGAACAGACAGCTGCTAGAAACCTCATTGATTTGTGGGTTTCTTAAACCAGTTTCTTATGAGCCAGGCCCTCAGGGAAGATAGTAAATGTAGATCTGGTGCAAGTCCATGCATTGGTTTAATATATAATCTATCTCTTGGCATAGTAGCTAAACCCTGATAAATATATATGATGAACACTCTGGGCCAGTACCTCAGCCACCCCGTTCTGGAAGCTTTGAGCAGCATAAAGCAGTTGGAAAGGTGCCCTAAGGCACGCCCTGATTGTAGAGGAATCCCTTGGTAATGATAAGCTACAGTAGCTAGCTCTATGCTACCCATTCCCCACATCCCTGGGCAGGAGGGAGCATGACAGAGTTGTGAGGGGGTGGGGGGCAGCAAGCACTGTGCTCTGGTGAGCTATGCCAGTGTAATTGCCTCGAGGGGGGTATTAAAAGCACGTGGAAGTTAGAGCTGGTGGGTGTTGGTTCAGCTGTGCATTGTAGTGTTCAGTGGTCACTTGGTGCTTGATGTGCTTAGAAGAGTTCTGCTTTATTCTGTATCCTGTTCCAGCTGGCTAAGCAGCTTCACAGCACCCCTCACAGACTCTCTGCCTTGGAAGCTCAGCACTTAAAGGCCCAGATCCTAATGTCACAGGTGGCCCCCACATCCAGCCCTACCTTATGGATTGGAACCACACCAGTTCTGCTGCCAAAGGGCCCTCCACAGCCATGAAAGAGGGGCTAGATTTTGGCCATAACACAATGCACTTCTTAATGGCTTTCAAAGGGGACTGGAGATGTGGGGCCTAACATACAGCACTTAAACAGAACCATTATCTTAGGTGTCAGTTTGGCCTAAGCACTGAGCACTATGAGTGCCCAGTAGGGGCGGGGCATGGGAGCTGGGATGAGGTTATTCAAGGTCTTCAGGGCTTTTTAATTTGACTCAGTAAAAGCTCCACTGGAATCGTGAAGACCAGTTAACGTAAATGACTGAGCCAGCTTGTTTGGCTTCCCAGGGGATCCATTTCCATTCACAAGGGGTTGTGGGTCAAAGGGCAATGATTCACCTGGACTTGCACTGGAACTGCAAGAAACTACAAACTTAACATGAGGAAAATCCTAAGTGGGCCCAGGCTCCCTAAAAAGATTTGAACCCCTCAGTGAACTTTCCAATGGACTTGATCCAAGTGTGCACTCAGGTGACATTCAGCTGGCTAGGAGTTTCCTTGTGAACACTGCCGCAGAGTGTTTCCCGATTTTTGATTGTTTTGAGTGTCGGAGGATTGAAAGTTCACCTGTCAAGTTGGGGTCCTTCCATTGCTGTTTATCCCCCACCCCTCCATTCATACCAAGGGGACGCTGTTAAAAGATTTCACCATTAGCCCCCGGCAGGGCAGCAATAGCTCCGGTTGTAAGCAGAGATACCACGTAAAGACGGCTGTGCGAGTACATACATTGACAGATGGACTGCAGGATCCTGGCGTGCTGACATTTGAACGACACCTCCAGCATTTGTCAGTGCTGTCTGAGGGAGTCACATCATTGGAGGAGGAGACCCTGGGGTAAATGGCATCATCCCTACTTCTACAGATGGGAAAGAGAAAGTCTGACCTCAGAGTCAGGTTTGGTTGGATTCCAGCATGTGCTCCCTCAGTGGGGGCTGAAACAATGAAAGGGTAATGTGTCGATTGTGCATTAAGCGTCACAATGCAAGGTTTCCTGAGGAAGTGCATCTCCCTTACCACACTTTGCACCAGGGCCCCTCGGGTCCTCTCTGCCTGCTGCTGAAATTCTTGAATATCTAACCCAAGAAGCTGAGCGGGAGTTGTGAATGATTGCAAAGAGCTCAGGCAGGGCAGCAGGTGGTCGGAGGAACTGTGTTGCAAGTTTGAGCACAGGGGGCACTTTTAATGAGCTGTGCAAAGTGCTTGTTACAACTACTTCTAATGAACTCAATGTCTATAGTCCCCTGGCTTGGCAGCATCTGCTGTAGCCAGGCTTGCTACCAGGGGCTCCAAGCAAGTGTTTAATGCCCAGTGCTGTCTAAAAACAAAGGTTCAATCCCTTAATGAACACAGATCAACTTAAAACTAACTCAGAAGCAAGATATAGGCCTGGAAGCAATGGATATCTCCTGACTGGAGTAAGGAAACTTAACAACTCCCAGGAAAAGGTTACAGCTCTCACGTTTAAAAGCAATAAACAGGAACCACTTTCCAACTATGTAGCAATAGAGGGTGTCTGAGGCTAACTGGAGATGGTGGGTGATGTCCATAGAGTTCAATGGGCTAGCAGCATCTGGGCTGCGAGAGGAAGTGATTGCAAGAATGGGGTATGGTGCACCGGTGAGAAGGCATGTGCAGAATGAAAAGCAGTGATATCTAGTGGTTAGGGTGGCCTGGGAGTTAGGGCTCCCGGGTTCTATCACTGCTTCTGGGAAGGGAGTGTAGTCTAGCGGGTGAGAACCGAAGGCTGGGATCCAGACTGTGCCATTGATTTGCAGTGTGACCTTGGGTTAAGTCATTTAACCTCTGTTCGCTATCCAGAATGTTTGCAAACAAGGCATGTGTTGCATGATGATTTACAGGATAATTGCAAGAAGCCAGTATTCTGAGTGGAAATCTGATTCCAATGCTTGTGGTCACCCACTCAGTGAATAGACCATGTGACCTTTGTGTACACTCAAAACAGTATGAATGTCAAATTGTGAACAGTTTGCAAGCAGCCTGGAGACTGATAGGTATTTGTATGCTAGATAATGGTGATCAAAGGTGAGATCCTCACCTCTGCTCTGACCCCCTTACCCTGGGCAAAAGGGCCAGAGTGGTGAACGGTGATCCAAAGATTCTGGCCCGGGGAGGAATCCCCTGTCACAGGAACTGAGGAAGGTCCTCTCCCACCTTGGCTGTCCTGGCATAGGTGTGTGTGGCCGAGGGCCTAAGGGGTGTATTGGTTGTGGGGCTGTAGTACACAGCATGGCAGCCCAAGGAGGCTGTTGTAATTTGGAGAGGCCCTTGGATGCTATCCAAATTCTGCCAGGGGACTGTGACTATCACCAGGCCTCAGCATGGATCCGCATTGTGGAGGCAGAGAAAGGGAGTTCTGAGTACCAGTAGCAGGTAACAAGAGCTTAAGGTATCAATATGTATGTACAAAATGGTATGTACAAAAGGTACAAAATGGTATGTGCAAAAGGAAGGTACAAAATGGTATGTACAGAAGCGGTTGCAAACCATTAGCCTTACTGATTCTTCTCCTGAGCCTGTGACAAATTGCAGGGAGGGGTTATGCAGTCAATGGGCTGATGAATGTGTATTGCCCAGCAAATTTTGCCTGACTAAGAAAGTCTTCCAATAGCTCCCATCAGGGCCGGCTCTAGGCACCAGCGTTCCAAGCATGTGCTCGGGGTGGCCCTTTTCAAGGGGTGGCACTTTTCAAGAGGCGGCACTCCGGCCTTTTTTTTTTTTTTTTTTTTTGCTTGGGGCAGCAAAAAACCTGGAGCTAGCCCTGGCTCCCATAACACTGTCCCCACTGAAGTCCCTCCAAGATGTCAGCTCACTTCTTCTGATGGGTTGTTCCTGTCTCCTCCTTCAAGCTGCCAGGCAGTGGAAGTTTGTCTTCTGTAGTAACCATTGCTAGGTAAGGCTTGGCTTCCTCTGCCATTGCAGAGTGCACAGTAGGTATCCTAGCATGAAAAATCCCGGATTCGTCAGTGGGACAAAGGTATCTCTTGAGCACAGCAGAGCAGAGGTCATTCTCTAAAGAGCCAGTTTTGTCTCTGGTATAACTGGAAGCAGCTCCGGGGCAGTGCAGAGTTACCCAAGACTTCCCTAGCAATCATTAAATGGTTAAAAATTAACCCAATCACAAGACCCACTTGAAAGTTTGCATTTGCTACCAAAAATTATCTGAACTTTAATTGAGCTAGAGACTTATTTATTCCCCAAATCCCTATGCTGCATGGGGGGTGGGGGAAGCAGAGTGGTGCCGATATGCAATGGTTCTGCAGAGTGGGATATAATATGTTGGGGAGGAGGAACACATTGCTACATATTCCCTGTGAGGTGCATGCTGCACAGACAGTATATGCATTGGATGTGGAGGGCCTGACCACCCCACCAACTGTCAAAGCAGTTGCCCTGGCCAAAGAACCCTGGCTAGGATAGCAGGTGAAATCAGTTGAATGTAGGCACCTAACTCCCTTAATGCTTACTAACCAACCTCCCAGGGGCTGGGAGCACTAGTTCATTAATATTTGGAGAGTGCTTTGATAATTCAAAATGTTCAGTTTTATTAAGGACTTAGAGGCTGTGAGTGTTGTTCTTGGGGCTCCTTACTCCTAATCAAAATTTGGGTGGGTGGATGGGTGCTGTTAAAAATACACTCTTTGTTTTCATTTAAAACTTTTCTTTGGGTGAGGTCCATCCACTTTTTGATCTGAACTAAGTTACATCAAGAAAACTACAGTTCTGTCAAAAGTACAACATTGGCTATTTTTGTTATCGATTAATAGATGCCACCACAAAATTGCAACGAGACACTTCAGAATCATGGTACAATTCTTCACGCCTGGTTGTGTCTGTAAACCTTGGCTTTTGATCCTGCTCTGCAAGTGAATTATTAGGCTACAAGGTGTAACCTGTTGAGTTGGATTGCTTAATTAATATGTAGAAATTGTCAGTGTTCTTTTCGGAAAATAAAAACTCTTGTCTTTACAACTAGCCCTCTGAATTGTGCTTTTATCTAACCAGATCAGTTGAGAGCTTCGTTGATGGCGCTCTTGCATTGGGATGTTGACAAACAGATTAAATCACTGATACAATAAGAGACAGAACATGACACCTGAGTTGAAATTCATTTTGGTGAAACTTTCCTTTCTGGAAGCTGAAGAGGATTGGGCAAAGGGAAAACAGGTCATTTGATCTTGTGAAGTTTCTGGAACTTGGACTGAGGGCAAAAAAATGTTTGCATTACAGTCTGTAAACTCTGTTGGAAAACCCGGGGTGTTAGCAACTCTCATCTCATTTGAGCAGCATTGTAGACAGAAGATTAACAACATTATTAGTCAACTGGATTATTTCTCTGTTTCCTTTATTGCTAGCTCTCCCGCCTATTAACCCTCAAGGGTATAGAGGGGTCTCAGTGCAAAAGTTAATGCAGTCGCTGGAGAATTTATTGTTGCTGGTGTCCAGAAGGCTCAGTGCACATTTCTCTTCCCAGTCCAGCCAGGTTTTGCTCCTCCTGCTCCCATCCCTGTGCAGATCTGTAGGCATAGGGGATGGGAGAGAAGAATCAGTGCATGGATGCAGTTGACTCTCCTCTCCATAACAAGGGAGATGTACCCACCCATCATGTGGAGGCACAGAGCCTCCATACACATAACCCAATGCCTATGGCAAAGCCCCTGAGATGTATATGGATATTAAGGTTTCCTTAGGGTCTAGGTCCCAGACCCTCTCTTCATTCCACAGAAGGGAAACTAGGAAAATGTGATCTAGATGAAATTACTATAAGGTGTGTGCACAAATTGTTGAAAGACCATACTCACAAAGCAGGTGTCAAGAATTCACTATCACACTTGGAGGATGTATCTAATGGAGTCACGCAAGGGTCAGTGCTGGATCAAGTATTGTTCAATATTTTCATTAATGACTTGGATAATGAAGTGGAAAGCATGCTTATAAAATTTGCAGATGACACCAAACTGGGAGGGGTTGCACACTTTTGGAAGATAGAATTAGAATTCAAAATTACCTTGATAAATTGGAGAATTGGTCTGAAATCTACGAGATGAAATTCAGTAAAGATGAGCAAAGTATACTTGAGAAGGAAAAATCAAAGCACGACTACAAAATGGGAAATAGCTGGCTAGGTAGTAGTACTTTAGAAAAGGATTTGGGGGGTTACAGTGGATCACAAATTGAACATGAGTCAACAATGTGATGCAGTTGTGAAAAGGGCGAATATTCTGGCATGTATGTTTAGAAATGTTGTATGTCAGGCAAAGGAGGTAATTGTTTCGCTCTGCTTGACATTGGTGAGGCCTCAGCTGGAGTACTGTGTCCATTTTTGGGTGCTGTATTTTAAGAAAGATCTAGATAATTTGGACAGAGTCCAAAGGAGAGCAACAAAAATGATAAAAGGTTGAGAAAACCTGATCTATGAGGAAAGGTTAAAAAAAATTGGGCTTGCTTAGTCTTGAGAACAGAAGACTGAGGTGGACCTGATAAGTCTTCAAATATGTTAATGGCTGTTATAATGAGGATGGTGATCAATTGTTCCCCATTGGAAGGTAGGACAGGAAGTAATGGGCTTAATCTGCAGCAAGGGAGATTTAGGTTAGATATTAGGAAAAACTTTCTAACTATAAGGATAGTGACCTACTGGACTAGACTTCCAAGGATGGTTGTGGAATCTCTGTTACTGAAGGTTTTCAGAACAGGTTGAAGAAGCATGTGTCAGGGATGTTTTAGGTATACTCAGCCCTGGACTAGATGACATTTTGAGGTCCCTTCCAGCCCTGCATTTCTATGATTTGAATCCTGCCCCAATGGAATGATCAGGGGCAAATTCTACATAGATGAGGGGTGAGCCCCTCCAATGCTCTTTCTACCCCTGCACGCTGGTGGTAAGTGGGTGTATTTTACTTGTCCGTGGTAAGTGTACCAATGTGTGAAGGCTTGTTTGTAACTCCAGAGCCGTCAGCTTCTCTCTCTCCATTTCCTTTTGCCTCCTAAGGAGGGAAAATGCCTCTATGTGATCCTCGTGATGGCCGTGTACTGGTGCACAGAAGCCCTGCCTCTAGCTGTGACTGCTCTGCTGCCAATCACCTTGTTTCCATTTCTGGGGATTCTCCCTTCGAACAAAGTTTGCCCACAGTATTTTTTAGACACCAACTTCCTCTTTCTCAGTGGTTTAATCATGGCATCGGCCATCGAAGAGTGGAACCTGCACCGTCGGATTGCCCTGAAGGTCCTCATGCTTGTGGGAGTCCAGCCTGCAAGGTAACCTACAGACCAACGGTGCTTGCTCTGTGCCTTAATTTCCCAGGCTCAAACTCTGGTGATTTCAACATGTGAGCTGAGCTGCAGATTGGCCAAGAAAACAGTGCGACAAATGGTCAATTGTGCACACTAGTAAGAGCATTGCACACGCCTCTCTCTCTCTCCACACAGACACCCGCACACTCACTCACTCTCCTTTTTCAGAGCTTGCTGATTTCATTAAGATCAGGTTGTTTTCATTCCTTTGTTGGCTTATAATGAAGCAGAGGAGAAATGCAGCCTTGTCATATTAGCATTTATCCCAGTTATACACGCTCTGGCATATTATAGCCAGCTTTGTTCCTGTTCATTTTATGAGACTGTGGCATGGGATTTTCTCTGCTGGAATCTAAAATTGACCTTGTAAAACACAGGTTGTTAAACTTAATTTTTCTGCTTTTCAGGCTGATCTTAGGAATGATGTTGACAACTTCTTTCCTGTCCATGTGGTTAAGCAATACAGCCTCCACTGCTATGATGCTTCCAATTGCAAATGCGATTCTGAAGAGCCTCTTTGGAGAAAAAGAAGCATCTAAAGATCTCAACAGAGAAAATGAAGAAAATCCAGGTAGCTCCCATAGCACAATAGATTGCACAACCTGGGGACAGTCCTGTTCCCAGTGAGCTTGGTGACTAAATTTCCATTGACTTCAATGGGGACTAAAGCAGACATGTTAGCTGAAGTTTAATATGTATTGAAATGCCCTTTTTAATAGAATGTTTCATTATGGAGGTGAAAGGGCATTGGACTGTTACCCTCTCTCATCACTTCCCTTCACCCTGGCTCCTCCTCCTGTCATGCAAATCAGAATAGATTCCTATAAGCCTCAATACTCGTTGGGAGCCATGAGCTATTGAATAAGACATTTCACCAGACAGACCTGGTGAGGTGAAGCATTTGATTTGCAAATGGTCCTGGGGCAAAAAGGGAAAGGTTGGGTGATACATACCCACGGAGCTCTGATAAGCAAAGTAATGGTGCAAATAAAACTCCAAGCCCATAAAGGCACCCAGATGTGATGGTGAAGAGACTCATATCGATACCTAGACAGGCAGAGAGACAGCCAATACCTCTTTTAAACAATAACTTTTTGCACAGTTAGTGGCCCTATCTGCGGGCTCTGGGTAAGACATTCACTGGCTTTTTAGGCCCTGATCCTGCACCATTAAAGTCAATGAGAGCTATGCCATTGTCTGCCGTGGGTTTAGGATCAAGCCTTTACAGCACACACCCTTTTCCAGTGTGGGAGTGATTAGAGCAAGGGATTGGAGTCAGGATTTCCTATCACTGATTTGCTGTGTGATCTTGGAAAAGTCATTTCTCCTCTCTGTTCCTCTCTTTTCCCAACTGTAAAATGGAGATAACAACGTGGGGCGAGGGGTTAGAGGGTTAAATGAGGCTTATAAACCTTTGAGATATCCTCAGGACTAGTGCTACAGAAATGCTAAGGATTATTAATAAACAGCTATTGCACAAAGTTCAATCAGTGAGCTTAGTAACTGGGGGGAAAAATCTTCCCCAGTAGTTCGATTGTTCACAAAATAATTTCCAGGGAGGTTTTTTCTTTTGGGAGACAGTGATGAAAGCAGCAATATAGAAATGAAGTCCTCGCTGAAGCTATTAATTATGGTTAGGGTAGTAGTAGCTTCTCTCTCTTCTCCTAATTCCCTTTGTGAACTGCGGAAACAGAAGTACCCCTTACTGAGTAATGGCTTTTTGGTGGCTGCTGATTCCTGAGATGTAGAAAACTGAATTCAAACATATGTATGTTCTTACAGAGTTGTAATTCACAATCCGTGTATGGCAATCATGAGATATTTTTGATCCAAGCCATTTTGTTGCTTTTACTCTATGAATTTTTAACCATGCACATTTTTAGTCTATTACAAATGGTTACTCTTTTTTGTGACCTTTTGGGGGAAGGGATAGCTTAGTGGTTTGAGCATTAGCCTGCTGAACCCAGCGTTGCAAGTTCAATCCTTAAGGGGGCCGTTTAGGGAACTGGGGTAAAAATTTGTCTGGGAATTGGTCCTACTTTGACCAGTGATTAGACTAGATGATCTCCTGAGGTCCCTTCCAAACCTGATAGTCTGTCTGTAATTAGAGCATTTAGTGAGTTTGATCTTTAACCCTGTCCTTTGAGCCGATTTGATTATTTATTTATAATGTTTATTATGGTAGTGTCTAAGGAACAGTTAATACTGGGGACCTATGGTAGCCCATTGTGCTAGGTACTGTACATACTGTCCCTGTCCCAAGGAACTTACAATGTAAACAAGCAAGACAGACAAGGGCTATAACATACACAGAATCAACAGAGTGATGGTTTGCAGATATGTTAGCTGCATCGTTGTTATTTATTTGGAAGTTGAGACTTGCCAGTATAGTAAGCAGAAGTGAAAGAAAAATTCACAACTGAAATATAGGGTGTCAAAATGCAGATATCCTAGTATCTCTTTGTCTGGGAGAAAGGTAGAAATCAGTAACAGTGGAGCCTAATTTAGCTCTAATACGAATGCCAGGACAGATTTGGCCTTTTCTCTCATCCTCATTGTATTTAGAAAATAGAATGGGAGCTTCATCTGTGATCTGGACAATGCAAGCAGAATTTCTTGAATGAACGCCAAATCTTGAAGCAATTTCTCAGTCAAAAACATGAATTTGGTTTGTGTCTAGAAAGATGATGAGAACTGTGAACGAGGTTTTTCCTTAAGGGTTTATCTGTTATTGAAACTTGGCTTGACCCCAGGACTAGGCTTAGATTTTGTTGCCCAACTTTTGCACAGCTTGCATGAAACCAACAATTTACACGCTACCTTTGCAAAGAGCTACACTCATTTTAGACTTCCAAGGTATAATCAGATACATTTCAAAAAATTCAATGAGCAAGAATATTGCAAAATGGGTTCCATTTTGAGCTGCTTTTAAGAATGACATCTGATGATGTGCAAAATTTTCCCTTTTGAGGCTGGCTGCAAATTCCTTAGGCACAACCTTAATTAATTTGATTATATTCTGACACTTCCAAATATATGCCCTGTGACATCCACATGATGAGCTGCAGAGCCATGTGATAATAAATGTATCCTGCATCTTTGACCGCCTCACCTCTCTGCCCGCTAATCCGTCTCTGCCAACATTTCAGTCCTCTGAGCAGCTTTAAACAGCTATTTAAAAATGTTTCCTCTTGAATGTAGATTTTCCTCTCCAGAATCACGTGGGGCCTGTCCTGCAGTCCAACAAGGCTAGGAACGGAAGCATCATCTCATTACAAAGTTACAAATTCATAGCTCCGCCTTTCCTTTTGTTACCTTTGGCAGACTGTGAGATATCAGCCCTCAGAATGTTACATTTTTAGGGTTGGAAACATTACTTTTTCAATATATTTTAGAAACCTCTAAAAGTTCATAGTGGTGATCTTCTTACACCATGCCTGGGTTCATGTTATAAGTCACCTTGTCTTTACTGGCCAAGGGAGTCTAATAAGAGCACAATAGTGTTAAAGCTAAATTTTATCTAGAGCAGTCTTTCTGTAAAGTGTGTAGCCTGTACAGATTGTGTGATAGTACAGCCCTGGATGAGGGGTTTCTTGGCACACTTTTGGGATAACCTGCATAACTCACAGCTTCATCAATCACTGGGAATGTGGCTATTATGCAGTGTCTCTCTCTCTCTCTCTGTTTAAAAAAACAAACAAAAGGGGTTCTCAGCCTTGGGAGTGCAATGCCCCAGGTGGCCTGTGAACAGGTGTCAAAGGGTGGATCCTTTCCTTATTGCTATATGGGAGGGGGGTTGGGCCCAGTATGAAAGACATTGAGAGCATCTAAAATAGACAAAATGAAACTTACACTCTTATTTAAAAGGCCAGCACAAGGGCTTAAGTGGGATTTAAATGGTGCATAGGCTTTGGTTTGGCCCTCTATTCAAGAGTTGACATTTACGCATAGAGAGAAAGTCCACAGACACCAATGGGTTAATTTTCTTCCTTCCAGTTACATCCCTTTATTATAGCTTTCTTGGAATCAAAGCTCAGCTTTCCAAGAGAATTAACTCTGATTCCACAAATTAGCAACATGTAAAACATGACATTGCAAAGTTCCCTGCTTCACTGAGCTTGATCTCTTCAGTGTATGAGTAAACAGGTCCAAAGACTTTGACCATTGTGTCCTCTCCCCATAGTTCACTACATTTTCTTGAAGGTAAGAGAAGGCAATGTTTGTGGATGAAGTATGTGCAGGGAAAGCTGGGGGGAAAATAGCACTGAGTCCATGCCCATGATGATCAGCAGAGCATTTTGATTGTTAGTAACCCTAATTGTAGGCCTCTGAAATCCTAAAATGTATGACAACACAGCAAGGGTAGCAATGTTCAGCAACAATAGCAAACATCAAGTATAATAAAGAACTGTGTTTCTGGCTTAAATCTAATAAAATTCACTATCTCCCTGAGACCAAGGTAAAATTCTGGGGAATGGGGTTTTATAAAAATGTATTGCTCAAATGTGCCATGTCACTGAGAACTGCAAGCAGAAGAGGCTAGTCAGATCCAAAGTTCCCCCATGCTCTCCTAGGCCTTATGCCCCGGGGTTGGCCTTCAGAGAATTATGCTATACTTTGAGAGTGTTCAACCTTGGGAATGTGTGGCTTTCAGAGGGCTGATGGGCTCTAAAAATTGCCTGTGCTCTCTGGGTGAAATTGACCCATGTGAAGATGGCCTGGGATAGGGCCTAATCACCACTATGTCCTACTCTAGCCTTCAAAATGAGATTGGAGGTGGGAGCAAAGTGGTGCATGGGGCTGAAATTTCACCCTCTCAGAGCTCATCTTTTGGGGGCAAGTGATTTTGGGACAGGGATAATCTTGATGTAATTTAAGGCCAAACCATTTTTTAAAATTCAGATAAAATTATTTTGAGTCCTAAAAATGAACCATAGTTTATCAAAAAATAAACACCAAATACCCGAGAGGTTAAATTACAAACTGGAAATACAGTCTACATTAGAATATCCATGTCACTAGAGACATAAAAAAAACAACCCTTGGTCAGATGTAGACTGTCCTGGTCGCACAGGAGGAGCTGAGTTTGTCAAGGTGAGGGAGAGCAGGCTGCCAGAGATCTTTGGAATGATGTTATACATGGCATCCTACAGAGCATAGTGGTGGCTGTGGGGAGTGGGCTGTATTGCCGCCTGTACCCTGGCCTCAGATCAACAGGAATGGATTTTACTTCTTCTGTCTCCTTGAGCTTTATCAGCATAGAACTCTCTGTGTGTGGAGTGAATTTTCCTCTTTGAAAATGGCAGCCCTTTCCATTCCATTGTTTGGGTCAGGGAGAGTTTTTCTAGATGCTTTAAACTGTTTTAAAGTCCTAATCTTTCTTTTTCAGCCTCTTTACAGCAGAATAAACTTTACACTGTACCAACTGAGCTGCAGTTTCTGGCAAGTACTGAGGAGTAAGTTAATTATAAAGTTTGTATTGGAGAGCTGAGTGAGGAAATTATCCCCTCAAATAGAAACAGCCTTAGGAGTGAGAAATTCAATCAATGAAACTCTTTTGATTCCACCTATTACTCTATTTCCCGACTACCAACAGCCTGACCAGAAAAACCCCTCTCCAATATGTTCAACAAGACAGCACAGGGCCAAATTTTCACGCCACTTTGAAAATGTGATTGGAGGTGCCTACTGCTGGGGAAGTGTCTGCATTGCTTTTTTGAGAACATTAAATGTGTCAGGCATCAGGTTTAAATCACCAAGATTTACATCCCTCTGATGGTCCAGGTTTGATATGTAAATGATGTAGAATAAATATCTTCCCCAGGAATAGACTCTTCTTGCTATTCCATAGCTTGAGAGCATCAAAGCCTTTTTCATATTTTAACATGAAGAGTATTGACTTTTTGTTAATTTTTTTTTACAGCCTTATCTTACAAGGTGATGAGTGGTTTCTGGGAGATGTGAGCACCTTGAGCTCTTATTGAGGGCAGTCAAGGGGCTCAGCATTTCACAGGACCAGTCCAGTACAGAGTGGTTCTCAATCATCAGCTGAATGATGAGGATGTCAAGCAGGCCCCATGTGTTGCAATATTCTGCATAGACATCCCTTGGGATATTGCTAATCTCATTGCTAAAAGCTGAGAATTTTCCTTTTGTCAAGGTTCTGAATTGGTTACACCTGTATTTGAACCAGGGCTTTCAATGGAGTCTCTTTTGGAATGTTTTAAAGCAAAGATCTGATGGAGGAGAAGGAAGTTGTCATTGACGTTGCCATGGATTTAAAGAAAGAGGACGAATACAAGGCAAACATATGGAAAGGTTTCCTCATTTCAATCCCTTATGCAGCCAGCATTGGAGGTACAGCAACGCTGACCGGAACGGCACCAAATCTCATCCTTCTAGGACAGCTAAAGAGGTATGGGAGGAAATTCTTAGGAAGCCAGATCCCTAGGAGTACAATCAGTTTATGAAATCTCTGCTGAACTGCACGTTCTGTGAGAGGGAATTCTACAAAATTAAGACGTCACATGTTTCCTATAGGAAATTCACCTTTAGGCTGAGACCAGGTATGTGAAGTTCCTGCCCTCAAAAGCAAGTTTTGGGAAAAGGAAGTGACAGTAGGAATTCAAAAGGAAATGGCTCCTTCAGCCTTAGCTATAATACATGGGTTTTCACCCTAATGCTATAGGTCCTGATTCTGAAAAACACTCTCATATGTTTTCGGGACTTAACCATATGCTTAAAATCAAGCACTTAGAATCACAGAAGTGTAGGACTGGAAGGCACCTCAATAGGTCATCTAATCCAGTCTCCTGCATTCAAGGCAGGACTATATAATAACTAGATCATTCCTGACTGGTATTTGTCAAACCTGTTCTTAAAAACCTCCAATGGCACAACTTCCCTAGGCAATTTGTTCCAGTGCTTACCCACCCTGATAGTTAGGAAGTTTTTCCTAATGTCCAACCTAAACCTCCCTTCCAACAATTTAAGCCCATTGCTTCTTGTCCTATCCTTAGAGGTTAAGGAGAAGAATTTTTCTTCTCATTTTAACAACCTTTTATGTACTTGAAAACTGTTATCATGTCCTCTCTCAGTCTTCTCTTTTCCAGACTAAACAAACCCAGTTTTTTCAATCTTTCCTCATAGGTCGTGTTTTCTAGACCTTTAATCATTTTTGTTGCTCTCCTCTGTACTTTCTCCAATTTGTTCACATCTTTCCAGAAATGTGGCAACCAGAACTAGACACAATACTCCAATTGAGGCTTTGTCAGTGCAGACTACAGTGGAAGAGTTGCTTCTTGTGTTCTGCTTACAACACTACTGTTGATACATCTCAGAATGATGTTTGCTTTTTTTGGCAACAGTGTTACATTGTTGACTCATATTTAGCTTGTGATCCATTATGATCCCTAAGTCTCTTTCTGCATTACTCCTTCCTAGGCAGTCATTTCCCTTTATGTATGTGTGCAACTGATTGTTCCTTCCTAAGTGGAGAACTTTGTGTTTGTCATTATTGAATTTCATCCTATTTATTTCAGAACATTTCTCCAGTTTGTCCAGATCATTTTGGATTTCAATCCTATCCTCCAAAGCAATTGCAGCCTCTTCCAACTTGGTATCGTCTGCAAACTTTATAAGTGTACTCTCTATGCCATTATCTTAATAATTTATGAAGCTATTGAATAGAACTGGATCCAGAACCAATCCCTGCAGGACCCTACTTGATGTGCCCTTCCAGCTTGACTGTGACCCATTGATAACTACTCTCTGGGAATGGCTTCCAGGCAGTTATGCACCCACCTTATAATAGCTCCATCTAGGCTATATTTCCCTAGTGTGTTTATGAGCAGGTCATATGAGACAGTATCAAAAGCCATACTGCTAAATTCTAGATATACTATGTCTACCACTTCACCGCATCCACAAGGCTTGTAACGCTGTCAAAGAAAGCTATTAGGTTGGTTTGACATGATTTGTTCTTGACAAATCCATGTTGACTGTTACTTATGACATCATCTTCTAGGTGTTTGCAAATTGGTTGCTTGATTATTTGCTCCATTATCTTTCCGTGTACTGAACCATATGACAAGCTGGCAGACTGGTCTGTAATTTCCCAGATTCTCCTTATCCCCCTTTTTATAAACTGGCACTATATTTGCCCTCTTCCAGTCCTCCGGAATCTCTCCTGTCTTCAATGAGTTTTTGAAGATAATCGCTAGTGGCTCAGATATCTCCCCAGTCAGCTCTTTGAATATTCTAGGATGTATTTCACCAGGCCTTAATGACTTGAAGACATCTAGCTTGTCTTAGTAATTTTTAACTTGTTCTTTTCGTATTTTAGCCCCAGATCCTATGTCATTTTCACTGACGTTCACTATGTTAGACATCCGATCACTAATAACCTTTTGGTGAAAACAGACAATAAAGGCATTTAGCACTTCTGCTATTTCCACATTTTCTGTGATTGTCTTCCCCTCGTCAATGAGTAATGAGCATACCCTCTCCTTGGTCTTCCTCTTGCTTCTAATGTATTTGTAGAATCTGTTTTTGTTACCCATTATGTCTCTAGCTAGTTAATTTATGTCTTGGCCTTTCTAATTTTGTCCCTACATGCAGGTGTTGGGTTTTGTTTATATTCATGGTGTCGTAATTTGGCCAAGTTTCTACTTTTGATAGGACTCTCTTTTTTTTTTTGAGTTTCAAATCATTGAAGATTTCCTGGGGAAGCCAGGATGGTCTCGTGCCATACTTCCTATCTTTCCTATGCAGTGGGATAGTTTGCTTGTGTGCCCTTAATAATGTCTCTTTGAAAAACTGCCTGCTTTTTTGAACTGTTTTTCCCCTTAGACCTGCTTCCGATGGTTAAGTGTTTTGGTGAACCAGGGCAACTTTATAAGTTGTCCATTATGTGGTGAAAAAGGAAAACAAGGCACACACTATTTCTGTCCTGGATGGCAGTGTTGCCTAGCGGCTAGACCATTAAACTGGGACTCAGTTGATTCTGCTGCTGGATGAACGTGGACAAGTCCTTTGTGCCTCAGCTTCTCCATCTGTCAAATACAGATGATACTGATGTCCTTTGTAGAATGCTTTGATTATTATTAAACATTAAGAGGCTTCCCATCTGAAAAAGTAGATATAGTGTTGTCACTGTAAACTTGCAGTTATTTCTCAACCATGCAGTGATCTACATAGAAGGTTCTTCTTAGACATGGATGAAAGTGGGTAGACGTCTTCTGTAAGGTTCATGTTCACACACTCTTAAAGTGGGTTCCACCATGAATTAGGATTAATTAGTTAATTTCCATAAAGTGCTAAATATTGAGTGTTATTATTTGGGAATTCCTGCAAATCTAGAGAGGTCTGTTCCAAAATGTCATTTCAAATTGTCCATTTAAATTCTTTGAAGCAGGGACTGTTTTTCACGACATGCTCATACAACTCCTAGCACAATAGGGTCCCAATCTCAATTGGTGCTGGTTGGCACTATTGATATACAAATAATCACCTTTTTAAAAACTGTGCAGCTGGAAAGTTTGCATGACATTTTGATCTTGATTTCAGACATCTGTTCCCCTTCATTTCATGTGAAAGGGGTGTTTCACTCCTCAGATTAATTAGCTTTCCCTATTTTCCAAGTTTTTTTCCAGGGTGTGATGTGGTGAACTTTGGATCCTGGTTTGTGTTTGCATTTCCTTTAATGCTGCTTTTCCTCTTACTGGGATGGCTATGGATCAGTTTCCTGTACGGGGGAATTAACCTAAGGTACTCTTCTATCTAATCTATTTTTATACTTTAATCTAGTTGTAACTTCATTGTAGGCAAACAGTTTATCTGGTCCTGATCCAAAGCCCAGTGAAATCAATGGGATTCTTGGATCAGGCCCTTAGACATTTCATCTGTACATGTTGTAATAACTCAGTCGATACTTGTTCTATACAAAGCTAGACGTAGGACATGTATGTTCAGCTAAAAGCTCCTATTTGAGTAAATTCATTGTGATGAATAACGAGAGAAATTGCCATATAAGTGATGAATGCAGAGCTCAGAATTATAATATTATTTGATATTCTGTTCAGAAAGTTCATGGGAGAGATTGTGAAGGGTTAAAAATATGGCACATGAGTATATCTGGTCAGAAAAGATTGATGAAGCACATTTTTGGATAAAAACTGAAAGCAAAATTTTTCTTTCCATTACCCATCCAGCTCTAATAAAAAAACCCTTTCATGAATTCTACTTTTTCAAAGGCTCGAAGGCCCACATTGTCAGGTGATATAAATTAGAAGAGCTTAACTGAGATCAATGGAGCTATGACATTTTACCCTAATACAGGATCTGACCCAAAAAATGGGACTTTCAAAAGCATTAACATTGGCCTAACTCTGTTCCCATTGAAACCCAGCAGAGTTTTACCATTGACTTTAATGGGAGCATTTAGGCCAATGCTGAGCACTTTTGAAAATCTCACCCAAGGGTCTCAATTTACAGCTAGCTTTCACTAGCCTGCACATCTGAGCCTGCAAATGTTGGGCACATAGTCGTTTGGAGGTGCATGTGGGTGTTTGTGTGCACAAATCTGACACTTAGGTAGTTGGCCATCCAACTGACACGCACAACAAAGTGATTTGCATGTGCAGTCAGTGAACATAGAGTTTTGCAGGCTTAGATTTACTGCCTGATTCTGTTCCCAGGGAAGTTAGTGGCAAAGCTCCCATTTATTTCAGTGCAGAAGCAAGTCTTTAGAGACTCTGGGTGAAATACTGGCCCCACTGAAGTCCATGGCAAAATTTCCTTTGAATTCAGTGGAGTCAGGATTTCATTTTATGGTTGAAAATTTGGTCCCTGGAGAGGTTACTTTGTGACAGAGATTAAACATCAGTGATTTCATAACACTGGGATTTTTTTTTCAGTGTGTTTAATCTACAACTAATCTGTAATACGATTTTATTGTAAATCTTTCCCCTGACCTAGGTACTTGCAATGTCCTCTCCAACTTCCACTCCATGCTGCACTTGATCTGCTTTAATCAGGTGCATTGTTGAGAAGTTGGCAGCATTTTGAAACCTCTCTTTTTTTCTTTCCATTTTCACGTTATTAATTAACATGCATTTCTGTTTCCTGCGTAGAGCATATACAATTTCTAAGAGATGCTTTTGAAATTTTTTTTTAAAATGTTTTATTGGTTTTTAATGTCAGGAGAAAAAAAGAAAAGGAAAAAAATAGTTGCACATTAGGATTGCCCAAGTATATAGTTATATCAGTGACACAGAAAACAGAATTACTAGGGAACTTTTTCAATGCAATAGGAAATAACCAGTGTAAGTCCCTGATCCCTCAAACATGAAAGCATGTATATAACTATGTTCGTCTGATTCAGCATGTGCTTAATTTTGATTTTGTGTTTAAATCCGATTGATTTCAACAAGAGCTAAGAATTGCCTTGATGAGCTGGGGCTTTAAGTAATCCCACTGAAGTCATGTATTTAAGGATTCTCTGTACTAAAAAAGTTATACTAGTGTAACTATGTTGGTTAGAGGTGTGATTTTTTTTTTAAACAATATAGTTATACTGATCTAAACCCTAGTGTGGATGTAGTTATATCAGTATAAAGATGCCTTGCATCCCACCCTGAACTGGAGTAAATTATACCAGTGTAAACACTTTTATGCAGTTACAACTATGTCAACGCTAGGATTATTTTGCTGCACTAACTATACCAGTACAATTAAACTTTCTAGTGTAGACAAATCTTAAGTATTGGCAGGGTCAGGGCTTAGAAAAATCAAGCTAAAGAAACAGAAATAGAAATTAAAGCTTATTGAAGAATCCAGATTTTGGCCTGGTCTACACTTCAAATTTAGGCATGCAAGGGTGTGAAAAATCCAACCCCTGAATGCTGCAGCTATGGAAACCTAAATCTCCAGCGTAGAAGCAGTTTTTATAGGTTGCCAGAAGAATGTTTCTGTTGACCTAGTACCATCACTCAGAGAGGTGCAGCAAAAGCATTTACTCAAAAGCATTTTGGATAACAAGGGGTTGTCTTGATGTCCTTGGGTAAAGCTGCAGCTGCTAAAAGAATCAGAGTACTGTGTAAGGGGCTGTCCATAAATTACATAATGCATTAGGGAGTAAGTAGGTTCTTAATCTTGTGTGTTTGTTTCAGTGTTAGTGTTACAAAGGGCGGGTGGGTCTTTAACATCACCAATAAATGTGTTATGTAATTTATGGATATCCCCAATATCTGTTGAAGACTTAGGAATTTTTGGATTGTCAAACATGCATCTTTATAAAGGATCTAACCATTGGACATCCATTGAAAAGAACAAATGAATTAATCAGTCATAGTATCACAGAATCAGATGTCTTACGGTGTAAGTCTGGCTTTTCAAATGTAATCGAGGTCCCCGGAAGTATTAGAAATGTATTTTAACCACATGACACTGATGGGACACAAAGCAGCTGGTGATGAATATATCATTCGTATGCACATGTACTGTTTAAGAGTCAGACCGTGTACGAGTCTAGGGTTCCCTGTTTAGAAGGCTTAGCCTGGCTAATGAAGAGAAGCATATTAAAATGCCAGCGCCTGTTGTTAAAAATTCCTCACATATTTGTTTATCATCAGCGAGTGCTTTGCATAAATTAGAGATTGCCCAGAAAGTTGCTGATGATTTGAGAAGGTGGGGGACGGGACGGGAGATCCTTATTTCCCACCTTGTCTCTTCTCAATCAAGTGGCTGATGCAGTCATCTGCTAAAAGTGATGAAATCTGCAAATCTGACAACTTCACTCTCATTTACATTCTGAACAGTCTCTGTGAACACAGGCTGTGATTACCACAAATAAGCTTCTTTAGTGCAGTGGCCAAAGTCTCCTTTGCATAATCCTGGGTAGAAAGGCAACACAAAGTAGGATAAGTATTGGCCTTGTTTACACTGGGGAATATTACCACCAGTGAGAGCCCTAGTGTAGATAAGGCTCCTGTGGTTTCCTCTGTTTTTACCACTGCATCAATTAAACCTGCCCTGAGAAGGAGCTGTCTATTCTACCTCAAGGGACACATGTTGCTCCCCATTCTGAGCACTAATGAAATTTACACACTCATAACCCAGGGAGAATTCAGCCCAAGGGTTTCTAGGCAGCACCAGAGCTTTTCTGTTGGTAACTAGAGCCACGTTTCTGGCAGGCATCAAAAAGTGCCTGCTCAGAACTTGAGTGCTTATCTCTTTGCCTGTGCCTCACTACATCTGGGCATGCCCTATGGACCATTGGGTGCATTAATGTCTGTTTGTGCACATCAATGAATGCGCTCACAGATTCTGCAAGCACATTTGTGTCTTGTCATGAGAGGGTGGGAATATTGAGCTATGATATCCACTGTCCAATGCATTAATGGCTAGATTTTGCCACCTTTACTCACATTGAGTGCCATATTACTACCTGTGCAGTCCCACTGATGTTTACAGGTCTATATGCTGGATAAGGTATGACTCAGTTTGAGTAAGGGTGTCATTAATATTATTTGTGGCATTATATACAACTTGTCTGAGAGATGGGAAATCTATCTAAGAGACTGAAAGTATGCACTATATTATGAAATGGATCCATATGATACTGGTTTTCTGAAATCACTAGCCCATGCTGTACCATTTATCCTTCTAAGCCTTCACAGAATATCAGGGACCTCAGGAGGTTGTCTAGTCCAACCCCCTGCTCAAAGCAGGACCACTATTTTTTGCCCTGGATCCCTAAATGGGCCCCTCAAGAATTGAACTCACAACTGTGGGTTTAGCAGGCTAATGCTCAAACCACTGAGCTATCCTTCCCCTCCTGCAGCGACTCTGTGCATGCCCTGTATAGGTGTGTGCAGGAATAGTAAACATGAACATCCGTGTTTCAGTTCCCACATGAACGTGTGAAAATGAGGAGTGTTTGTGATTTCTGTGTTGGTAGGCACTGCAGAAAGAAAAAGTCAGAAATAAGAATGGATGCAGAAGACCGAGCCCGAGCAGTCATAAAGGAGGATTATCAGAAACTGGGGCCAATGAAGTGAGTAGCAAAAAGGGAATAAAAATGACAGAGAAATCAACTGAGCTGGAAAAAACTTTTCTGGGGAGGGAAACTGAGGATATTTGTTAGAATTTGTCAGTGAATTTCCATTTGTTATTTGTGACCATTTTGAGTTTGTTTTCCTCAAACATTCAGTTGCTCCATCTCTGCTAATGCAGATAATTGCAGATAACAAACATGTAGCTCAAATATTCCACAAATGCCAATTTTCAATTGTAGATGACAATTCATGCTGTCTGAATTACACACTGTAAGTCTTTTAATCGGGAAACAGAAACAATATCATGTGACTTGGGTAACGAGCCAATACAATGTGAATTTTTAATCTTCATGGAAAGCTGTTCTTATGAATGGTCTGCAGAGCAGGTATTATTTGCTGAAGAGATTCATGATGAATATAAAGAATATAATTCAATTATTTTTGATCTGTTTGTGGGCAATTTGTGAACAGAAAATTAGATGAATTTTTGTGGAATACATTATTCATTGTGAATTATTGTCTGACATCTATTAATCAGTCATGTGAAGAGAAAACAAGATGCGTTTGACTTCCTAGGATGGCATTTCAGGCATAACTCTGCTATTTCTGGCTTTGGTTAGGTTAAGCCAGATCTGTATTGATATTTCAATACAGTTTTTTGAACAAATCCTGAGGAACTTTTACATATTGGAGAGTGGGTGGAAGGGCATCAGAGATGCTTAAACTTACAGAATGAGACGCCAGAAAAAGATGTACAGCAGGAAAATCGAGTATCAGGCCCTATCTGTTTCAATTGGACACTAAAAATCTAGGCAACCAGAGTTAGTGGATATTTCTGAAAACGCAGGTCTTACTTTTGCTGCGTCTCAGTTTCCCCATTTGTAAAATAGTGTTTCCATACTCACAGAGAGAGCTCAGCGAACAACGGACATTTCAGTTTGGCCAATATAACAAAAAAAGATCTGTTTGTTTCAAATTGAAGCGGAATTTCTTTGAGGTTTATTTTTTTGCTGGAACCAGCCCCCACCCCTAAATTCAAATCCAGCTGGGGTATAGATGCACTGTCTGTGACAACCCTGCTGCAGTTCACTAAAGGTTCTCTAGTGCTGTTTTACCTTGACGCAGGAGTGGATGCAAGCACACTACAGCACTTTTAGTGAGTGGCAGCAGAGTCCACATGGATAGTTCCTGTTTGGCAGGCTAGTGTGCTGTAGTTTTCCACACCAGCTTGCTGCACATTAACTCTTGGTCTAGACAAGTCCTCAATGTTTTGTTTCAAATAGTCAAAATAAACCATTTTGTCTGTTTTGGGTGGGGAAATAATCCATTTTTTCTGCCAAAAGTATTGGCTGAATTTGACCTGATTTCTCTGATAGTTTCAGTATCCCCTAAAATGCATTTTTAAAAGTGAATTTACTGTTTGCCAAAAAATAATAATCGCCCAGCTTTACTCACAGAGATATTGCGAGGGTTCACTGATGTAGGTAGTGCAGCACAAACAAACATTCTAATTATTATTCTTGTGTGCTCTAAATGAAAGAAATTGGTTTATTTTTTTCCCTTCAGTACATTATGGACCAGCCTGCAAAATGTCATTATAAGAATCAAAGTCCCACTTTGAGTTTTAGGAGCAGAGAAAGCCCATTAAGCCATGTGCTACAAATTTGATTAGCTTAAATTCAACCCAAGTGATTTCTTCTCAGTGGTTTAAGTATCTCTACTTCCTTGTGTCTTTGAGAGGTTTTAAGGCAATATTTTGGACGTGTCTTGGTCAAATCCTAGCTCCACTGAAGTCAATGGGAGTTATGTCACCGACTTCATTCAGGATAGGATTTTACCCCCTGTTCCTTACTAGGAATATTAACAATAGCAGATGTTACTGCAACTGGAAGATCCCTTCCCTCATCAGCTCTCAGTTATTCACACCCTCAGTAGGGGATACAGTCTACATTCTGCTCTCAGAGAGGGAAAGTCCCCATGTGTCATGCGTGAAGTTTTACCTGTCTGAGCTAAGGCTTGAAATGTAGTGAAATCATCACTAGCAGTTAAAGGTGACCTAGGAAAGGTAACTCATGTTCACTTCATTAGCATGACTAGATTTTAATTGCATCTCCTTACACCTTAGGTTTGCAGAACAGGCAGTTCTCTTCCTCTTCTGCTTGTTTGCAATCCTGCTGTTCTCCCGGGACCCAAAATTCATCCCAGGCTGGGCAAGTTTATTCACTCCTGGGTAAGATTCTATTTTCAATCCATTGTAACATTTTTTTCAATAGTATTTTCAGGCTTTTGAGATCCGTGGGTTTTCCATAGTCCTTGTTTATACTGTTGTCCAGGTTTCATGGAGTAAATGGAGCTGAGCCTTATGTATCCCTCTAGAACCATTTTAATTGTTTTTGTTTCCAAGAGGAGGTAGTGGAAGCCCAGAGGGATGTTAATATTGAAAATGCTCACGGCCTGAGCTCTGGGAATGTTGCCTATTGATACATTTAGGGCCAAGTCCTGAAGTCTTTGGACAGACCATTGATTTCAGTGCAGGTTTGGGCTGAATAAAGGCTGCAAGAGTTCACCCCTTAGTGTTTTTCTCTCTGCATTGCAACCTTTTCTTTGCTGTGACATCCATGTGAAGACAAAGATGAAGAACCATAAAGGCAATAATAGTAATACTCACAGAAAGAGAGTGAATTGTTTCTGCACAGAAAAGAGCCCAGCTCTATTTTTCCAGGGACACAGTTCAACAGACTATTCATATTCAGAAAAGGAGTTCACCACATGCTCGGCTCTAATGGGAATCAAGTACATACTTCACGGATTAATTTTGTTCTCAATATTTTACAGTTACTTAAAGTTAAAGCTTAAATGCTTTGCTAAATTGGGGCCTAGAGTTTTTATATCACGCTCTTCATTTTAGAAGCTGAGCATTTTACAAAGAGATCATAACCGAAAAAGGCCAATGATCTGATTTTTCTACTTCCCCGCAACCAGCTTAGGCAATCTCCCCAGACCTCCATAGTCAATATTCTTCTCACATACTCTATCAAACGGAAAGCGATTCAGCCATTCGAGCAGCCAGCACTGCCACCCCCTCCTATTTTCTTTAAAACTAGGTTTTTGTGTTTTCAGTGTCTCTGATCAGTTTTCTAAAGGAGTCACAGCCAATCTTAGACACGTAGCTCAGAAGGGAATTAAAAAAAAAATCATGAACAATGAGTGGTGTTGATGCAAAATCCTAATCCTCTTTGGTAAATCCCAATTTTTGTAAACTTTACAAATCTCAAGACTTTTGCTGCTTACAAATGTTTCTGCTCCTCCTGGACAGGTTTGTCTCAGATGCGGTTACTGGAGTCGCCATAGTGACCATACTGTTCTTCTTCCCTTCACAAAGACCATCCTGTAAATGGTGGTTTGACTTAAAAGGTAGGTTGTAAGCCCCTCTGTCTCCTTCTTCTGTGTTCACACTGCAGGAGCTCAGCACATAATAGTAAGGCAGGGTACTCAATCAGCAGGTAGGGGATAACATTTTGAAAAGCACCTATGTCCCATTGGCTTTCGATGAGACTTAGGGCTTGTCTACATCAGAAAGTTGCAGCGCTGGTGAGGGAGTTACAGCGCTGCAACTTAGGAGGTGTACACATCTGCAGGGCACCACCAGCGCTGCAACTCCCTGTTTGCAGCGCTGGCCGTACTCCCGTTTTGTCTCGGGTGTAGAGGATCCAGCGCTGGTGATCCAGCGCTGGTAATCAAATATAGACACTTACCAGCGCTTTTCTTGACCTCCGTGGAATAAGCAGGTATCCCAGCATACCTGAGGAAGCCTCTGGTAATCAAGCTGGTCTCCTTCCCCGGTTTGCTCTCGCGTTCCCCGAACCCCGAGCAAGCAGGTCTCCTTCCCTGAGGTTTGCTGGGTGGTTCCGGGAACGCGAGAGCAAACCGGGAAAGGAGACCAGCTTCGCCGCGGTTTGCTCTCGCATTCCCCGAACCCCGAGCAAGCAGGTCTCCTTCCCTGAGGTTTGCTGGGTGGTTCCGGGAACGCGAGAGCAAACCGGGAAAGGAGACCAGCTTCGCCGCGGTTTGCTCTCGCGTTTCCCGGAACCACCCTGCAAACCGCAGGGAAGGAGACCTGCTTGTTCGGGGAACGCGAGAGCAAACCGCGGCGAAGCTGGTCTCCTTTCCCGGGTTTGCTCTCGCGTTCCCCGAACCACCCAGCAAACCGCAGGGAAGGAGACCTGCTTGTTCGGGGGTTCGGGGAACGAGAGAGCAAACCGGGAAAGGAGACCAGCTTCGCCGCGGTTTGCTCTCGCGTTCCCCGAACCTCCCTTGAAGCCGCCCAACAGCGCTGCAGTGTGGCCACATCTAACACCACTTGCAGCGCTGGTTGCTGTAAGTGTGGCCACTCTGCAGCGCTGGCCCTATACAGCTGTACTAATACAGCTGTAACAACCAGCGCTGCAAAATTTTAGATGTAGACATGGCCCTAGGCAACTAAGTACTTGAGTCACTTATGTAAATGTTACCCATATGGCTATGGCCACCTTCATCTTTAACTGGAGGTGCAGCCCGTGCAGCCCATGGGGCTCATCTCACAGCAAAGCAGCACTGGCTCTGGCCTATTATCACAAAATGAAAGCAACTGCCATTATGTCATTTCATGCAAATTAGGTGTTGCTTTCAGGCTGCGGCAAGTTGCTCCTCAGACTCCCATTGGGAGAAATGTGGTTGTCCGTAGTTCACAGAACATGACAGCCCTACCAGTTTACCTTTCCATGTGACACAACAATAGAGTTCTTATTCAGAAGTGACCTTCTGGGGGAGACACAGCAATTTCCTTCCTAGAAAGCTCCTCCCACTTTGAGCTGCAGGTAGAAAATTAATACGGTGATGAACTTGTCCACAAGATTACAAATGTCAGAAAACTTCCTCCTGCCGTAATCTGCCGGATGTCAGAAAGGAGAATATCTATGTTTATTACACCAAGGAAATTGTCCTTTATGTTATTAAAAAAAACAGCTAAGAAAAAGCCCAAGAAAAACTTAATTGCTAGAACTTTTTTGCTGCCTGTTTAATTGAAATTGAAATATCCATGTGTTTGTTATTAAGTGATCATCAGCTAACTTGGACAGCAGTGAATAACGTAGCTATTTTATCAGATGACAAGTTATTTGTTAATCTCTGTGTGTGTGTTTCGTGGGAATCTCTTTCTCTAGCATCAAACACTGAGAATGTGCCTTTGCTGTCTTGGAGAAGGGCCCAAGAGACTGTACCTTGGAACATTATCTTGCTGCTCGGTGGAGGATTTGCCATGGCAAAAGGATGTGAGGTAGTTTTTGGAGTGATGCCCATCATCAATGTTACTTTTGTGTCATTCTACTCTATACCCATGGTTTTTAAAAGGGTATCAGTTCGGCTTCTGACTTTGCTCCTGCAATTTTGCACCTGCAGTGTATGGCAGTTGAGTGACTGGATTTGACATCTAAGGGCTATAACATGCCCCCCTCCCCCGCCACCCCCACAAGGTGGCTGCGTTTCAGAGGTGGGTGGGCAAAGTGATCTCTATTTATATGTTGGTTTGCAATTCTGTGAAATGATCTGAGTCTTGCATGGAAATCCAGGAGCTCAAATATAAAACCTGCTGCATTTTCTCTCCTGCTGCAGGAGTCAGGCTTGTCTGTCTGGATCGGAGGCCACCTGCATCCCCTGGAGAATGTGCCGCCAGCGGTGGCTGTCGTGCTTATCACAATAGTGATCGCCTTATTCACAGAGTTTGCCAGCAACACGGCCACAATTATAATCTTCCTGCCTATCCTGGCAGAACTGGTAAGATACGTCACCATGATGGGGCCAGCTCTGACCCCTCTGTGGTCTCTCTCAGTGCACACTCTTAGGTGTTAGGCCTTGTGCCTTTACCTTGTCTGGGATGGAAGCCCCGAATTCTCCCATTATCAGACCAGGCCCTGCTCTACAGGTCCTTGTGTACCAGCGTGATGACTCAGCAGGCCTTACTGGGTTCAGCCCCTGCAGTTCTTCCTTTTGGGGGCTTGTGCCCTGTGGTGGCCACAGTGACAGACAGACTTGTCCGAACAGCAGGAACAAAGCAGAACATAAGAGAACAAGGATTTTAACATGACAAAAAGTCTCCTGCATGTCTATCTTCCCCTAAGCCCTACCACCCTGTAGGTGTGGATCAGGCAGGTTTTGCTACATCTGACCCCCTTGGCAAAACAAGTCTGGTGACTTTGTCTGGAGCCTGGATGTAGCATCTTCACAATTCAATAGCTCCAGGCATTGTCTCTTAATGATCTCACTGTGTTATGTATTAAGAGTCATAGTGTTGCCATCCTATTGGTTTCCTAACAACCCTGCTATTAACCAATAACCCAATATAGCCACGCTGTAACTATCCCGATAACCAGGTCACATACAGAATTCACAAATTACTGCAGTCAGCCTCATGTGCTTCACAGTCTAGGTACCCTGTGAAAACATTTTCCTCTATTGCCGCAACCCGGCCTTCATCAGCTGCAGAAGATGCGCTAGTCATCTGAGCAGCCATGGGGTCACCTCACTCCTCTGTATACTAGGCCCAGTAGTCTCCAGGATCTCAGCTGGCCTATCCAGCTGTGTGGAGTTGTGACCAGGGTCACTGGAGGGGCTATACTGAGACTGCAGAGTCAGGGCAAATGGTAAAGAATAGGTCAGAGATCCCCCAAACTGGTGGTTTATTCTATAATTAGATTTCACCAAGCTAGTAACCAAACAGTTCCTGTAATACCTTACTGATTACCAAGAAGCCAAAATACAGTTCTCTTTAAGCAATCCAGCCTTGGCTCCCACCCTGACAGCCAACTCTAATATAGTGAGAGTTAGCAAAAACCTTATTCACCGTAAATAAAGTTCTACTAAGAGACTGGACACATTACCCACCAGGTCAATGAATATTTTAGATCTCACCCAAATACATGCTTATAGCCAATCTTTATTCATTAAGATTTATTAATAAAAGAAAAGACAGAGAGTTGCTGTGGTTAAAAGATCATTCAACGTACAGATATGAATAAAGTTCTTAGGTCAGTTGCATAGCAGAGATGGTGAGGTTGCTGCTTTGTATAGAGCCTCCTGTAATCAATTTAAAAGGCTATAGTCCAAGAGGCAGTTCTTGTGCAGAGTTTGTTCAAATTCTTCCATGAAAAGTACAAGGTTAATCCACAGTAGACCTGGAGACCTCAGTCTTACAGGCTTAGATTTTCCCTGTCAAAGTTTAAGCAGATCTGAGAGAGCAAGCATCAGATGTGAAATTTCCTTTATAGCTTGAAGCAAGTCGTGTTCACAGCAAGGCTTCCTTGGTTGAAGAATAGGTAATGTATATTGTTGCTTTGAAGCTAATCTCTCATTCCTAGGCATACATGGGTAGCTAGTTGCCTTCATGAGCATAGGGCAATTAACCATCAAACAGCTTACAGGTCATTTACTACAAATTTCAAAGATAAATGAAAGAATAATATTATTGCATCATAAGTTTCATCTAAATTATAATATCCCCTTTTGACCTCTGAATCCATAGAATACTGTCGTAATGAATCACTAAAGCCAGGAACAGAATTTTAGCATCTACAAGCTAATTAGATCACGTTAAACCTCTAACAAGGTAAACATACACAAATACAACTAGAATCTGTTCTTGATTCTCTAACAATACAGGCCTCCATTTCAAGGACTGTAGTCTATTTATCACACCTGTGCTAACAATCTATAAGGAATGGACCTTTATACAATTTCACTACTCTTCTAATATGGCCTTAAGAGTTGGTTTTGGGTCACTCAGCCTGCTGGTCGCTTAACCCTCACTGGCTTAGCCCCACAGGGGTCTGTGTGCTCCCTGAGGCCATTTAAAGAGACCTCAGGTTTTAGTCAACCAATAGTTTTGCGATGTTGTGTATTCAAGTGGTTAGAAAAGGCAGCCGGGAGCCAGAATTATTGGTATCCATTTCAAGCTCTGCCACCGACCTGCTGTCTGACCCTGGGCAAGTCACTTCCTTGCTCTGTGCCTCAGTTTCCCTATCTGTGAAATGGGGTTAACAACACCTGCACACTTCACAGGGAGCTTACAAGGCCTGCTTAGTGTATTGGACTGTTTGGAAACAAGATGCTAAAGGAGTGTAAGTACATGCTGCACAACAGATTAATATTAATCTTTAAAAATGTTCTTAGCAATAGAACAGCAGGATATTCTATTATAAAGCACAGATCACTGAGTTCTGCTAGGCCCAGTGCTGTAATTATTTGCATTCTTAGCTGTAGCTCCATTGTAGCTCAGAACCCCTAATGTACAGTGTTATATTTTTACATTTTGTTCTTTTAAGGCAATTCGTCTGAAAGTAAATCCCCTGTATTTAATGATACCAGGAACTATAGGATGCTCATACGCTTTCATGCTACCAGTCTCCACGCCCCCGAACTCAATTGCATTTTCTTCTGGACACTTGATGGTCAAAGATATGGTAAGTTTTTTTTTATGTACAGAAATCACTGGAGACACAATCATTTAGATGAAGAGTTTTTAGGACAATAATTTTGAGATATGTTACCAAATCAGAGTGTTGTAAAAATAAAATCACAAAGGTCAGTTTGAGCATCCCAAGCTAAATTTCCCAGTAGACCTTGGTCAAAGTCACCATCTGTATGTGAAGGGCATGTTACTACATTCCTTTTAATTGGTTAACTGGATCTACTGCCAGTGGTATCTGATGTAAATGCTGGCTGAATCAACCGCACTAGAATATTTTAGTCTTTTCTGATCTGGAAGGAATTATTTGACATAATATGCTTGGAGCAATCACCCAGGCAATTCCCATTCAGGAAGATGATAGAGGGAAACAAAGAGAGAGGAAAGACAGAAGAGTCTAGGAGAGCCAGAAAGCTACAATATGAAGCTCTCCGAGCGAGCAGCAAAATTAATATCTCTCAAAACTCAACAGGAAACATGTATATGAATTCTCAGATGTGCTGTCAAGTTCTCTATGGAGACTAAATGTACAGCCTGTATAACAATGACCCTCACTAATGAAGAGACATGCTATTTCCTAAACAAAGTGTCACTAAGAAACGAGCTACTTCTCCTTTTGATTTTACTATTAAGTTTGTTTTGCTTTGTTTTCCTGTCTGGTATTTTCTTGTTGGCATTTAAAAAAACAAACAAACTTCTTATTAAGGCAAAGTTACAATAGAGTGTTTACATCCTACACTGTACATTACTATTAGTTTTTTATTGTAGATCCTTACATTAAAGAGCACCAAGGGAATGTTTTCAATTCACTGGGCAGAAGAGCTTGACCACAAAACTCCTATGAATGTCCATCGGGGTCAACTTAGTACATCTCTATACTCCAGACTGAGCATATGTCCCCTTATATAACTCCTCACCTGTGGTCTGTGGACCCTTAATGGTGCACTAAGCCCGTTTTGATGACTTGCAGAATAAAACATTTTTGTAAGCAATGGCTGAGGAGGGAGATAGTCACATAGGGGAAAGGATCTCCCTCTTATAGGTGCAACCATTCAGAGCTGGTTAGAATTCACATGAAGATGGCTCAGACGTTCTTCCCTGTAGCGTTTATGTGGTGATGGCCACACTAAGTGACTCTCGTACCATTTTCATTCTCATACCATTCTCACACTCTTATCCTCAAGGCCAGTGAACATGAGCAGAAATCACTCGACCTGTTCGGTAGGAACCTAGTCTTACGTGATTCTGTAGTGTAGTAGGTTGGTTTGGAGATCACTGGTACTAGCTGCTAAGTTGGTTTGGCTACCAGGGGCCTCAGCCCACACTCCAGTGCTTCTCAGCATTTGCACAAGCACTAAGTAAATGAGGATGTGAGAACTGGGGAGAAAAGAGCAGGCCTGTTTTCAGTTTCCTCAGAAGAGAAGGATTACTGGAAATGCACCAGGAAGGGGATTGAATGTTACAGAACATCTTGGTGTGCAGAAGGGCAAGGAGAACACTCAGCGAAAAGCAAGGAGGTGATGAGGAATTGGGTAGGCTTCTCTCAAGATTCCTCCCCATTTTCCGCTCCTTACATCTTCTTACCCCAGAGTTGCAGTTACTCCTCTCCAGGAGTCAGGCTAGACACAGCTACTTCCAAAGCCCATCTACATTGTTTTGTACCTCAGCCAGAGGGGATTGCTGGAGAATGACCTGAGGCAATCGCCCTCCCACAGGCTGAGCTTCACATCACTTACAGCCTCTGCCAGCCTGAAAAGTGAGAATCTGTGACCAGAACCTAGTTTGTCCAGTTGGAAGCCCATAGCATTGCCAGGAATCCTGCCCTGAGTGTGTGAAATCCAGACAATAATGGGATTTGCTACTTTGCTTAAGATCTCATTGTTCTGCAGCAGGAGGTGAGTGTTCTCATGATCCCATCCATGCTCACAGCACTGGATTCAGCAACTGCCATGGCTGAGCTTATGCTTGGGAAACCCAGTTGCTTTTATAGTCCACACTAAATGTGAAGGTCTCTGTCCAGCTCATTAGTGACTGGTCCACATGTGATGTTAATGAATCTGCAAAAACCACCCACTAGAAGACTTAGTCCTTTAAGATCAGGTGGTAGAGGCTTGTGCTTTATACAGTCCACCAGGAGTACAGGAAGAGCAGTCGGGGGAGGATGGGCAGATTCTCTAGTTTATGGCATTTCAAGACAAAAGAGTGGGTGTTTTGAGGAAACCACATTCTTGCTGAAAGGTCAGGTTGACTGGATGTCAACTTGATTCCTAATCTGTGTCCCTCCTTGCACAAGATCATTGTGCTCCAGTGGAAGCCTGAGCAGAGGAATCCACGTGGGGGCAAGTCAGGTTACACACTAGGGTAGTCCTACTCCTTTAGCGGCAGAACCGCTCAATGACTTTGCACACCTGCTCTCTGGTTCTCAAAACCAGTGTAACAAAAGGATGGGGTGTGGGCAGAGAATAAATATGGCCTTAAGCATGACCCTCGTTGTGCTAATGAGGCACTTTAAGCAACTCACTCTCCTCTCTGGCCTTGGTGCTCAGACAGTAGCACTCATTAATACAGGGTTGGGGTCCTCTGTGCCCCCCACATCTTGTTCAGCAAATTTTACCTTGTGGTAATATGTGCCACGCTCCGTCCTATATAGGATCAATCCTTAAGGCTCTGCAACAGTGGCTGTTGCATGCAATGAGATGAGGTTCATTTTTCCTATTGGAAGCCATGGGAATCTGGCTGCTTGGGAGCCAGAGAATGAAGGGCAAGTGTCAAAGTAATTAAAGAAGAGGAACTTCAGAGATTAAAAGATTCACGTTGCTGAGCAGGAATCTGATCTTACACTCTTATGTTTAAATATGCTGCTCACTCACCAACCAGCGGGGCAGGTGGAATAAGAGGAAACCAAGTTTATGTGCATGCCCCCGGGTCTATGGCTCAGCTGAGAAGTTGGAATTTTATCTATAGGAGGGGCTGATAGTTATTTTTAGGGTTGGCTCAGTTTAGAGACTGTCACCCTTAATCACATCCCCTTTAACTTAATTTGAAATGATAGAAACCCAGTTAGCTCCAATTCTTGTTGACAGGTCAGCTTGCCTGGATGTCGACTTGTTTCCCAAGCTTGTGTCCTGCCCTTGGCTGGCCCCAGGAAGGAGCAAGTTTTATGACTTTGCTGTGATGTTCTGTGACTATGGAATGAAAGTGCAATTTGTGAATGTCCCTTTCAGTGGCACAGGCTTACCCAATATCCTCAATGTACTTAGCCCAACGGAGTTCAGCATTCCTTCACATCCTCTAACTTTCTTTTGCCCCACTCTACCTCAGCCTCTTTACGGTTAAAAAGTGTGATGACATGCCTTCTTCTGGAGCTGCTAAAATAGCATCTGGCCATTCAAGCCTGTTCTCTCTCTCCCTTTGTACACCACCCGTTGCCTTGGTTCAGACTGAGGTTTAACAGTTGCCATGGTTGTATGAGTTTGTGCCTTTGCACTGAGTGAAGTGAGAGTCAGTTGCTTTGGAAACAGTGAGTCAAGTCCTGAGGCTCCTTCTCAGTTTTACTTAGGCTGAAGCCAATTTGAATTTTGCCTGAGTGAAAACTGAACAAAGGCTTTGGGAGAAGGCCTGACTCCTTTTGAAACTCAGCTGTTTATCAACTCAAGCTCCTGGTGTCTTTGCATATTGGTAAGGGGCTCTGGTGGTTTTCTTTTCTAAGAACTGCTGCACACCTAACCTTTGATTATTAATTTGATTCAGCTTTTACTCTTTGCCTCCATATTGCTGTAGCTTTACAGAACTGTTTGTTCATATTAATGGGCCAAAAATGTCTGTGGTTTCACTCATTCCCTGAATGTGGACACTGATTGTATTACAGACAGGGGCTTAAAGACAGAAAGTGCTTTTTAGTCCACAGACTCTTTAAGTTGGATTTCTCAGTTCCCTGATGCTCGGCTAGCGTGTAAGAGAATCCTTTCCTTCTGCAGAAATGAACCTTAAAACAAGCACATACACACTCCATTTACTGGGATGTTAGAGATGCTTTTCCAAAGCCTGATCCTGAAAAGTTCTGAACACCTACTGCTGTCAGTGAAGACAGCAATAGAAGCTGCGTGTACTCCGTGCCTCTCTCTGGCCCTGATCCTGCACCAATAATGGCTAAACTTTCATTTATACCATTGGCACAGGATCAGGCCCCAATTCACCAATGTGTCTGAGCTCGTGTTAGGTATGAGAACAGTTTTGTGGACTACTCATGTGCTTAAAGTTAACCATGTGCTAACGCTCATGTGCTTGGATGGATGAGGACCTAAGTCAGCATTTGGGAGTGGGGTCCCTGGCTTGAGAAAATCCAGTTGAAATGTTAATTAAACTCCTCTTTGTTGTAATGGACATTCATGTGCAGTCAGTCCTCAGGGCTGGCCAGCGTGGTTCCTTGCTTCACATGCTCAGGATTTCCAGGCTAAATCCAAGTATAATGTATCTGCATTTCTTTCACAGGCGAGAACTGGGCTGCTCATGAATCTTATGGGTGTTCTGCTGCTTAGCTTGGCTATAAACACATGGGCCAAGAGCATCTTCCAGCTGGGCACCTTTCCTGCGTGGGCCAACATCCATGGAGAGAACATCACGTCCCTCTTGTTGGATGTAAAGAATGTTACTTTAAGCTCGCTAAATAAAATATGAACAAAGCCAGGTCATAGGTGGGACTCATTCACTTAGGACTGGGTCACTGGAATGGCCAGAGTGTACGCACAGGACAAAGGCCATGTTGCTGCTCACATTGCACAGGACTTTCCATTCATTTTATTTTATTTTTATAAATATTACTCATTGTCATGACATAATTTTTGGGGTGGGGATCTTGGAAGATTTGGCTCCTCCCCCACAGATATCTATCAGCCAGTTTTAGAAAACGTTGTTCTTCATTAGTAGAGGTGTATTAAATGGATCACCAAGTAAGTCTCTAACATTTCCAGGGTAAATGCCACTCCTGGTGAAATCTATGGGAGTTTTGCTGTTAACTTCAATGGGCTAGTTTCTGATACCCTAACTGATGCTGGATGGTATCCTTACTCCCATGAGAGAAGTCAATGGGACCATTTCAGGTGCTACGCAACTTGGATCAGGGTATCAGAACCAGGCTCAGTGGGGGGCCATGCTTGATCTCTGTGATTCTAGAACATTTGTTAGGGGTCAAGTTTTCACAAGGATTTCACAAGTCATTGCATCATGTAGTATGAAGACTATTTCTTCAGCTTCTTATGACAGGATAATTCAGGAGACTATGACAGGCTAGCCAGAATTTGGTGTATTGCTCCACAGTGGGCAATTGGTAACAGTAGGCTTCCAAATACATTCATTAGCTTGGGATTTATTTTAAAACCCATGACAATAATTTTCACCAACACTTTTGTACTGACTGGAAAGGCAGAGATTTGTGGCCATGTTCACTCCTGATGTAACTCTGTGTCTATCAGGGGCATCATGCCAGTGGTTTATGTGGCGATTCTTAAATTGGGGAACTTCTTTTAACTGAGGTTTGAGGTTGACCTACTCATGACAATGCAGCTGAGTCACAAGTCAGTAGACTGTTCACAGAGGAATGTTGACATTTTTGCGAAACAGAGTTTGATTCTTTTATCTGATTGCTTGGGTACTTTCAATGAAAGGATTTGCAAATTGAGCATGATTTTCATCACCATTTTATCCAAACACTTGTATTTTGTTTGTGTAAGACTCTGACTATTTAATTAAAGATCAGTATTTGAAACAGATGGGTTGAAAGATGAGGAATCTGATATGGTGCTTTGGGGATGGTTAGCGAGGGAATCCTTGCACTGATTCAGATGTTGGATTCAACTGGCCCAGATTCCCAGCTGGTGTAAACTGGCATAGCGCCAATGGCATTGACAGAAGTAAGCTGACTTACACCAGCTGAGGTCTGGCTCAGTTTTCCCTCTAGTTACTCAAAAGATTCAGTGTCAGCTCTGAGAGCAGACAGGGTAATTTATCCATCAGACCCAATTCTCTCTTTAATCGCAGTTGCTGCTGTTGCTGTGAAAACAATATTGATTACAGCACAGTATCAGGGCTGCCCAGAGGATTCAGGGTGCCTGGGGCAAAGCAATTTCAGGGGCCCCTTCTATAAAAAAAAGTTGCAATACTATAGAATACTATATTCTCGTGGGGACCCCTGCGGGGCCCGGGGCAAATTGCCCCACTTCTCTGCCCCCCACCCCCCGGGCAGCCCTGGGAAAAATAAACATTTAAAAACCTTCTGCATCTCGGCACAAACCCAGTTTTGAGAAACCTTTTTTTCAAGTCACCTTTACAAGGTATCACTGGTTCTCAGCATCAGCTAGTGCTAAAAGGCACTAAAGCTCATTAAAAGGGTTGGACAAATATTTTCCGTCAAAACTTTTTTTGGATCGAAAACTAGGGATTTTTAAAAAGCAGAAAAAAACCATGGAGAACTTCTGCTTTCCTTCAAAATTTGTTGTGGTTTTTTTAATTGAAAAGCTGAAATTAGTCTGCCAAAACCTGAACATGGTTTGGGGTTTCAGAAGTGTGTGGCCAAATATTTGCTGCTTGCTGTGTTTGATTGTTTAAAGAAACAATAAAAAATTCTGCTAAAAAAAAATCCAAAATTTTTGAACCACCTCAGCTTGTGACTAAATGTCTGAGCCCATCCAGCCAGAGATTTTCCAGGTTTCTGGTACTCTGCTAGCTTCCTTAACTCATACCTGTCTCCATAACTTTGGGTTCATTTAGGTTAGAACATAAAAATGGCCATACTGGGTCAGACCAAAGGTCCGGCCAGCCCAGTATCCTGTCTACCGACAGTGGCCAATGCCAAGTGCCCCAGGAGTGAACCTATCAGATAATGATCAAGTGATCTCTCTTCTGCCATCCAGCTCCACCCTCTGACAAACAGAGGCTAGGGTTACCATTCCTTATCTGTCCTGGCTAATAGCCATTAATGGACTTAACCTCCATGAATTTATCTGTTTCCTAGAGACTGGCTCCATGGGTTCCCTTACAAACTGGAGATGGTTAGTTACTGTGGGTTTGTCTTTAATATAGCTTATGTACATACTCTACGAATTGAGCATTTGAGCTTGTTCCAGAATCTGGGATGAGCCTATGTTGTGAAAACTGAAATGTTCAAAACAGCACATGCATGTGAATGGACACAGGGTGCTAAAATTAAATAAACCCAGGGGGTCTCAAACTGGGGGTTGGGACCCCTCAGGTGGTCACGCGGTTATTACTGTGGGTCGCGAGCTGTCAGCCTCCACCTCAAACCCTGCTTTGCCTCCAGCATTTTTAATAGTGTTAAATATATTAAAAAAGTGTTTTTAATTTATAAGGGGGGGGCTCCCACGCAGTGGTTTGCTATGTGAAAGGGGTCACCAGTACAAAAGTTTGAGAACCACTGAATTAACCCCTCTGGAGCATCAGGGAATGCAGAGGCGGGGGTGTCCGTTGGTAGGGTTGGGAAGGAGGTAGGTGGTGTAGGATATTGCTCTTCTCATGTGATCCCTCCCCTCTGGCTCTCTTGGCTCTATCACTGTTAATCTAAAGTGGCTAATTTTAAACGAAGCTACCCTCCCCTGACATGACTCTCCCTATGGCACTGAAATTAAATGTAGACTATAATTTGGTATTTGAGAAGTGAAAGGGATGGTAGCCCTAAGGGAAAAGATAACAGCTTGGCTCTTTGTGTTAAATAGCTGTCTGCAAGCCTCAAACTGCTAAATGAACTTTAGGGTAGGGAAGGTTGTGCCTCCCCAAACAGCCTGGCCCTGCTCCCTACCCGACCCCCACCCACTTTCTGCCCCCTGACCGCCCCCCTCAGAATCCCTGACCCATTTTGCTCTTTGTCCTCTGACTCCCCCGCCAAGACCCTCCCAGCCACCACCCCAGGACCCCCCCCGAACCCCCCCGCTCCATCCCCTGACTGCCCTGACCCCTATCCACTCCCCTGCCGAGTCCTGACAGACCCCCAGAATGCCCATGATCCAACCCCCATTCCCTGACCACCCCCCACAAACCTCTGCTCCCTCCCTGTCCCCTGACTGTCCCCAGGACTCCCTGCCCCTTATCCAATGGCCCCAGCCCTGGCCCGCTTACCATGCCGCTTACCCCTGCCTTCTCCCTCTCCCAGAGCCTCAGTGCACCGTGCCCAGAAGCAGCCCTGGACAGCGCTGCAGCGCCGAGGCTCCAGCGAGACCAGAGCTTGCAGCCCACCCCCTTACCCCGAGGCTCTGAGCGGGAGGAGCTCAGACCCCGCTGGAGCCACTCCGCTTTAGCTCTGTCCAGGGCTGCTCCTGGACATGGTGCGCTAGGCGCTGGGGGATGGGGGAAGGCAGAGGCGGGGGGGAGCCTCCGATATTTTCATGGGGGCCCCTGTGGGACCCAGGGCCCTGGGGCAAATTGTCCCACTTGCCCCCCACCCCCTGGGTGGCCCTGCATAGTATGAATGTTTCCAGAGGGGTCAAGCTGAAACCGAACATGGGACTCAGCTGATGTTGGGACAAAATCCTCATGATCAGGGAACTTGAACAATCAAATGCATTCATTAGTGTGCCACTGTGTTAAGTTTTATCTGTGAAGCCAGGGGAGAAACATGGGGTCTGAGGCACCTCCCACTTGCCCCAGTCTCACTCCATTGGCTTCAATGGAGCTGCTCTTTATGTATGCTGGGGTGAGTGAGAAAAGAGTCTGATTCATTGATGTTCTTCTAGTCAGACCAGGAACCCTGCAGACTCAATGACGATGTCATCCATTTAAGAGTGTGATTAAAGTAAGGCTTTGAAGCTGCATATCTGTGAGCTTGTTGGGCCAGTTTCTGGTTCTGTCATCCAGAGGTGTATGGTGACAGTGCGGGCACAGAGCAGCAGAGACTGGAGCCATTCTGCGTGGGCAGTGGTGGGGAGATGACTTTTGTGGGTACTAGCAGAGTTCATGCAGTGCCACACGCACGACACTACCTGGGGACGTAATGTGATGCAGCAGATGCTGCTCTCAGGGCTTGCGGCAGGTGCTATGCCCCCAGGTTGCCTGGTCAAGGCCTTTTGGGGGCATATGGTGCTAGCTGGGCCTTGCTTGTGTTCAGGGAGTGCTGTCAACCGCACTGTGGCTGCCTCCTCTTGAGCGTTTGCCAGCTGCCGTTGCACCTGCCCTGGAGGAAGCCAAATGCAGCCAGTAGTCGCTATAGTGCCACTTCCTGTACCACATTCCCCGTTCCCAGCCAATGGGAGCTGTGGGGGGCAATGCCTGGAGGCAAGGGCAAAGCAAGGAGCCCTCTGCCTCTCCCTCCCCCCCACCAGGGGCCGCAGGGGAATGGTGCCAGCTGCTTCTGCAGAGTGGCGCGGAGCCCACGGCACCACGGAGGGCAATCCCACAGGCCGGATCCAAAGCCCGGAGGGGCTGGATCTGGCCCGCGGGCCATAGTTTGCCCGCCCCTGTGCTAGACATCCCATGAAAGCAAGTCACAGGATTTGGGCGCTTTTATAGCAGTTTTCATTTGAGAATCTCAAAGTGCTTCACAAATGCATCCTGCCTGTGGCGGTAAGGAAGCACAGACGGGGAAACTGAAGCTAAGTGATTTATCCAGGGTCATCCAGTGGGTCTGTGTCAGACCTGGAAACCAAATGTAGATGTCCTGCCTCCAGGTCCTATACTTTAGCCACAGACCATGCTCCCTTCTCTCTGTATCTCTATAATCAGGATACTGCTTTTAGAGCCCAAAAATGTGAGCACCCCTCACGGGTCTGGTGTTTTCTGGTTCAAAGCACTCCTGGAAATGTGGGATTATGTAATTCTTCTCCTTTGTAGCCATGTGTGCACCGGTTCTAGAGTAATTGCGCTCTCCTAAAGTCTTATTTCATGGTTTTAAGAGTATCACTAACCATGCAACTCTCTCTTAGTTACGTTTGTTATTAGCACCAAAAATCACAATGATTGCATTATACAATTGTATGCACCAATTTACCTCTTCCCAACCCCTGCAGTTTGCATCACTGCCTTATTAGCTGCTAAAAGACTGAGGCCTAAATTATCACATTTGTATATAATCCATCCTGAATTTTAATTCTTAAGCCTTCATGTTCATCACTTTCTAAGGTTAATCAGGCCACTGGCAGTTAAGTCGCTTGTAGTTCTCAGGGCTCCTGTTATGTTATGTGACTGAATTGTCGTATTTTCTTTTCTTCATAAGCGACTTTCCAGGACCATCATGATCATTTGACTTAGATTTTCCACACTTTGAACTTGATGAAACACTAGCTGATGTCGAACGTTTGCTTTCTCGTGTCTTTACACTTTCCATTTTCAGCCACTTGTCCGTATTGAGTATACAACAGTTCAAATAAAAATACACTAAGAACGCTAACAAATGAACAAACTAGTAAATGAGAAGATTCCCTCACGTCTCATTGGAGCAAAACAGCACACTATAGAGAATGACTGAGTATGGACTAACTGCGGGTTGTTAACACCACATTGGCTACAATGATCTTGGTTTCAGCTGATTTGACGTGCAAACACTTTCTCTTCTGCCATCAGGGGGATGTGGGGCCAGGGACAAATTAGCCTGAAAGGCGCCCCCCCCTCAGGTATAGCACGTCTCCCCATGCCACTCTACCCCTCATGCCGCCCAACTTCCCCTGTCTGCCAGAGACAGGGTCCCAGCTGCCGGCCCTGCACTCCATGGAGCTTGGGCTGCTCACCCCACTGGCTGCGGGGCTCTGGCTGCAGCCTTGCACTCCTGGGTTCCAGCTCCTGCCCCTGCACACCCAGAGTCCCTAGGGACGGCTCTGTCCGCCATTACAGAATTTTTTCTGAGACCCCCGATACATTTCGTGAACCCCCCAAGGGTTCACAAACCCGTTTGGGAACCACTGGTCTACCAGCTCTCAGTAACGCTACATGGCGCTTAAAACAGAAATTGAAGAAGAATCCTGTAAACAACAGGGAATATTTTAGGGAGTCAGTGTACAGATTGCTGAGTTGGAATTTGTCAGGACAGCAGGGTTAAGATGTTCCAATGCTGTGCCATGAGCTCTTTAATTATGCAAAGTGGTAAAAGCCAAAAGACAGTACCTTTGGCACTGGCAGCACAGCGTTCCTTAATGTCACCATGGAGCATTGGTTCAGCAATGACTCAGAGAGCCGAGCGTCATTTACTGACTCACCACGCTTGATTCCTCCTTAGCTTTTCCTCACAGGTCTTCCATCCAGACACAGACCTAATTGGCTTGTGAGATCAAATACATTTGAACACCGAAGTGACATGGCAGCATCTGACCACAAGAGGACACAGTTGCTTCAGATAGGTGAGAAAGACCCCACAACTAACAATAAAATTCATTGCCATGAAGGAAGCTTTGGAAAAGGTTAGGGAAAGTCTGACAGTCATGTTTCCGGCTCATTTTTCAGAGAATATACAACAGGCATATACAGAAAAGGAAGGAAATCTCAGGTTTTAAATCTGCCCCTGAGCCTTCCTACAGTTATCCCCACTGGCACTTAAATGCATATCTAGATTTATCCATGAATTTTTGCATGTGCGGTAAGAGATCAAGTTATGCAACAGTAGGAGGAGAAACAACCCATATACCAACTTTAGCTCAGACACACTCTGGGAGCACAATGAATCAGTTAAGTGGAAGAAGAGTTATATTTATAGAAGGGAGTTTTCAGAGTTTAGTATCACAGACTATTAATTTATTTTGCATATGGTCCCTGTTTGACAGAATCTCTTAGGTCCAGACCTTAATGTAACTCCTTGTTTATTTTGGGCCTGAGCCTGCCTCTGTCACTCAGTCACTCTGTGCAGCTAATGAGTCAAATTTGTCATTAGTGCTTTAATTTTCCAGGAGGCAAATACAGAAAGTGGCACAGAAACTATTTACCTATCTTGGGACTGCTCATGTGAGTGCAGGCTGCAGGACTAGTTCCTTTGTTACCACTGGGACCAGGTTACAGTATTTCTACCAACTTCCACAATCCAGCAAGTATTCACCTTCCCTGGTCCACAGGCACCTGCCACAAACAAAGTTACTGAATAATTTGCTGCCCCAGAAGACTGCCTGTCTAGCTTGTAAGACAGGTTCAGTCCAGATCAGTACACTGGCCTAATGCTAATATTAGTTACCATTCAAATAAAGTAGAAACTAGTTTAATTTTAAAATAGTTCATAATGAGACCTTAATTGATTCTACAGGAGACAATGGTTGGATCTTTAATCAATCCTTTTATGTTCTGGAAATTGAATTCATATCCTCATGCAAGCAACTCCAAAGGAAGTGCAAAATAAATAACAGCTTCTTTTGTGCTACCCTAACGGCCTGCCCTTCACAGACAGAACAGCTGGATTAGTTCTGTATGCGGCATTCGCTGGCTGGTTTATGCTGTTCACATAATGTCTGAAGCATCGCTAGGAAACCTTTGTGTTACCAGTTGACTGGGGAGCATAGTTACTATAACTACAGTGCAGAACAGCTGGGGTGTAGCTGCTAAACCTGAATTTGCTCTCCCCAGCAAAGGCTCAATTTGCTCTCCCCAGCAAAGGCTCATCAGATGCATGATGCTTTGCAACATATGCTTGTGCTCTATAGAGTTGTTGGGTGTGCCTGTCTTGAGAGGTCTAATGTGCAGCCACTTAAAGACACTAGCGTTACGTTAGTTCTTTCTGCAAGGTGACAGTAAAGATTATTTTATCTCAAGTTCTGCACAAATCTATGGTCACAGCCACACAGGAGTGACTTAGGACTAGTCTGCTGGCCCAAGCGGCTGCAGACCTGGAGGATGAGGGCTACAGATAAGTTCCCCTGCATGGGAGAATCCTCTGAATGGCATAAAGCCTCCATAACTCTACTCCACCTTCTACACCCCAGGGTCCTAGCATAGGGGGCATGCGCAGGGAGAAGGAGGCTTGGTCTGGAGGCCATTACAGCTGCCAGACAATTGATGGCATCTGTTATAAAATACAATAGCTTTAGGTTGCTCTAAATTACACGGGGGACTGAGTTGGTTCCCTTCTAACCGTGAAAGCATGAAGAGTGATTTCAGCCACCGTTGCACTTCTCCTTGTAGTTCGGCACTAAGCACAATGCAGATATATTGAAGTCTCTGAGCTGGAGCTGTTAATTGCTCCTGGCAGTCACTGTGAATTTATTCCAGCTCTCTCTTTCCTTGTTATCTCTATGGCATCAGTTGTTGTGGGCTCTAGGAGTCTGAATTCTGTTTACACCAGTGCGCTCTGAAAACAGCCTGGGAGCAGGTGATGAAAGAGAATGCACATCAAATGGAAAGAGTTTAACTTAGCATGGCACAGCAGGGCAGACAGCATGTGCAAATTAAACAGCAATTCTCTATTTAAAACATTTTTAATGAGCTTTAACAGTTCGGTGAGCGACCTGTAATTAGCCCAAATCACTTCACGCAGAAGCAGCATTTTAATGTGAAACTATTCGGCTGTGATGTACGTTTGCCAGGAAACAGAAATGGCTCCCAATAAACATACAAGCTCTGTATCAAGCCTGGTAACCATCAATTCAGGTGCGTAAAGAACCACAGAGAAATTTCACAGTTTGTGCTTTGGCCTGTATCTGCTCTACCAATTGACTAAGGTTTTCTATAGAAGCGTCACCGTAGCATCTGTGGGAATTCTCTGTCCCTTGAAATCTTTCAGTCAAGCCTGGATGTCTTTCTAAAAGGTCCTCTTTAGCTCAACCACAAATTATTGGGCTTGATGCAGAAATCACTGGGTGAAATTCTATAGCCTGTGTTAAATGGGAGGTCAGACTAGAGATCATGCTGGGCCCTCCTGGCCTTAAAATCTATTAACCTAAACACCTTACAGATAAATTACATCTGCATTGTAAGATCCCTAAGGCACTTCAAGGGATCACTGCTCTTCACCTTCCCCTGGTTTTAGGAGGCCGTCCTTGGGCTGGGTGTACAGTGTGGGTGTCCAGCAAGGCCGAGGGCAGAGAGAGATGGATGATGTCACTCTGTGGCAGAAATCCCTGTAGATGTTAATATTGCTCCTTCCACTACGCAAATTCTACCCTCCTGCTTGAAGGAGTAAGAACATGCAGTTGTAGCAGGGAGAACTATGAGCTACTAATACAGCTGTGCTGTAGGGGCAATGACTTTGTGCCTAAGCTTGAGTTCAGTGGAGGTGGGTCCCTCTTGCAGAGGTCTTCTACCCAAACATGGTTGTGGGGCTGTGCCTCCCATCATTCCACGTTTCCTCCAGTCCTGATAGGAGGACGGGGATGCATCAGGCCTGTTGTTGTTTGGAGTCATCAGTACATTTTTTGGTTTTTGTTTTTTTTTGGCATGGAAGGGATGACTGCAGCTCTGAAGAAGCAGATGACAGTGGAATCTTGCTATAACCATTTCCTTAGATATTGCTGATACCTTAAACTTCTGCAGGAGCACAGATACAGAAGATTGTGTGGGAGCTATTTATTTACGGCCTCTTTTTTTTCAGTGACAGCCATCACTGCAGTATCTCAGCACTCAAGAGCTGCCCAAGGAAAGTTCGAATCAGGTTTTATGAGTGTCTTCTTTTCTAATTAGATGTAGTCAGCTAATTAGACTGCAACTAAGGGATTGGTCAGCCTGTAAAGGACCTGTAATGTGTTGGGTCGTATCCCTTTAAATAGCTTATGGACCCCTTGTGGAGCACTGTCTTTCAGAAGCCCCCAGAAACCTGCCAAAGCTGCAGCATATATATGTACCTAGGTCCTCCCTGCTGTATATTATTAGTGAACACAGTTATTTGGACTCCACGTGCTTTCTTCACAATACAATAGTGTGAAGAGCAAGAGACTCAACAGGGCCATTTCCAAGGGAGCAGCCATGTGCTCCAGGGAGTGACTAGATGCGGAAGTGGTGAGCACTGGTAACAGGAGAAGCCACCTAGTGCTTCATCTTCTCCCCACAGCTGGAGCATTACTCTCATACTATGATGAGAGCTAAAAAAGAAAGATAAGAAACGAGGTGAGAAATCATAAAGAGACAGGAAAGTTTCCTTCTGAAGCACTGTCATTGGACACTGTTGGAAGATAGGATACTGGGCTAGATAGACCATTGGTCTGACCCAGTATGGCGGTTTTTATGCTCTTAAAGTCTCATCCTTTCCCAGGGCAATAAAGTAAACATTCAGCTTTACCTCTCTGGGAACCTACTACCAATGTTCCCTGGAGTGTGAGTGGGGCTAGGAGGAAATCAGCTGGGCTAGGAGGGGAGCTAATGATTTCCTAACATGCTTTGATTATGGTTGGAAAAATGACCATGTGACTAATTTTCCATCTGACTCAGTGTTGTATTGACTTGCCATATGTCTTTGTTGCTTATCTGCGAAAATGCCTGACAAAAACAAGCTTTTATGCTATAGAGTTAATGCAACTACAGCAAGAGATGAATACATACATAGTGCTCGTGTACTGTGTGATATTTACAAACATCAGAGGAGCCTCACAAGGGCCCTCTGAAGTTGGGAGGGTAGCACTGGTATCCCCACTTCACAGAGCAAGACGCTGACATACAGAGCAATGAGTTGACCAAGGCCACAGGGCGTGTCACTGGCACAACTGGAACTAACAATCAGGACTTGTTGACGCCCAGTCTCATGCTCTAACCACTAGCCCTCCTGTTCTCCTGAAATATTTCCTATAGCAGGTGGCAAGTGACAAATTTTGGGCTTTTATGAGAACATAATGAGTATGTTTATGAGTAACATGTGATTTAATTTTGCTCATCAATGGAGCTTCTCGGAAGAGAAGAAAAAAGAACTTGTGGGTGGGGGAAAATCAAGCATTCAAAACCGGACAGTTTTTCACTTTGGATTTTTCCATTGAAAAAAATGTAAAAACATTTCCATGAAAAAATTCAAGTGAAAAACACTTTTTTGACATTTTCCACAGAAATAAAAGTAGCTTTTTATTTACCAGCTCGATTCTATTCTGTCCTGATTCTTCTACCACCCTCATCACTGCGCTCTGTGAGCACTTTCCAGCAGCGCACTGAGCAACGTGGCTCGCATCGGCCGTGCGTGGGTTCTCAGCCTCTCCCCTGGGTGGGAACGGTGTGTGCAATGGAGTGGTTTGGTTTGGTTTTTAAATGGTCACACTGTGCCATGTTTATCATACATGGAGAAGGGATGTCAAAGACGAGCACCTTGTACTTGAGGAGATTTGTGATGCTCCCCAGTTTCTGTGGGGGTTAATGCCACAGACTCAGATCAGCCCCAGAGAAAGCTCTGTTCATCTGCACTCATTTCTTAGAGCCTCCCACACCCCTTACTGGCATTAGCAACTATGCTATGAGGCACATTTGGAAACAGGCTGCACCATTTGCTGCTGTAGTGGCACAGATCCAGCCTTCCCTGTGCTCCCCCGGAATGTGCTTTACATTCAGTCATGCTGAACAAACGCAGAGTAACTTTTAAAAAACACAGCCAAGCTAACAATTACCCGAGACAGGGCAACATATGCAGGGAGAAGACCGTACAGGGAAATAAAAGGACATACTGTGGCCATGGAGGTCAGCTGTGGCCATAATAAATCCATCTTTGTAAAGTGTTAGAGGCTGATGGAAAGTGAGGGATAGGCAGCATTCTGTGTGGCAGGGGGTGAATTCTGCATGCTAGTGCCTACCCTAGCTAAGGCAAAACCACCTGACATCCTAAGATGAGATGGGGGGATCCCTCCAAAGCAGGTGTTGTCAGGAACAGAGAGTAATTAGCAAGAGGAAAAGGAGCCAAAGAGAGCAATTAAATTGGCATGGGATAAAATGGTACTTTCAGGCTTCTAAGGGGGTATCTCAGAGTTGCAGTATCGTAATATACTGACTGGGGAATAATTTCAGGAATCAAAGCACTGAGGCTCATTTTCCTACATATGATTCACGGGGCCATTATTTGGTTGGGTCACTAGGGCTTTATAAAAATGTTCACCGATCCTGAAAACGTTGTGAATTTTAGCACCAATTATTATTTGGCTGGAAATGCCCATGATAAATAAATCGTGTTATTCAGCTTAATTTATCCAATCAAGCAACAGAAACAATGCAAATTGCAAATGGTCAATGCAAGCAGTCCCCGAGGCTGAAAATGATCTGCCCAACCTCTCTTGCAAACCTTTTTGAGTATCAAGTATATTGGAAGGAAATGACGATCAGCTGATGAGCAATTCACTAACCGGAATCAAAGGGCTTACATTCAGGAACAAACATGATTCAGAGTGAACAGCTCTACCACAGACTCAAGATCGATGACACCTGCTTGGTTCTTTTCAGAGAACTGACACTTCTGCTTTCTGTGAGCAAACTTGTGCAATGCCCTGTGTGCCTTTTAGACAAGCAGTTTAGAATCCAGCAGAGGTTCCTCAAGAGAGACAGACTAAACTTGTTTTGCATCTGATAGTGTGATTGCTATCTGGGGCTCTTAAAATGTCCATCCATTGAAATCTACCTCTCTAGTCCCAGCTGGTCACTTCTCCTAGTTCATCTGTCTGTGCCTTTTGGGAGCTGTACTTGAGGTTTCTTTCTGAGTGGATTAAGTGGCAAGAAACTTTCCTGAAGCATGAAGCCCTTACAAGCGAGCACGAGGCCTCTTCCCGAAGCTAGGTATGTAGAATTCACTTTCCTCTGCATCTCACTCTCTGTGCCTAAGAAACTGACATTTTATCTGTGGAAAATCCAAGGAACAATTGTTCCAGAATTGCTTTTTTTCTATGTTCTCCCCCAAAGAATAACGGTGGATGCTCTGATTTGGTTTGAGTCATAGGAAGACAGACATTGCCAGACTGGATCAGACCCAAGGTCCACCTAGCCCAATATCCTATCTCCCCAGTAGTGGTCAGCACCAGATGCTTCAGGGGAGAGTGTAAGAATCCCACAGCAGGCAGATGTGAGACAATAGAGATGTGGGACATCCTGATTTCTAATGGTTAGTGATTGACTTAAAACCTGAAGCATGAAGGTTTAATATCCCTTCTCAAATGTTTATCATCATTAACTATTATAACTCAAAATAGTCCTAATATCCATAGAAATGTCCAATCATCCTTTTTAGAAATCTTTTAAAATTCTTAATCTTACTAGCTTCCTGTGGCAAGGAGTTCATGTTGTGTGAAACAGTATTTCCTTTAACCCATTTGCAATTTCCTCCCTTTTAATTTCATTGAATGTCCCCTTGTTCTTGTGTTATGAGACAGAGAGAACAGAAGCTCCCAGTCTGCCTTCTCTATACCAGGGTCAAATATCTACTCCTGGTGGAGTGTAAGCTATTTCTATTAATCATAATAACTGTAGGGTTGATATTATTATAGCTATTATTATTTGTATTATCGTACTGCCTAGGTCCCACAGTGCAAGATGCTGCACATACTCAGAACAAAAAGATTATCCATGCCACAAGAGCTTAATGTTATTCAATATGACATTTGAGCAACTGACCTTCAATTATTAATTTAGAACTTTCAAGAAATACCTAAAAATTGCCTGTTCCACATGATTTGAAGGAAATTCTACCCAGTCCCACACACGTAGTTCAGCAAAGCCAGTACAGAGGAACAGAAGTGAGAGACAAGATGTGTTCAGGGAAGGAAGCACACAAAAAAGATCTGTTAATGCATCATCCCCCAAAGACGCCATCTGCTAGTAGCCACCTCAAAAGAGATCAACCTTATGTATTATAATGCCCAGGAAAAATAAGGAAAAGACATTACAATAGTTGGACAGTGCTTTCTTCTTGTCCCATTTCTATTAGTAACTTTATAGTGCATAAGGAGCAGCTTTCACAGCTTGGTGGAGGTCACTCTGCTTCATCTGATAGTCGCTGTTATGACATAAACTTTTGGCTCGTATCAATGCATTTCTATAGTGACTCTGCTAAATACAGAGTTGCTTTTTCTTGATATAGGTCAAGAGTCTGGAGCTATTGCCAGGGCAATCTGTTTCCAAAGATACAAGAAGTCATGTTAGATGCATGGTCTGCCTACTCAAAGCCGGTGCCTTCAAGCTGCAGTGAGCTCCTGACTTTATTTCTTCAGTGCTGCTGCATTGCTGTGCTGACAGGTGGCCTCCTCTATAACTGGCTGTTCTCCTCGCTAGAGTATCCATTTCACCTCTCCTCTGCAATTGCTATTTCCTTCAGTCTGCTACTTCTACTGATCCTCTTTTTGGTGCATCCCGTCCGCTGCATGTTCACCATAATCATACCGACATTGGGCACTAAACAAGGCCGGAGGCTGCTCTTGTCCACCTGCTTCATGATTGTGGCAGTTAATACCATACCAAACATCATGGACAACATTAAAACCATAGTGCAGGTTATTAAATGCATTTGCAAGAATTACTCAGAAAGCCTTTTGACCTCAACAATCCTATTGGGAAAAGCTTCCATGCAGTTTGGTCACCAAGTCAAAGAAGTCACTGACAAAATGGCAGATAACTTTCTGATGCCCAGGAATGGACATTTTCAGTATGCTGTGGATCACAGTCATTCCTGGGTGAGGGAGCAAATGCTCATTGCTAGTCAGAAGATCAATGATGATATCTCTGCTGTCGAATTGCTGGTCAAACAGGCATTGCTGGTAGCCAACAGGGTGGCTGCTGGCTTCTTCCTGTTCTATCTCCTTTTTGAGTCCGCTTGGTATTTGAAAAGCTATCTCACCAACCTCCGATTTGACAACATTTACATCACCAAAAAGCTGAAGGTCTGGGCTGTGGACAAGAAAGCAGCCCATCTGCTGACCAGCTCACCGAAAAAACTGATCAGATCCACAGGCTTGAAGCTGTCCCGGGAGGAAATGATGCTGTGCCTGGTGCGCATGATGCTCCCCTCTTTGGTCCTGATGGTGACAGCGGTGATCATAGCAACGGACTACATCACCTTCCACTTGGCAGATACAGCAATGAATGAGGTGGCTCAGTTTCCCACAGTACCCATAACGCTCAACATTAAATATGATGTAAGTAGCAGAATCCCTAGCTTGGGCCTTTAAATAAAGGACTGCCGAGCTTTTCTCACCAGCCAAAGCGACATTTGCCTGAGCTGTTCTATTGCCAACTGCACAGATAGAATGGAGGCAGGACAGGGACATGTGTACTCTCACAGCCTGCCTCCAGCACATATAGTTATATAAGGCAACATTGGGATCTCTCCCGTGCCCTCCACTCCCACTAGCATGAATGGCAGCTGAAGCCAGCCAACAACCTGAAAGAGCAGGGTCTGTAGTACAACCACTCCCATTGTAGGGATCACTGCTGAATCCCATGTGTTGCATTAATAAATAAAGGACAAAACTAGCCCAGAGTTTGTGTTTAACCCCATAGGGCAAGTGAGGAAGTCACTGGTCAAGCAACTGATGTGAGGATGAAAACTTTCTCTTTTAAAGCATATGTTCTTGTAGGGGTTGCCCTTAAGGATCTTTTTGGGGATTCTGGGGTAGGACGGGGTGGAGGGGTGAAGCAAAATCCAAGAGAATCAATCATGTGGCGTCAGTCATTCAGGGCAGGAGCATCTCTTGCCCTCATGCCAGTAAGGGAGAGTCAGGCAAGGACTTTGCACCTCTTTACTCTCCTCTGGGCAAGTAGGATGACCAGATAGCAAGACAGAGCCTGATAATATTGGGACGTCTGGTCCCCCTATGTGCAAGGCTACCTGCATTGTGAGTCATAGAGCAGGGAAGGAGGGAAAACAGTCTCTCTGGTTCAGTAACCCCACTCCTGTGCAGGTGGACAAGGAATGGGTGAGTGGGGGGCACGGAATGGGCAGAGCCTTAGTTCCTCTCCCACCAAATGCTCTGGGGGCCAATGTGTATAAAACAGTAGCAAGGAGGGGACCAGGGAGCGAACTGTGATTCCGACTGTAAAGATACAATCTAGCCCTTAGACAGTATCACGGATACCCTGCAGTGAAATGAGGTGCTGGAATGCCACCCTGCTCCCTCTGCATCCTGCCTCTAGTCTGGGACAAGTGGGCTCTTGGTGACAGGAAGAAAGGGCAGTTTATTAGAAAGAGGAATGGGACCCTTCCCACCTCTTCCCGGAGTTGTGATCGCACTAACTGAATCATACCTCCACAGACCCACGCGTATGACAGCGGGGAGAGTTTTACCAGGAGACATTAACATGGTGATAATTGTGGGGATCTACCATTTAGGAATGTGGGAGTCACCAAAGCAGAGCAGATCAATGGTTCATGTAGTCCAGTGTTCTGTCTCAGAGAGTGGTTAGCACTGGGTTCATAGGAACTATGATTTATTATTTATACAATGCCTAGGGTGTGTTAGACACTTGTACAATCATACAGGCCAAGAGCATGACCCTTGGCTCTCAACAGAATTCTCACTGGAACTGCTCCCCACTCCTCAAACCCTCTCCAGTTTCAATACATTTTTTATCCCTCAATCTATTTTCATTTTTTCTTGTTTTTTAGCTTTCCTATTTTAATTATTCCTCCATCTCTTTGCTTTTTTGGGATGCTCCAGAGGCAGGTGTAATCCTCTCATCACACACTTAACTGGGCAAGTCTACATTTCTTCCTAGCCACCACTGGCAAGCAATTTATAGCCAGAAACCTGTGGATAGAGAAACTATTTAACCTTCATGCTAAAGAATGTGACTGCAGATGCCATTCTTTGCTAGAAGAGTTTAATTTTTTTTATGAATCTTATCACCTCAAACAGTTTACTGCTACTATGGCAGCAGCTAAGACCTCAGTCAGGATCCTACCACATTGTGCTAAGCAGCATATACCCATGTAAGCGTATTATCACTCTCAGTCACAGCCTGAAACCTACTCACATTTGTGATTCTTAAATTGCAAGTTGCTATTTTTGTATTTGTCAGATTGTGGGTTTTTTTTCATCTTTTCCTTGAATCTTTTATTTTGTTTGTTTCAGGCCAAAATAAACACTCTGCCCTTTATTGGGAAAATTTTCAATGGAGTCATCTCTGGAGAACAACCCATTGTGAACTCTGAAAGAACTTACCAGCAGAATCTGACCTTCATCTCTGCTGATTGCACAATGAAACGGCCAAGCCCCCCAAACAACTTTGTGGTCCTTGCTGTCGGAATGCTCTATTGCATCATCTATGCCATGATATTGCTAGAAACCTACGCACAACGTTTGCGCCGAAAAATCTCTGCTTCCTTCTTCGAGAGACAAGAAGATCAGAGAGTCCAGTATCTCTACAGGGTGCTATTAAGGAAACACAACAAGAAGGAGCAGCAAAACTGCTGCAGAAGCTGAGAGCATTTTTTGTAAATATCCTGCATGCTGACATTCCTGGGATGTTATGACAGAAGATGACAGGGATGCTTTAGGCACTATGCCATGACAATCTTCTTTTGGATAGTTTAGCCTGGGTTTTGTCTTAAAAGTCAGGGGTAGCGAATATATGAAATATGGGCACAAAACCACAAAAATCTCAAAATTGAAGAGCGGAGGGTTTTGTTGCTATGTGTTGCAAAAGTGGCCAAGTTTTATGTTGGTTTTTTTTTTTTTTTTTTTTTGCTCAGCTCCAGTACCATTTTAAAACAAAAATGGTCCTATTATAAGAAAAAAAAACCCCTGTTTTCAATATTTCAAATTTTATTCTGATACAGAGCAAATTTGGCCCCAAAACATGCAAAAATGAAAACAATTATGCGTATTTTATGCAAAAACAATAAAGTCACAAAAATGTCAAGAAAAGCACAATTTGACTCTGTCCTGGAATTTAATTTTGCAAAAAGATCATGCTGTTTTTGCCCAGCCCCAGAATGTATTTGTGCAGTTATAGTCTGTTTCACTTGTACTATGTTAAATATTTATACATTTTGAGAGAGAGAAATTGCTTAAAACTTTATTGATCTATGGGAAGAAATATGTAACTTCCTGTCCAATGATTGGCATTGGCCTGAAATGTCCCTGATATTGTCTATTCTTCACTCTGGGTGATGTGCCAGCCACTCAGTGTCTCCACCTAGTGGTGGCTGGGCTACATATACAAGTTGATGAGCCTTTTACAGCCTCAGTTAACACATTTAGCTCAGGCCATAGAAGCTCATGCTTTTAGATCCGGAGATCCCAGATGCAGACCTACCCAGACACTGGCATAACACTGACACTAAATGAAAATGAGGTTTCAACACCTGACCTGCCATTGTCAAGTACCATAGGGTATGTCTACACTGCATTTTGGAGTGAGCCTCTCAGTACAGGTTGACAGACTCTGGTTAGCGGGGCTTATGCTAGCCCTAAAAATAGCGGTGTAGACAGCTCTTTAAAGTTGCAGCTTGGACTGGAGCTCAGGCTGTGAAGTCCACCCCCGGCTTCAGAGCCTGAGCTCCGGCCTGAGTCACAACTTCACAGTGTTGTCTACACCACTATTTTTAGAGTGCTAGGGCAAGCTCCTCTACCCTGAGTCTGTTGACCCAGGCTGGGAGGGAATACACCCCTGTATTCACACCCTCCACACTATTGTAATCATCTTTGTACAAAGTATGCCTTGCAAAGTGTCATTTGAAAACTCAAAATATGCGGGTCAGTATTGTCCTAATAAAATATGTGTGGCAACACTGTAGGCAAAGTTACAATATTTCCCTGTATAATGATATTAACACACATTTCAACTCTCAAGGTGTGTGTTAGACAAAGGAATATGTGCTCTGCTTAATTTGCGTTTAAGTTGTAAACTGAGTCATGAAGCAAGAAGGGAAACAAACAAACCTCAAACAAGTAAGAAAAAGCTGGCAAGGAACCTCCCTCCACATAGACTGTTTATTTTCTAATGCCCGAAAGGGAGACAAACTGTAGAAAGGAGGGACAAACACCCCCCAGGTACCCCCTCTCTCTACCCATCGCTTTCACTGCACCTGAAGTGACAAAGGAAGCATTCGTTGGACTCTGGGGGAGCGGTCCCAGCCTACAGAGTTTGATCAGTCAGAATGCTGAAAGCCTCTGGTGAGACATTTTGCTTGAATCTGATATAGTTTGTCAAGTCAGCTGTTAGCAAACACTCAATCTTTATTAACTACAAAGAGATAGATTTTAAGTGAGTACAAGGAACAAGGCAATAAAATCAAAATGGGTACAAGAAAATAACCTTGTTTTACTGTTTTATCTAATGCAGTGTGTTTCAATTGAAGTGTCTGAATAACAGGTTATGATAATAAAATGGCATATTATTCCCTTTAAATATTTTGTACTGTCCAGGAGAGGGCTGAGTAGTACAAGACATACATTTATGGGGGGAAATCTGGGACTGGAAGTGTTTTGGGGTCACCCTGCAGTAACCCAGGCTGGTGAGAGCCAGAGCGTAACCCAAATGTGGCTGTCAGGCTGCAGCTACACACTGACCCCCAGGGTGTGGCTTGCATGCTGGAAGGCTGTTTGTGAGTGGCCCAGGTGGCAACTATGTCAGCAGGGCATTGTAAGGCACTCATAGTTGCAGGGCAGGGGCAACACGGTTACTCATTAGTTTGGATTGGACCCTGGTATGTCACAGAGGCTCAAGCCAAAATGCTATGAAGACACAGAGTACTCCAAGGGTTTGTCTATACCAGTAGTTCTCAAACTAGGGCCACTCCTTGTTCAGGGAAAGCTCCTGGCGGGCCAGGTTGGTTTGTTTACCTGCTGCTTCTGCAGTTTCGACCAGTCGCAGCTCCCAATGGCCGCGGTTCGCCATTCCAGGCCAATGGGGCTGCAGAAGTGGTGACTAGTATGTCCCTCGGCCTGTGCCACTTCTTACCGCTCCCATTGGCCTGGAACGGCAAACCGTGACCACTGGGAGCTGCGATTGGCCAAACCTGTGGATGTGGCAGGTAAACAAACCGGCCTGGCGAGGCTTTCCCTGAATGCCTTACTATGAGTGCCTTACAATGCCCTAGTTTGAGGACCACTGGTCTACATTAGAGTTATTTTGAATTAAATTAAATTAAATTAAATTCCTGGTAAAAGTGGATTAAGCTAATTTGGAATGAGGCACTCTTAATCTGGAATAAGAGCATCCACACAGGGAGATAATCAGAAATAGGTCAACTAGAATAACTCCCCATGTAGACAAGCCCTAATATGACCTGAAGCTACAAACTAATGCTGGCTGCCATTTCAGGGCTTTGGCCTACAGTGTAATATGAACTTCTAAAATCAGGTTGTGTCTACTGAATTTAGGAGACAAAACCATAAGAATGGGAAGTAGATTCAAAGTAGCTAATAATGAGCTACCCAAGGTCGTCATGGCACAGGTGTGAGAATCCCTGGACGTTTTCCATGTGAGGTGGGAACTCTTGCTGTTCACACCAGATCTCTCAGTGGAAAAGCACCAAAAGGATTTTAATAAAATCACTGGCAGGAGAAGTGAAATCCATAACTTAATGTCCCCCATCTATGCATTGTGACAGGGGAAAGAGAGGAGCACAGAATGGGTCAGTCAGACCATGACATATTCCCTGATCTGAATGATTAGGTCTGACACCACTGCCCTTCCCCTTCTGAGTTCTGCCTCTGTCTGGCAGTTTTTCAAAGGGACACTATTAAGGGCCCAAAAGCAAGTTATTCCGATGGTTAGGAAAGATAGAAAATGTGGCAAAAGACCACCTTGGCTTAACCACGAGATCTTGCGTGACCTACAAAATAAAAAGGCGTCATATAAAAAATGGAAACTAGGTCAGATTACAAAGGATGAATATAGGCAAATAACACAGGAATGCAGAGGCAAGATTAGAAAAGCAAAGGCACAAAATGAACTCAAACTAGCTATGGGAATAAAGGGAAATAAGAAGACTTTTTATCAATACATTAGAAGCAAGAGGAAGACCAAGGAGAGGGTAGGCCCACTGCTCAATGAGGAGGGGGAAAACAGTAACGGGAGACTTGGAAATGGCAGAGATGCTTAATGACTTCTTTGTTTCAGTCTTCACTGAGAAGTCTGAAGGAATGTCTAGTATAGTGAATGCTTACGGGAAGAGGGTAGGTTTAGAAGAGAAAATAAAAAAAGAGCAAGTAAAAAATCACTTAGAAAAGTTAGATGCCTGCAAGTCACCAGGGCCTGATGAAATGCATCCTAGAATACTCAAGGAGTTAATAGAAGAGGTATCTGAGCCTCTAGCTATTATCTTTGGGAAATCATGGGAGACGGGGGAGATTCCAGAAGACTGGAAGGGGGCAAATATAGTGCCCATCTATAAAAAGGGAAATAAAAACAACCCAGGAAACTACAGACCAGTTAGTTTAACTTCTGTGCCAGGGAAGATAATGGAGCAGGTAATCAAAGAAATCATCTGCAAACACTTGGAAGGTGGTAAGGTGATAGGGAATAGCCAGCATGGATTTGTAAAGAACAAATCGTGTCAAACTAATCTGATAGCGTTCTTTGATAGGATAACGAGCCTTGTGGGTAAGGGAGAAGCGGTGGATGTGATATACCTAGACTTTAGTAAGGCATTTGATATGGTCTCGCATGATATTCTTATAGATAAACTAGGAAAGTACAATTTAGATGGGGCTACAACTGGCTGGATAACCGTACTCAGAGAGTAGTTGTTAATGGCTCCCAATCCTGCTGGAAAGGTATAACAAGTGGGGTTCCGCAGGGGTCTGTTTTGGGACCGGTTCTGTTCAATATCTTCATCAACGATTTAGATGTTGGCATAGAAAGTACGCTTATTAAGTTTGTGGACGATACCAAACTGGGAGGGATTGCAACTGCTTTGGAGGACAGGGTCAAAATTCAAAATGATCTGGACAAATTGGAGAAATGGTCTGAGGTAAACAGGATGAAGTTCAATAAAGATAAATGCAAAGTGCTCCACTTAGGAAGGAACAATCAGTTTCACACATACAGAATGGGAAGAGACTGTCTAGGAAGGAGTATGGCAGAAAGAGATCTAGGGGTCATAGTTGACCACAAGCTTAATAGGAGTCAACAGTGTGATACTGTTGCAAAAAAAGCAAACGTGATTCTGGGATGCATTAACAGGTGTGTTGTAAACAAGACACGAGCAGTCATTCTTCCGCTTTACTCTGCGCTGGTTAGGCCTCAGCTGGAGTATTGTGTCCAGTTCTGGGCACCGCATTTCAAGAAAGATGTGGAGAAATTGGAGAGGGTCCAGAGAAGAGCAACAAGAATGATTAAAGGTCTTGAGAACATGACCTATGAAGGAAGGCTGAAGGAATTGGGTTTGTTTAGTTTGGAAAAGAGAAGACTGAGAGGGGACATGATAGCAGTTTTCAGGTATCTAAAAGGGTGTCATCAGGAGGAGGGAGAAAACTTGTTCACCTTAGCCTCCAATGATAGAACAAGAAGCAATGGGCTTAAACTGCAGCAAGGGAGATTTAGGTTGGACATTAGGAAAAAGTTCCTAACTGTCAGGGTAGTTAAACACTGGAATAGATTGCCTAGGGAAGTTGTGGAATCTCCATCTCTGGAGATATTTAAGAGTAGGTTAGATAAATGTCTATTAGGGATGGTCTAGACAGTATTTAGTCCTGCCATGAGGGCAGGGGACTGGACTCGATGACCTCTCAAGGTCCCTTCCAGTCCTAGAGTCTATGAGTCTATGAGTCATTCAGAAAGTAAGGGAAAGGGTGGGAGTGGAGGAAGATATCACACACTGGTGGATATTCAGAACTCCCATTCCCCTGGCTACCCATTTGGGAACCTCTGCTGCATGTACTATAAGTTACCTAGTAGCGTGCACAACAAGAAATTAATCTGATCCTCCAGCAGTTCTTGCCTGAGTATTTTTCCGGGAATGAATTACCTGATGGCATTTTTTGCTAGCAAGTTCAGTATTTATCTAATGTGTAGAATTGTATCCATATAGTGGTGAGCATTAGGCATCCTCAGACCATGCTAGATCTTGGCTACACATTCAGCAACTATCAGCTAGACAAATGTTGCCAAGAGAATATTGTGTGATAAATGGAATGAGTTATTGCTTTGCTGAAGGCATACACTTATTCCATATAAAAAGGCTGGCTTTATGCCCTCTTTACCATAAAAATATCCTAAAAATGTGATTGAGTGAGATCTCTCCCTCCAAAAATTTCCAAAGCCATAATATACAGTTAATTTCTTACACTACAAGGATACATCATCACTGGAATACATCTCGTTCCCCAAAGGGCTAGGCTATCTATTAGGCTGTGTCTATTTTGACAATCATCGTAATTATGTTATAACTAGATTTTAGAGAGTTTCTCAGTAATGACAGCTGACTAAACCATCTTACTCTGGAAAATTATCTTAGCCCCTTCTCACTTAGCCAGATGAGTCTCTTCCACTTGCCCCCTAATGAGAGACTTGGAAAAAAAGAAAACATGGAGCAGAAGGGCAATCCAACATTATAAAATGAAAAAGGATTTAGCACTATCTGGGAAAAGGGCACTTGAGGGTTTGTTCTGTACATATTTTAGAGGGATCTAAGGGCCTCTAATCAGTTTCGGTTCAAACTAAGGTTAGTGTATGCCTTAGATTTCACTGACTCTTTTCATTGTGCTGCTGGGGAGGTGAGAAGATTCAGTGTGAGGGATTGAAAATGCAGAGTGGGAGGCCAATATTAGAGGCAGATGACAATGGGGAGCAATTAAATGTCAGGGCTGAATGATGCCAGGTGGGCAGATTCTGTTGTTGTAGAGCGTCAGAAAATGACTGAGCAGGCGCTCCGAGCGTCCGTTGGGAAAATGTACCAAGGCGTGACATTTCAAGGAGAGGTTTTAAAAATACCTATCTCCTACTGAACCATCGTGGAGAGAGGCTGCTTCAAAGCTGATCCTGTCAGCAAGATGATCAGGGTATCACTAGCAATCTGAAACATGTACGTGGGCTGCTTCCCACCTCCCCCGGGTAATATTATATATATATAGACACATACTCCTGGAGGGTGTGTTGTGTACGGGAATGGGGTAGTCTCTTTAAGTAGTCTGTGATCCCTCCTAGCAGTGCTCACTGTGTTCTATGTTTTAGAATGGGGGGGAGGAGGGGGAAACCTGTGGCTCTGGAACCACACGTGGCTCTTCAGAAGTTAATATGCAGCCCCTTGTGTAGGCATTGACTCTGGGGCTGGGGCTACAGGTTCCAACTTTCCAATGTTCCGGGGGGATGTTCACTGTTCAACCCCTGGCTCTGCCACAGGCCCTGCCCCCACTCCACCCTTTCCTGCCCCCTCCCCTGAGCCTGCAGTGCCCTGGCTCCTCCCCCCCCAAACAGCTGATTGGGAGATGTGGGAGGGAGGGCGAGGTGCTGACTGGCGGAGCTGCCAGTGGGCGGGAGGTGCTGGAAGCAGGAGCTGGTTGTAGGGGCTGCTGACATATTACTGTGGCTCTTTGGCCATGTACATTGGTAAATTCTGGCTCCTTCTCAGGCTCAGATTGGTCACCCCTGTTTTAGAAGCTGCTGGAAACAAGCCAGAGCAGTACAGAGCTCAGTGTGACATTTTTGGGTGTATTTAGTAAATATGGTTATTTGGACCCACTGTGCCCATGTGGTTTTTTCCTATTATAGATGAGCAAAAGACACAACAGGGGACATTTCCAAGGCACAAATAGCAATTAGGTGGCTAATGCTCAATGGCTTTCAATGGAGATTAGGCACCTAACTCATTTGTGCCTTTGAAAATCTCACCTATAATCCCCACGGGGTATTTATGCCCCATAACAGAGTCAGTAGCACAGCTGGGGCAGCTAGAGAGATGAAGCTGGATGTTAAAAAGAAACAAACAAGTTTTCAAGCATGACAAATAATTTTGGCATCTAAAACTGAGCCCATAATTTTGTGGCCACAAGTTTAGTGGGTATCTTGTTTTCACCAGTGGTTTTTGTGAAGGTGGAAAGATGGATTTGCACATGAAAATTGGGTAGGATTGTATGCATAAATGCACTAATCCTTGATTACACATACAAAAATTAATTGCAGGCCAGACGAAAAATTTCAGGTGCAAAATTTCAGGTGCTGTTTTAGCGGCTGTTTTTCAAAATTTGGCTTACATAGTCCAGTTTATTTCCCATTGGGCTCCTGTAGGAGTCCCATTAGTGTGGTTTATAATTAAGAAGAGATTTCAGGCTAGCAGGTGATTTGGGAGAGTGATCAATTCTTATTATAATGTTTCCCACTCTGAAACACCACTGACTCTTGAGACTGGAATAATATGGCAACCATTAGTGTTCTGGTTTTAGAGTATGCTAGAGTCACTTCTATTTGTGTTGCTAAATCCACTGGTTTTCAGACTTTTAGGCTGCATACCCCTTTCCAAATAATGGAGTCTACTGTGTACCTCATCTGAGACAGGGTCATAATATACCTGTGATTAGATTGCCAAGTCTTACAAAATAAAATGTGTTGTCCACCATTACAGGATTTTTCTCATGTACCCCCTGACGAGAGCTTGCGTACCCATAAGGGTACGCATATCCCTGTTTGAAAAGAACTAATCTATCCATCTAGGTATTTATATGATACCCATGGCCATTGTATTTGTGTGCTTCTCAAAATTATGAAGTGCCTGTACATATGTGCATTTCTCTCTCTCTAACTCCTTCAGTCAGAAGTGGCCGGATTTTTTGGGGTTGGTTTATTGTTTAATTTTCAGGAAGGTTTCCTCTCTCTCTGTGGGGGTGTAATTGGGAATAGGCTACTAAAGTGGGTTTTGCATTTGGCTGTCAAGTTTCTGAGGTCCACAAACAACTTGAGTTCTCCCGGCACTTAGTTCCAGATTCATGAGCCAGTCACTAATAAAGTTCTTGTGTTGAGGTGGGTGTTCCCTGGTTCCTGCAGAACACAGCTACAGTGGGAGGTCATTATCAGGGAGAGGGGGTCCCCTAGGTCATATAGATCAAATTCCTAAAGGGCTTTTGAGGATGAGGACCAAGCTTTTGAATATGATTCAGTACTACGTGGGAGCTGGTGCAGCGAGCAGAGCAGTGGTGTGACCGTGTCTCAGTCGCCTGGGTTACTGAACAGATGAACTGAAGTGCTCTGAACCAATTGCTGCTTTTTCAAGCTTGATTGTTTCAAACCTAAGTTCAGAGAATTGCAATATTCTAGCTCAGTGGTCCACAGGGATAGATCACTGCGGCTAAATCTGAATCTAAGAGGCGGCACATCAGCCCCGCTTTGTTCTGAGCAGATTCCACCACAGGACGAAGCCGAGGGAGAATCAGTTAAATTACCGAGCTCGGTTATAATGACGAAACTGTGCAGCTTCCCTTTCTTCAGTGTGTCTTGACTCTTTCCTTCACTTCTCCCATCCGAGTCTTCATTAAGGTACTGTAATTATTTGCCATAATGGATCTTATGAGATTAAATTGCAGAAGTGAAGAGGCAGCTGGAGCCAGATGCATCAGACACTCTTTCAGCTTCTGGGTTATTTGGAACAAAAGAGTATGGGGTTTTTTATTTAGTAGCTACCTAAGGAAACAGTGGCTGTAACTGTCTCACTGGATTTCCTGGCACCACATCTTTACTTTGTTTAATACAAGTGCCTTTCTGCCTTGGGAATAATCAAGGGCTTTGAGCCTGGTGTTTCTTTAGAAAATGCTTTAACGTCTCCTGCATTTGTGAACCAAAAGACTTCCATGCTCCCTTTGAGTAGCTGAACCTATCTGGAACCAATGACTGGAGCAGTGGGGAAGAGAACAGAAGATTTCTTTCTAACTAGAAAGCATCCCCATTAGCATACAGAGTTCTGATAAGCTCTTTTCATCGTAGTCATTGAAGCAAATGGCTCAGTTTTTCAGAACGGACCAAACTCTTTTTAGTTAATGCCTCGCAATCGTACATTTCACACAATCCAAGTTCTTTTTGTACCATATCCTAGATCGGAAACAAACTTCCAGTTCCTCTCTCTAGCCCCCAACACAAAGAGGAGTGGTTACAATATGACCTGCAGGGAAGATTTCTGTAGGAGTGGAGTGGAAGATGAAGATGGCTGCAATGGTCAATTCAGAGGGTGAATGGCAAGAGGAAAGTGGAGGCACACGGTTGGGGATTTATCACATTTAGAGATGGGCACAAGTCTCAAAACTCAGATGTGAATTTTGACACCTGACACAAAGCCAGGGGGATATTTGGGTCTGGGTTTTTGAGATGGCCTCATCTGTGAGGAGAGAGGACAGGGCCCATTTGAGTTGGAAATGTCAGAATGTCAGTTGGCAAAGCAGCTCTTCCCGAGGACAGTGGGAGCAGATATTAAAGTGCTGCATTGCAGCAGAAGAATCTCAACAGAAGAGAACAGAACATCACTGCAAATAAAGAATTACATATCCCTTTTGTAGCGAGGAGTTGGAGTTTCTCTTCAGAAACACAGTGAATTACAAAAGGGTGGGGCCCGGCTAACTAAAGGCATAAAATACAATTCTATTTGTGTGAATCAACTTCATTTGTCTTTGCTGAAGTTACATTAAGTTGTTGGGAAGTAACATAATCAGAAAATAAATAACAGCTTTAAAAAGGTCTTGCGAAATTTCACCCAGCATGTTTAACAGGCTGGCTTCTGAAGATTCAGGCCCATATTCTCTGCTGCTATAATCTGAAGCAGCTCCATTCAGGGCTGGCTCCAGGCACCAGCATTCCAAGCTGGTGCTTGGGGCAGCAATCTTCAAGGGGTGGCAGTCCCTGTTGTTTTGCCCCCAGCAGCTCGCCGAATTGCCGCCGGCGGCGGCGGGGGCAGTCCGTGTGCCTTTAGGGCGGCATGTGCATTTCTGCAGTGGCGGCAATTCGGCAACAGCTGCTATATTTAGCTGTCCACAGCGGCTTCAGCTAAACATAGAAGCTGCCGCCCAATTGCCGCCGTCGTGGAAATGCGCCTGCCGCCCTAAGGGCACAGGGACTGCCCCCGCTGTCTGCGGCGACAATTCGGTGCGCTGCTTGGGGTGGCGAAAACTGTAGAGCCGGCCCTGGCTCCATTGATTGACCTCAAGGAAACCGCACCAGTTTCTACCAGCAGAAAGTCTAACTCCCAACCTCTGCATAAGGCTGACCTTCCTTCCTGTTATGTAAACAGCAGCTACTCTCACTCTGCCAATCAGTGACAGCTGAAGCAGCAAGTTCTGATTTTTTCTGCCATTAAATTAGGGATGGGAGAGACCTCAAACCCAACCCACAATGTTTTTGTTTGTTTCAAACTTCTGTGGTTCATTTTCCCCCTTGGATTTTATTGATCTTCCTTTGTGTTAAATGCCACCTACCAAACAGCAACATTAATTTTCATTTTTGTCTTGACTAAAATCCAATATAACCTCTCTGAGCCAAAAACCATGCCAGTAATTATATGGATGAAGAGAAGTATGCATGCACACACTCTATAATCTATCTGGGCACAGATTCATAGGAGGAAATCAGTGAGAGTTTTGGCTGAGTAAGAACTGCAAGATCCAGCTCACATTCTTGCGGGGAAATGCCATCAGCTGAATGTATCCATTTTGCTCCATCATTACACAGCTGTTTATTTTTCACTGATGTGCCTCAATTTCACTGAACTTGCACTGTGCATCAGCCAGAAATATTCAGAAATACCTGGACTTCTTGGGTGTTTGCCAAGATCTTGTCTTCTTCACTTTTTTAACATAAATCCCCAACTCCTTTGGCTGTAATTCCCTAAGCCCTGCGAGAGGAGACTCAACGATCACCTTGTTCATTCAATCAGGTTAGGAGGGCTTTCCCCTGACACCTAACAATGACACCTGTCCATCACGACTGTTCCTAATGCAATGAATGTCTTAACATCTTTAAAGGTTCTTTTAGTTCCCAATAATCTTTCTCCACTAAGGACTAACCCCAAGAACCCCATAGGAATTCAACAGAGCATAAAGATTGATTTGGCTAACCAAATCTTTTAACTGTTATCTGAAAGGATATAACAACATATCTTAGGCATCCCTATTAGCATAGTTTCTGAGGCCTTAGCTACACTGACGCTTTACAGCGCTGCAACTTCCTCGCTCAGGGGAGTGAAAAAACACACCCCTGAGCGCAGAAAGTTACAGCGCTGCAAAGTGCCAGTGTAAACAGTGCTGCAGCACTGGGAGCGTGGCTCCCAGCACTGCAGGCTAATCCCCATGGGGAGGTGGAGTACCTGCAGCGCTGGGAGAGCTCTCTCCCACTGCTGGCGCTGCGACCACACTCTCACTTCAAAGTGCTGCTGCTGGAGAGCTCCCACAGCAGCACTGTACGGTTGCAAGTGTAGCCATACCCTGAGCCTCTCAGTCTGAAATGCATTTATCTTCACAACATCCCTGCATTGTAGGGCAGTGCTATTATCCCAGCTTACAGATGGGACACTGAGGCACAGAGAGACTAACTGACTTGTGCAACATACACAAGAAGTTTGCCGCAGATCAGGGACTTGAACCCAGGTCACCCACATTGGAGGCTGCTGCTGCTAACATAGACCCATAAAATCATCCCGTATGAGATGTTTCTATATCACAGGAAATCTCCATCTTGCAAGAGATGAACTACAGATAATAGCCAGTGGCAGAGCGGTCACATTATTATTGGCTTTAACTAGCACAGCCACAGACTGTGATCTTCTTTACTTGTAGCTGAGTGACATTTGCAAAAGGGAGAGATTCCTTCCAGTTTTTTTGAAGCCATCAAGGAGTATCAAATAAATCTCTTCCTGTCTGATCTTTACAACCTAAATTCCTCATGCACACCAGTTGCAAATGGCTTTTGGAAAGTGACTTGATCCTTACAGCTGAAAGATGGTGCTAAGTGAAGATAAAAACCAAAATTCCTCTGTATGCAAAGCCCTGCTATCCTTCCAGAGAAGCAAAGAGAGGAATCTGTGGAGGAAACCAGTTCGCTCCCCACTCATCTTGTGCTGCTTAATTGCACAACATTTATGTGATGTTTGATTAACAAGCAGATTCTCCTAAGGTTTGGCCAATATTTCCAAACTCCCACAACGGTAGTGACTCAGAGTTGGGTGGGATAAGGGTTATCACAGCACAATCAGGATGTTCTGAGTCAAGGGAAAATGGCCTGACTAAGCCAGTGGAACACATAGACTGCAAAGACCTAGCAATAGCTGGACAGCTTCTTGTAGCCGGGCAGTTGTTCACCCTCAGAGCCAGCTGACACAAGATCCCTTTCCTATTGATCAGAAATAAGAATTCCACAAGGGGCCTGAAAGCTGAGATTTCTCCCTCACAATCACTGGGATTTATTTATTTATTAACTTTGGGGCAGATGCTCAGTTGGGTGTAACTCAGCAAAGGTCCACTGAAATCAACAGAGCTGCACAAATTTACACTAGCGAAGGATCTGCCCTTTCTTGAAAATAACTATTACATCCATAGTGCTTTTCAAGCACTGTACAGTGACACCCCCCCTCCTCCACAAGCCTGACAGGTGTAATTCCCATTTCACAGACAGGGAGACCCAAAAGGGTGTGGTGGCTTGCAGGGGCGGCTCTAGGCATTTTGCTGCCCCAAGCACAGCAGGCAGGCTGCCTTTGGTGGCTTGCCTGCAGGAGGTCTGCCAAAGCCGCAGGACCAGCGGACCCTCCGCAAGCAAGCCACTGAAGGCAGCCTGCCTGCTGCTCTCACGATGACCGGCAAAGCACCCCCTGCAGCTTGCCGCCCCAAGAACGCACTTGGTGTGCTGGGGCCTGGAGCCGCCCCTGGTGGCTTGCCAAGGTCACACTGCAGAGCTGGACTTAGAGCAGGCTGAAAGCATAAGGATCACACAATTGCTGCACAGAGAGGGTGAAATCCCCCTGTTCGGAGAGCTTACACCACTTAATTACCCCCACTGGTTTACAGGGTGTGTAAGCTCTGTGTGGTAGTCTCCGCACAGGAGGTAGTGTCACCTCAAGAGACCAGTGAGGGGGAATTTGACCAGCAGCAGATGTCTTCCTCTTTATTAGAACATGAACAAATCAGTGGTATCCCTGCTCATTCCAGCTCAGGAGGCAATAGCAACATTTCTAAGCCAATGTGCATGAGGTGCTATTTCTCTGTCAGTGCAGTTTGTGTGTCCCCTACTTGTAGGGTGACCGGACAGCAAGTGTGAAAAATCAGGACAGGGGATGGGGGGTAAAAGGAGCCCATATTAAAAAAAGCCCCAAATATCAGGATGGTTCCTATAAAATAGTGACATCTGGTCACCCTACCTACTTGTTGGATTCACAAAAACACTCTCTGCCTTGAAAGTGCCTGGCGCAGTGCCTCCTGTGATATGCTAATCTGTTCTTCCCTATTTCCCCTCCAACACACTCTCGCATTCTGAGGTCAGAAGCAAATGGTCTATTCTCTTGCAATGTGTGTACCAGTCAGCTGACTCAGTACTGCTGGAGCATTTTGGCTCCTTTATGGGTAGTTTAAAGGCCTCCAAATGTGAAGAATCAGTTCGGGCAGAAGCAGGAGCCAGGGATTTCTGTTTCTGAACCTTTCCTTTCTGAGGGTATGGCTACACTTGAAACTTCAAAGTGCGGCTGGGGCAGCGCTTTGAAGTGTGAGTGTGGTCAGAGCGCCAGCGCTGGGAGAGAGCTCTCCCAGCGCTGCACCTACTCCACATCCTCTACGGGTGTAGCTTGCAGCGCTGGGAGCCGCACTCCCAGCGCTGCAGCACTGTTTACACTGAGGCTTTACAGCGTTGTATCTTGCAGCACTCAGGGGGGTGTTTTTTCACACCCCTGAGCGCGAAAGTTGCAGCGATGTAAAGCGCCAGTGTAGTCAAGCCCTCAGGGCCTGAGAACAACAGCCCCATGTGGAGTGAGTGAGAGCACTGCCTGGCCCTGGGGAGTGCATTCCAATCACAGTGACGGAAGAACTCCAGATGGGCTTTGCCTGAGGCACAGCTGTAATGGTTTACTAGCCTGCAGGAAATATGCCATTGGAAAGGATTTCTAGTTCGGCTGATAACATACCTCCAGCCCACATGAGATGCCGTTTCATTTTATTGCAATTAATTTGTTGTTCAGCTGCTACTAAAATATTTTAAAAGCCTCACAAAATTCAGTCTACTGGGTCTGCAAACCTCCATCTTAAGCAGCATGTCTATTTATTGCTACAGTAAGGATATGGCTACACTTGCACTTCAAAGCGCTTCCGCGGCAGCGCTTTGAAGTTTCGAGTGTGGTTGCAGCGCCAGCGCTGGGAGAGAGCTCTCCCAGTGCTGCACGTACTCCACTTCCTCTACGGGTGTAGCTTGCAGCGCTGGGAGCCACGCTCCCAGCGCTGTGGCACTGTTTACACTGAGGCTTTACAGTGCTGTATCTTGCAGCACTTAGGGGGGTGTTTTTTCACACCCCTGAGCGCGAAAGTTGCAGCGCTGTAAAGCACCAGTGAGCTGTGGCCACAGTCTTATTTTCCTTAAAGTTGGGTTTTTTGTCTCACGTGGCACATTGTAGCAGCAGAACTAAAAGTGAGCTAGCAACTGGAAATCTCTTAAAACATATGCTTTGCCCTTAGCCCCTTCTACCTGAGGATCGCAAAGCACTTTGCAATTAATTACTCCTCATGACACTCTGTGAGGTAGGGCAATTGTTATCCCTTTTTTGCAGAAGGAGAAAATGAGGCACAAAGCAGTGGAAAATGACTTAACCAAGGCCTCACAGAAAGTCACTGGTAGAGTTGTGAATAGAACCCAGGAGTCCTGTCATTTTAAAGCAGTTAGTGATCTTCACCCCCTCAGAGGTGTAGCCTTATATTTTTGGTATGACAAACCAACGTGTGAATGGTGAAAGTGGTGTGTTGTAGTCATGCACTGTATCTGTTGTTGAATCTACTCCAGTTTACAAAGCTTTGTAAGAAGAGGCTGGCTGCTACTATTGCACCCATTTGGTATTTAGAATGATATGGGTTGTAGATTACTGACGATGCATTGGAGAGGTTTTAGCTGAGGACTGTAGGCTGTGATGGCCAGTGGCTGAGACACAACCACACTTGCTCCACCACCAGACCAACACTTACAAGATCTTCACCAAGCATTCCTGGACAATGATCCCTCACTTTCCCAGGCCTTGGGAGGCCAGTCCTCGCCCACAGACAACTCGCCAAGCTTAAGCATATTCTCACCACCAACCACACGCCACACCATAGAAACTCTAACTCAGGAACCAATCCATGCAACAAACCTTGATGTCAACTCTGCTCACATATCAACACCTGTGACACCATCACAGGACCTAACCAGATAAGCCACAACATCACCGGTTCATTCACCTGCACGTCCACCAATGTAATATATGCCATCATATGCCAGCAATGCCCCTCTGCTATGTACATCGGCTAAACTGGACAGTCCCTGCGTTAAAGGATAAATGGACACAAGTCAGATATTAGGAATGGCAATATACAAAAACCTGTAGGAGAACACTTCAACCTTCCTGGTCACACAATAGCAGATGTAAAGGTAGCCATCCTGCAGCAAAAAAAGCTTCAGGACCAAACTTCAGGAGAAATTGCTGAGCTTCAGTTCATTTGCAAATTTGACACCATCAGCTCAGGATTAAACAAAGACTGTGAATGGCCAGCCAACTACAAAAGCAGTTTCTCTTTCCTAGGTGTTCACACCTCAACTGCTAGAAGAGGGCCTTATCCTTCCTGATTGAACTTACCTCATTATCTCTAGACTGATTCTTGCCTGCATATTTATACCTGCCTCTGGAAATTTCCACTACATGCATCTGACGAAGTGAGTATTCACCCACGAAAGCTCATGCTCCTACATGTCTGTTAGTCTACAACGTGCCACAGGACTCTGTCGCTTTTTACAGACCCAGACTAACACGGCTACCCCTCTGATACTGTTCGTAAAAATCTCCAATGACAGAAATTCCACAACCTCCCTAGTAATTTGTTCCAGTGCTTAACCACCCTGACAGTTAGGAAGTTTTTCCTAATGTCCAACTTAAATCACCCTTGCTGTAGTTTAAGCCCATTGCTTCTTGTCCTGTCCCCAGCGGATAAGGAGAACAATTTATCACTTTCCTCTTCATAACAACCTTTGACATACTTGAAGCCTATTATCATGTCTTCTCTTCTCCAGATTAAACAAAATCAGTTTTTTCAATCTTTCCTCCTATGCCATGTTTTCTAGACCTTTAATCATTATTGTTGCTCACCTCTGGACTTTCTCCAATTCGTCCATATCTTTCCTGAAGTGTGGGTGCCTAACACTAGACACAGTGTTCCAGTTGAGGCCTTTTCAGTGCTGAGCAGAGGGAAAAAATTACTTTGTGTGTTTTGCTTACAACACTCCTGCTAATACATTCCAGAATGACTGACATCTGTCAAGAGCTATGAACATTTGCAAAGTGACATCTAATGAGGAAAACGGTGTGCTGAGACGGAGTGCTCTGTACACTCCTAGCCCCTCCCTCCCCATACACAGAGCAAGACATACATACACTGTGTGGTGTGTTTTGTTAATTACACATCATCGCATAAACTGTCACAGTAGAAATATATTTGCGGCAGAGTATATTTTAGAACAAACACATTATAATTAAAAACACAAAGATTAGCACAATGTGATTTCTTTATTATTATCATCACTGTCAATCTGTTTTAGGGACTAACGCTAGCTTAATAAAGCAAAGCACTTATTCAAATGTAAATTGCATTCAGGAACAACACAGTATTTTTAGGTTTATGAATCATCAGCTGTTGATTAGACAATTGTTTCTCCAGCCACATTATTCTGCACCAAAGAGTGCTGTGATGCAAATCACTTCACACAGTCGACTGTGTCCAAAGTCCACTTCTTGATTTTTAAATTATCATATATTTCTTATGCAAATTTTCCAGTTCTGACAATAAAAGGCTCAGTCCTATTCGAACAGAGCCAGTGGGCTAACATATGTTAAGCTGACCACGTTATAGTAACCAATAATATTTCTCTTCCACTATAAGCCAGAGATTTAAAGGTACTTAGGTGCCTAAAGATGCAGACAGGTGCTTAGCAGGATTTTCATATTTACCAAAATGCCTAACTCCCACTAAAATCGACAGGAGACGGATGCTTAGGAACTTCTAGAAATTCCAGTAGGCACCCATCTGCACCATTAGACACCTAAATACCTTTAAAAATCTGACTCTTTGCATTTAGGGAGCTGAAAATATACAGCTTATCCCCTATAGATATGCTGCACCATAGGGAAATGGGCTTGTTCCAGGGCAACCCCCACAAAGTTTACAAGTCCACATAGATGGAAAGGCCAGGTCTGGAGATGGGTTTGTCATGGGAAGACCAGGGGTCCAGATGATGGATTGGTAAAAGGATTTAACAAAACCCTTCAATCTCTCCTCTTCAAGGACTCCAACCCAGTGACTCTAGTTACCATCGGATGGCTGTTTGGCGCCCCAGTTCTCCATGGACAAGCCACAAAAACACTCATCCCTGGAAAGGGAACCACAGCTGACAGTGTCAGGAGAGAGGTCAAGGCCTGACTGGGCCATGGAGACTGAGTGCAGATCATACTGGAATCACGTCTGAACTGTCACTGCCCATTGCTATGCCTCGTCTATAGGTAAAAGAAAGGACTTCATCCTCCGGCCCTCTCAGTCTTGAGACTCAGAGGAGCCCTGTGAATTACTGTTATTTGTACAGCACCAGCAGTGAGATAGGTACTTCACAGACTGATGTGAAGACATGCTCCTTACTGCCCTCCCCCACCCCCATTTGACTGCCCAGCACTGCGGGCTAATGAAATGATGGCACTGGGCTTAATTAAGTGACCCTACCCTCCACATGCCTTTGGGGTGGTTTGCGCTCCCTGGAGCAGTCCCAGCTCTCCTGCAAGCATGGGGGCTGTGATAGTCTCTGACACTTGTGCAAAGTTTGCAGTGTAAGGTGCATTCCTTGCAATGTCTCACACAGTCACATGAGAGCCAGGGAGAATCTAGAGCAGGCCTGCACAACTCGTAAAGCGGCGAGGGCCACATTGCTCCAAAGAAAACAGCTGAGGGCCGAAACCCCCCCAGTCCTGCGGAAACACCCCCACCCCGGCCCAGCGGAAACACTCCGCCCCAGCACCGCCCAGCCCTGCAGAAACAAACCCTCCTTTCCCAGTGCCGCCCCACCAAAACAGCTGTGGGTCAAAAAGGAAGGTTGGGGGTAGGGAGGTGATACTTGATTTTAAATCAGCCAGAGGCTCCCAGCTGAAGAGCTGGCTGAGAGCCCTCAGGGTCAAATTAAAGGGTCAGGGGCTCCGGCGGCTGTGGGAACCCGGAGCTTTGTGGGGCTGGGGCAGGGATTTAAAGGGCCCAGAGCTCCTGCTGCTGAGGGGAGCCAGAGCCCTTTAAATCCCAGCCCCAGCACATCTGCTGGAGCCGCCGCCGGGATTCAAAGGGCTCTGGGCTGCCTGTGGCCTTTAAATCTCAGCCACGGCTGAGAATCTCTGCGGGCGGCTCAGAGCCCTTTGAATCCCGGCCTCCCCCACCAGGGTAGCAGTAGCAGCCCATGGCTCAGGAGCTATTTAAAGGGCCTGGGGCTCCCTTGCTTCCACTGCCCCAGCCCTGTAAATAGCTGCAGGAGCCCTGCAGAAGTGGTGGGGCTCCAGGGTCTAGTTAAAGGACCAGGGCAGCAAAGACATCTGGAGACAGCCCCCGCTACCCCAGGGCTCTGGGGGCTATTTAAAGAGCCCGCGGCTCCCCTACTTCTACCGCCCCAGCCCTGTAAATAGCCGAGGGAGCCCTGGGGAAGTGGTGTGGCTTCAGCGACTATTTAAGGACCGGTGCCGCAGATGCAGCTGGAGCCCCTGCCCTTTAAATAGCCCCCAGAGCCTCCAGCTACCCCAGGGCTTTGGGGGTATTTAAAGGGCCTGGGGCTCCCCTTCTTCTACCACCCCAGCCCTTTAAATAGCCACGGGAACTCGGGGGAAGTGGTGAGGCTCCAGTGGCTATTTAAAGGGCCGGGGTGGTAGAAGCGACGGGAACCCCGGACTTTTTAAATAGCCCCCAGAGCCCCACAGCCCTACCCCAGGGCTCCAGCAGTGGAGCTCTGGTGGCAATTTAAAGGGCCTGGGAGCCACAGGCCTTTTCAATTGCCCCCTGGGGAAGCTGGGCCACCCCGCTACAGCGCACTGGCTTTTCCCGGTACACCGTACTGGGGCTTGGGCATGTGGTCCTCCTAGGGGCGGGCTGATTCAGGGGAATTGGTTGAATTGGCCTAAAGCCGGCCCTGGCGGCTGAAATTTAAATGGCTCTGGGCTCCCCACTGCTGCGGGCAGCCCAGAGCCTTTTGAATCCCAGCGGCGGCTGAGATTTAAATGGCTCTGAGCTCCCCACCGCTGCGGGCAGCCCAGAACCTTTTGAATCCCAGCCACGACTGGGATTTAAAGAGCTCTGAGCTCCCTGCCGCTGCGGGCAGCTCAGAGCCTTTTGAATCCTGGCTGCAGCTGAGATTTAAAGAGCTCTGAGCTCCCTGCCGCTGCGAGCAGCCCAGAGCCTTTTGAATCCCCGCCGCGGCTGAGATTTAAAGAGCTCTGGGCTCCCCGCCACTGCGAGCAGCCCAGAGCCCTTTGAATTGCGGCCGCAGCTGGGATTTAAAGGACTCTGGGCTCCCCGCGGCTGTGGGCATCGCAGAGCCTTTTGAATCCCGGCCCCGGCTGAGATTTAAAGAGCTCGGAGCTCCCTGCCGCTGTGGGCAGCCCAGAGCCTTTGAATCCCTGCCGCGGCTGAGATTTAAAGAGCTCTGAGCTCCCCGCCGCTGTGGGCAGCTCAGAGCCTTTTGAATCCCGCCGCGGGCCGCACAGTGAGCCTCTGCAGGCCGCATGCAGCCCGTGGGCTGTATGTTGTGCAGGCCTGATCTAGAGCAAAACCAAGAAGGAAAGAAACACCCAATCCTTTCAAATTAGCAGGAATGTTCTGATCATTGTAAGGGTTGGAGAGGTGAGGGGAGAGAAAACTCACTAGGGACATAAAAGGCAACAGAAAACATTTTAAAATACATTGGAAGCAAGAAGAAGGCCAAGGACACAGTAGGCCCATTACTCACCCACGTCCAGACTAACCCGTGGCATCGGCGGGTTAAAATCGATTGCTCGGGGATCGATATATCGCGTCTAGTCTGGATGCGACGTATCGATCCCCGAGCGCGCTTACATTGATTCCGGAACTCCATCAACCCGAACGGAGTTCCGGAATCGACACGGAGAGCCGCGGACATCGATGCCGCGCCGTCTAGACGGGTGAGTACCTCGATTTTAGAAATTCGACTTCAGCTACGTTATTCACGTAGCTGAAGTTGCGTATCTAAAATCGATTTTAATACCCTAGTCTGGACGTGGCCTCAGTGAGGAGAAAAAGACAATAACAGAAAATGCAACAATGTCCGAATTGTTAAATGCCTTTTTTCAGTTTTCACCAAAAGGTTAGCAGTGATTGGATGACCAGCACAGTGAATATCAGTGTACATGGGGCTGATCTGAGACTAATATAGGGAAAGTACAAGCTAAGACTTATTTAGGGCAGATCTATACTTAAAACATTGTATTGGCGCAGCTGCATTGGTAGCACTTAAGGGCACGTCTTCACTGGCGACGTTAATGCGCTGCTGCAGCAGTGGTTTAACGTGGTTTGTGTGGTCGCGGCATAGCGCTGGGAGAAGCTCTAAAAAAACTCATAGCTCTGTAAAAGAACCACCTCCACGAGGGGAGTAACTCCTGTCTATACTGGCACTTTACAGCGCTGAAACTTGCAGCGCTCAGGGGGGTGTTTTTTCACACCCCGAGTGAGAAAGTTGAAGCACTGTAAAGTACCAGGACAGACAAGCCCTAAGTGAAGATGCTTCTAAGCTGATGGGAGAAGGTCTCCTGTTGACCTAGCATTGTCTACATGGGGAGTTAGGTTTGTTTACCTATGTTACTTGGGGTGTGGGTTTTCACACCCCTGAGTGATGTAGTTATATAGATATAGGTCTGAAGTGCAGACCTGGCCTTAGATGTCTTCAAATCATCAGATCCTGATAAAATATATCCTAGAATACTTAAGGAACTGGCTAAAGAGATCTCTGAACCATTAGCAATTATATTTGAGAACTTGTGGAGGACAGGAGAGATCTCAGAGGACTGGAAAAGGGCAAGTACAGTACCTATTTATAAAAACGGGAATAAGGACAGCCCAGGGAATTATAGACCAGTCTGCTTAACTTTGGTACCTGGAAAGATAATGCAGCAAATAATCAAACAATTGGTTTGTAAGCAATTAGAAGATAATAAGGTGATAAGTAACAGTCAACAAGAATTTGTCAAGAACAAATAATTAAATCAACTGAATATCCTTTTTGATAGAATTGACTTGTCATTAGGGAAGTAGTAGAAGATGTGATATACTTTGGGTATATCTACAGTACAAAATTAGGTCGATTTTATTTGTTGACACTGAGACTCCGATTTAAGCAAGTCAGTTCTGCATGTCCTCACTATGACATTGTGTTGGGAGAGCGCATCCTCAGTAGCAGGGCTTGCATCGACTCATGGAGTGCTGCACTATGGGTAGCTATCCCACAGTGCATGGAGCTGAGTGGAATGTTGGGTTGGTCTTGCAATGCCCCATGGGACCAAAACATTTGTGTGGGTGGTTATGAGAACATGGCATTAGCCTCCCATGATGCACTTACCTCCCTCCCTCCCTCCCTGAAATCCACAGCAAACCAACCAAGCCTTTTTCACACCTTTTTTCCTAAGCCTGGCTTACCCGCGCAGACATCATAGCATGGAAAGCATGGACCCCCACTCAGCTATACACTGTTGTTGTGAGCATTACAAACACCTCGCGCCTTATCCTGCAGTATTTGCTCAGCCGAAGCAGAAGCCGCTGCATGGAACAATGTGATGCCACGCAAGCAGCCTGCTGGAAACCATGGAGTGGAGCAATTCGCATGCTGGCGACTGTCACGCATCACCTTGACACAATGGAGCGCTGGTTCTGGGCTCAGGAAACAAGCCCTAACTGGTGGGACTGCATCGTTATGTAGCTATGGGATGACGAGCAGTGGCTGTAGAACTTTTGAATCCCCAAGGCCACTTTCGTGGAACAGTGCGAAGAGCTTTCCCCAGCCCTGAAGCGCAGCAATACTAAAACGAGAGCTGCTGTGACAGTTGAGAAGCGAGTGGTGATAGCTCTGTAGAAGCTTGCAATGCCAGACTGCTACCAGTCAGTAGGGAATCAATTCGGAGTGGGTAAATCTACCGTGGGATCTGCTGTGATCCAAGTTGCCAGCGCAATCAATAGAACTCTGCTAATAAAGAGAGTGACTCTGGGAAATGTGCAGGACTTAGTGGATGGTTTTGCACGATTTAAAAATTGGGTTTGTTAAGTTAGGAGAAGAGAAAAGACTGAGAGGGGCCATGATAACAGTCTTCAAATATGTAAAAGATTGTTATCAAGAGACCTGTGATAAATTGTTCCCCTTATCCACTGAGGACAGGATAAGGAGTAATATGCTCAAACGGCAGCAAGGGTGGTTTAGGTTGGACATTAGGAAAAACTTTCTGTCAGCGTATTTAAGTGCTGGAACAAATGACTAAGGAGGTTGTGGAATCTCCATCACTGGAGGTTATTAAGAAGGCCTGTTAAGGATAATACTTAATTCTGCCTCAGTGCAGGAGCTTGGACTAGGTGACCTCTCGAGGTCCCTGCCTGTCTTACATTTCTGTGATTCTATAATGGAGGTGAAGATGAAAAAGGGAGTGCAAAAAGTCAACCAAGCTAATAACCAAACAGCAACTCCAATTACTCTCACTGCTGTTTGAAACATCCCCTGGGCCAGCCATCCTGGCTGAACGGTGTATCAGTGATATGATGGATTAATATCCACTAACCAGTGGTTGGGGGAACTAGACCAGTCCTTCTGGGCAGGCTAGCACATAAATCAGGAGCAGTGGACTGTAGCACATTAAAGCAGTAGAGGTAATTACAGCACTTCCAAATGCAGCACGCTGGGACCTGGTTTTTCAGGAGTTTGTTTCTTGCCCCTTGCTATTGTGGACAGGATTTTTAATTTCAAGAGAGCAGGTGCAGGTAGTCTGTAGCAGAGGAAATCTTTGGAAAAGACTCCTTGAGTGGCCACACCTGCAAGGTTTGACAGAGAAGTTATGGCTGCATAATTGATGCAAGTATCTACTGTGCATATAAAAGACGCAGCATAATCTAGTGGATCAGGCACTGGACTAGGACTCAGAAGACCTGGGGTTCTGCTCCTGGTTGCCAATAACCTGGTGTTTGACCCAGGGCATATCACTTTCACCCTCTATATCCTGACTCTTTCCCTTAATTCTGAAGGAGATGGCAAGGCTGACGATGTTCCATAGGCATGACTGCCTCACCTGCATTCTGCCCACTAATCTCTCTCGTCTAGGACTGTTTCTAGTATTCCAAATACCCGAGTAGCTGCGGAGAGCCATTTATATTGTTTTGTATATATATACACATGCACACACATAACAGTTGAATCATTAATTTGGATAGCAGTCTGGAACATGCCAATAGTTTTAAAGATGTCCAGGAATCTGGTTCATTCTAAATTGTATCTTGTTTGTATTCTGGGACTTAATCTGATGGTGGAACATCCTAAAATGTTCATATTAAGGCTTCCCCCAAAATGAGCCACACTAATTGACATCTCGCTTTGTGTTGAGTTCTGCTTGATAAGCACTTGACACATACTTACAAAGCACATGGTGAACTCCATACGCATCAGTTTCAACAAAAGCATTCACTTCTAAGAGGTAGAATGTGCATCCACTCTCAGATTAGATGCAAACTCCTTTGTAGTCCTTCTGTATTCATAGAGCCATTATGTGCATCACGTATAAAACTGGGACTGTGAAATTGTGTCCTAAGTGTTCAAAGCAAAAGATACAAGAGTCCACTATGATCATTTAATTAGTCCAGAGAATCGGCACAAAAACAGGCAGAGGAAACAGCCAATTAGTCAGGCCAGTATTAAACACAGAGAACAAGAATTCATTAATTTAATTGCAACCAGACTAATTTCAAAGTATATAATTATAATTAAATCATAATATAGAACATAAACCCTTCAAAGCTTACTCCCTGTAAAGACAATAGTTCATTCAGCATTCACAACATTAAGACTTGTTCAGGAACAAAGCCTTCATAATCCTTACAATATTGATCCAAGAGTAAATTCCAGCAAGATTAAACGGACATTTCATAGTACCAGGAAACAAGAAATTCAGTTCATACTTGAAAGATTGCATTAGAATAAAAAGCATCAATTTTGTAGTTAGGAGATGGGATTATTGATCCAAAAATCAGAAAATAATCTTTAATTCATCAGGGCAAGGAAAAATCATCTAAGGCTTATTCAACTGGTGCTAAAATCCCATGCAAGAGAACGGTGAGAATTATCAAAGAAAAATGTATACCGCACTGAATACAAGAACTGCGGAGCTCAAACCAAGGAGATATGGTCTGGTGAGTAGAGCAAGTTATGAATAGATGGTGAACAATAGAGTTTTGGTTTGCTGGCACTTCTGGCGGAAAAAAGTTTTAGGTCAAACCAAAATCAAAACTTTCTGAACTTTTTAATGAATCAAAAATTATTTAAAAAAATACTGAGCCAAATGAAACATTTTGTTGTAACAATATTTCATTTTAGTTACATCATTTTAAACCATTTTGATTTTTAAAAATATTAAATTAAAGTATCAGAGGGTAGCCGTGGTAGTCTGGATCTGTAAAAGCAGCAAAGAGTCCTGTGGCACCTTATAGACTAACAGACGTTTTGGAGCATGAGCTTTCGTGGGTGAATACCCACTTCCTCAGATGCATGTAATGGATCATTACATGCATCTGAGGAAGTGGGTATTCACCCACGAAAGCTCATGCTCCAAAACGTCTGTTAGTCTATAAGGTGCCACAGGACTCTTTGCTGCTTTATTAAATTAAAGGAACTTCTGAAAAAAAAATCATTCTGAACTGAAAAACCTTAACATTTTGGTTAGAAAATGGCAAAATGAAATGTTTCAGTTTTTAAATTTAATTTTTTTTTAACCAAAACAATTGAGTGAATTTGACACAAATCCACAAAATGTTTCATTGTTGCAAAATCTGTAGTTTTTGGCAAAAAAAGGTTTGGTTGAAAAATTTTGTCCAGTTCTAGCTATGAGGTCTGCTCCTAACTCTGTCACCAATGCTCTGCAAGCTCAGCTTTGCATGGACCTGAGAGCCATCGGCTTGCACTGAGGCCAATAAGAGCACACCAGCTCTCTTGGGAGACATAACCCACGTCACCAAGTGCCCACTGCTGCAGGGTGCTATAAGTCACTGAACTTCTCTGTGGACCAGATCCTTGACTTCTCAGCCAACTGCTTTGTGTTGCTCAGGCAGCCAGAAAGCTGCCTTAAATGAGGGAAGCTAGGAATTTGGCTGTCATAAGGGAATCCCTGAATGGCAAGGAGCAGATGCACCTACATCATCCAGATTCCAGCCCTCCTGAGACGGGAGATGTGTTGAGGCAAAAAAGCATGATGCCAGAGTGTGCTGCTCTTTGGCCTACTGGAACAGCCCCAAAGGGATAGGGCCAGACAATGTAAACTAGAGCAGCTCATAGGCTGCTCTATGTTATGTCAATAGCTAAAGTAGTCCATTTCAACCTAGAATCAATGGAATAGAAAGATGGCTTAGAGCAGGGGTGGGCAAACTTTTTGGGCTGAGGGCCACATCTGAGTGGGGAAATTGTATGCAGGGCTCGGGCAGGGGGTTGGGGTGTGGGAGGGGATGTGGTGTGCAGGAAGGGCTCAGAGCAAGGGATTGGGACAGAGGAGAGGTGCGGGATATATGAAGGCGCTCAGGGCAGGGGGTTGGGGTGCAAGAGGGGTGAGGACTGTGGGAGAGGGCTCAGGGCAGGGGGTTGGGGTGCAGGAGGGGTGCAGGGTGCAGCACAGAGCTCAGGGCAGGGACTTGTGGTGCAGGAGGGGTGTGGGGTGCACAAGGGGGCTCAGGGCAGGGAGTTGTGGTGCAGGCGGGGTGTGGGGTGCACAAGGGGGCTCAGGGCAGGGAGTTGTGGTGCAGGCGGGGTGTGGGGTGCACAAGGGGTTCAGAAGGGGTGCGAGGTACGGGCAGGGAGTTGAGGGGCAGGGAGCAGGAGGCATTCGGGCTCCAGCAGTAGGCGATTTAAACAAACAAGTCCCTGACTGCATCACCCAGGGATCCTTGGCTGGGACTCAGAGGAGAAGGCAGGGCTTTACCACCCTTATATGAATGGGGATAAAGACTGCTGAGACCCCTGACCAGGGGTGGTAACAATCACAGGAATATTGGGCTTTGCCTTTGCATTCCTGCTTTAACTTTCTTTCTTTCTGCCCTGCTCAAAAAGAGAGAAGGGAAGAAATCTGTCAAGGGGGCAGCACCAGAACAGACGTGAGGAGATACTTTGAGATGAAGGCCCAAACTCCTGGGACTATTGAGCAAAGGTCCACTAAAGGACACTGGTAACGTTTTGGGTGGGGCCAGACTTCTTTCTGTCTCAAAAGGGGAGACACACAAGTAACCCAGCTAGAGGACTGGTCTTACAGACAAAGATTGATGGACACCAGTTCCATCCCTGATCCAACTAGGGGAAACTGAGGCAGGGACAACTGCAGTTCCACAGCAGACTGCCAGGTGATGCTACAAGGCTGAAATCCCTCAGTTACAGAAGGATTTGCTCACAGTGTCTGCAAAGGTGCTATGTCAGAGGGATTTGATAAATACAGAAATATAAAAAGAAGGGCATTTTAAGGCTTGGTATTATGAGGAAAACAATCTAGATTATCTATTTAACTCTGGACCTTTCTGCAGTAAATGGAATAAAAGCCCTCTCTTTATACTGTCCCCATAAAGGCCCCCTTAGGATTACTTTTTAGAAAAGTAACTGTTGCTAGCAGAAAGGTAGTATGATTAAATAAAAGCAATCATACATACATGGTGTGGACTGGTGAGGTCCCGGAGGCCTGGAGAAGGGCAAACACCGTACCTATCTTTAAAGATACTGGACATGTGATCTGGAAGAAATTACTGTGAGGTGGGTACATAACTGGATGAAAAAAATGTACTCAAAGAGTAGTTATCGATGGTTTGCGGTCACACTGGGAGGATGTATCTAACAAGGTCTGCCCAGGAGTCAGTCCTGGGTCCAGTACTGGAGTGGAGAGTAAGCTTATAAAATTTGCTGATGACACCGAGCTGGGAGGGGTGGCAAGCACTTTGGAGGACAGGATTAGAATTCAACATGACCTTGAAAATTAAGAGAATTGGTCTGAAATTAACAGGATGAAATTCAATTCAGACAAGGCAAAGTACTACCTTTAGGAAGAAAAAATTCAACTGCACCACTACAAACTGGGGAATAACTGGCTAGGCGGTAGTAGTGCAAAATAGGATCAGGGTGTTATAGTGGAACACAGTCTGAATATGAGACAACAATGTGATGCAGCTGCAAAAAGGCTCATATCATTCTGGGGTGTGTTAACAGGAGTGTTGTACGTAAGACACGAGAGATAACTGTACTGATCTACTCGTCACTAATGAGGCTTCAGCTGGAGCATTGTGTCCAGTTCTGGGCATTACACTTTAAGAAAGATCTGGACAAATTGGAGAGAGTCCAGAAGAGAGCAATAAAAACGGGAAAATGTTTAGAAAACCTGACCTATAAGGAAAGGTTAAAAAAAAACCTGGATAAGTTTCATCCTCAGAAAAGAAGATGGGGGAACCTGATAATAATCATCAAATATGTTAAGGGCTGTTATAAAGAGGACAGTGATCAACTGTCTCCATGTCCACTGAAAGTCGGACAAGAAGTTATGTGCTGAATCTGCAGAAATTGAAAAGTATGTTAGATATTAAGAAAAGTTTTCTAACTATAAGGGTTGTTGAGATCTGGAATAGACTTCCAAGGGAGGTTGTGAAATCCTAGTAGTGGAGGATTTTAAGAACAGGTTAGACAAAGACTTGTCAGAGCTAGAGGCTAGACTAGATGACCTCTTGAGGTCCCTTCCAGCCCTACATTTCTGTGATTCCATGGTGTATCCATTAACTCATTATAATTCCTCCAATGCACATTTGCATTCAATTAATTCCTTCCTTAATTACAGCTCATTGATTTCTTTCACTCTGCACATCAGAAATCTCTAAGCTTCAGTACACAGGAATAAAGCACATATGCCATAGGAATGATGCTGCACACAGAATTTGAGAAATTAATTAAACATTAATCCCCCTAATTAATCAAACAGTTTGTTCAATAAATCCTGGAAACTCCTTAGACAGAGGCACTTTCTTGGAATAAACTAGCTCTTTCAAATCTGAAAAACTTTTCTGGCCCTGTTTTTCCACCCTAGGATTTAAAGGAACACGATCAGGTGGTTTATCCTCAAATTTCATTCCAGATTTTCAAAACTAAGTGCAAAACTGTGAAAGAATTTGGATGTCTAACCTGTCAGGGCCAGATTCTCTTCTCACTTCCATCCATGTTACTCACTTCCATCCATGTTACACAGGAGTTTCAAAAACTTCAGTGAAAGCAATTTTCACAGGTTTTTTTTTAAATAAGGCTCAGTGTACTCACAAAGCCACACCAGTTTAGCTAGAAATACGGTTTTAAGCCAATATAGCAACACCAGTGCAACTTTGTGTGAGGATGGACTTACATCAATTGAAACCTGGCTTCTATTAGTTTAGTTAGTGTCAAAATTACACAGGTACAAGCTAAACCAATGTAAATGTGTCCACAGAAGGGTTTCCACTATATTGGGTTTTAAACTGATTGAAATTAAACCAAAGCAGCTTCCTTATGTAGCTATGCCCTAATTTAACCATACTCCACAGTGCTGAAACACCAAACACAATGGCATTGTGCTAGTTGGAAAAAACAACAAAGAGAAATAGGCTAAAAGCACAGAGCAGTCAGTCTAGTTTTATTATGCAAATTTAGTGAGGAATAAAACGTTCTCTCCACTTCCTGCTCTTCAAGTGCATTTAGCACCCATGGGTGAGCACTTATTCACAAGATTGATTTCAATCTCGCATGACTTCAGAGCCACTTGTGTGCCAGGGAAGTAGAGAAACTACAATTAGGTTCCTGTGTCACATGATATCATATACACACAAATATAGACATTCAACAGCTTTGCTTTTAATGTGTTGGTGGGAGCAGGAAAGATGTATCTGAGGAATTGACAGCTCATCTGCTTGGCACCCCATAATATGTCTTGATGTTCCTGCTGAAAAAAGCCTGAGCTGTTAGCATGGGGACATGTGTATGAATCTGTCTATGATGCTACTTCCTAAACTACTAACTTTGCAGAAAGAAGGTGGAACTGTTGGGATAGAGGCTGCCTAGGTTTCGATGGGGGATCTTTTCCACAAGCTGTGTCAGCCATGTGTAACATCTTACCTTGCTCAGAAATCTATCCCATCACTTTCTCCTATTGCATGCTGGAGGGTAGCCTGGCTGTCCACTCTTTACTAAATGGTAGAGCAGTGAAATATTTCACAGGCTTACCCACTGGGCAAATCCAATATATCTGCCCTGGTTTATGAAGTGGGATCAATACAAAGGCTTCACTAAGTACTAAGGAATGTCCAGTGATTTCTTTCACATTCACGTTTCAATTTGTGCTCCTGCTGAACTCTTGCCCATCCCTTGTCTCGTCTTTGTTTTTATACAACACTAATCCTTCTGTCTCATACACAGAAAGTAATTTGGAAAGGAGGGTCAGACTATGATTAGACCTTTGATTGCTTTCGGCTCCTGCATTGTATACCAGCATACAAATAGATACCAGACTGGGGGGGAGGGGTGAAGAGAGAAAAGGGTTTCTTAAGAGTTGTCAAACTAAATAATATTTACCAGTAGGATATTAAATTTAGATCTGGGCAAAAGGAACCATCCCTGCCACAGATCTTGGTCTTTAAAACTCTTGTTGATCAGGGACACAGTAGTCAGCTCTTCTATTCTTTTCCTCAAAACTTAGTCCCTCCAGAACTAATACATGGAAAAGCAATTCTTCTTCTTCTGCCCTGAACTCCCTCTATCCAGTTAATATCTTTCGGTTACACTATGTCCAGAACTGAAGTGCAGCTGGGAGCTACCCTAACGCTGCTCTCAGGGGAGAGGAAAACGTTGTCAAGCTTCTGTTAATGTACAATAAAAATTCAGTTAAATATACCACAAAATGCTGGTGCAAGTTACTCATGCTGCCTGTAATTGTCCATTGATAGGCATCTGTCATAAACAGATAAGTAAGAGTTAATAGAGCGAAAGTGCTTCATATCTCTTTTGCCTGGAAAAGGTTAACAAGAACAGTGAGCCAGGCTGTCACCTGACCAGAGGACCAATCAGAGGACAGGATACTTTCAAATCTTGAGGAGGGAAGTTTTTGTGTGTGTTGTTAGTGTTTGGTTGTTGTTCACTCTGGGGGCTCAGAGGGACCAGATGTGCAACCAGGTTTCTTTCCAATCTCTCCGATACAGGCTCTTATAAGGTCAGAAGAGTGAGTACAAGGTAGATAAAGCGAGTTAGGCTTATGTTTGTTTTCTTTATTTGCAAATGTGTATTTGGCTGAAAGGAGTTTAAATTGGTATTTTGCTGAAAAGATTTTAATTTGTACTTGTATACTTAGGCTGGGAGGGTATTCCCAGTGTCTATAGCTGAAAGACCCTGTACCTATTCCATTTTTAAATTTACAAAGATAATTTTTTACTGTTTTTTCTTTCTTTAATTAAAAGTTTCTTGTTTAAGAACCTGATTGTTTTTTTTATTCTGGTGTGAAACCCCAGGGGACGGGGTCTGGATCCACCAGGGAACTGGTGGGGAGAAAGGAGGGAAGGGGGAGAGAAAGGTTAATTTCTCTCCGTTTTAGGGTTACTTTCTCTCTCAGGGAGAGTCTGAGAGGGGGAGACAGAAGGAGGGGGAAAGGTGAATTTTCCTCTCTGTTTTAAGATTCAAGGAGTTTGAATCACAGTAATCTTCCAGGGTAATCCAGGGAGGTGAAGCCTGGGAGAGGCAACGGGGGGAAAGGGTTTACTTTCCTTGTGTCAAGATCCAGAGGGACTGGGTCTTGGGGGTCCCCAAGCAAGGTTTTTGGGGGGACCAGAGTGTACCAGGCACTGGAATTCCTGGTTGGTGGCAGCTCTACAAGTACTAAGCTGGTAATTGAGCTTAGAGGAATTCATGCTGGTACCCCATCTTTTGGATGCTAAGGTTCAGAGTGGGGAATTACACCATGACAGCATCTCTATGGCGCTCATCAATATCATGACTGGTCAGAAACCAAACAGTGTTGTTAAAGTAGCATCATTTGCACTGATGTAGCATTCATTATGTGGCATATGTTAGCAGTGCAACTGGAAGGAGAAGCTGTCAATCTCTTTTCTGTGTCCTGGCACCTTTTAAATGCAGGACAGTCTCCGTGCCTGTCTGCAATGGAAGCAGCTATGAGGTTACTGTTGTGTTACAATTCAAATGCAGAATGTTACAGCATGAGTCGCTGCGATTGCTCTCTGGCACAGAAGGATAAATTTTCCAGTTCGCTGAGTCAGCTCGATGCCTTGGGGAGCAAAATGGACTTATAGCGTCCAGAGATGGTCAACAGAGAGTTTCCCCTGTGCAGGGGGGACTCTGGACTAGTGGATGGCTGGTGGAAGGAGCTGCACTGCCTCTTACACGAGCCCCACCCCCAGCCTAAGGAGGGCAAAGGGGCTTGTCAGGACCTTGCATTGCAGGGGCAGAGTAAGGCAGCGAGGGGGTGGATCTGTGCTATGCTATGCCTAATACGCCATTGGTGTACGTCAGAGTTTCCTTGCAGCACTAGCTTTCAGCAGGGCAGGGTAGAGCAGGATCAGGGAACCACAACAAGCTCCCTGATGGCCCCCATTTCACTGAATTCAGCTCTCACACATTTGAGCATCAGCCCTGAAGACTCTAGAGCTGATTCGTCTGGGCTTGCATCTCATGCCTGTGCAAAGGGAGTGAAAATGGGTATAAAATGCCACTGTTGGTACAGTATTCTCCTGCTATGGAAAGCTGGTGCATGGTAATGAAGGACCTTGATGTACTGAGATGCAAATTTGTACACAAACAGAGCCTCTTAGGCAAAGAGTAATTGACAGCCCTAATCCTCAATCTACCAGAGAAAACACATTTTCATATTTTCACAGTAAATAGAGTCACTAGCAATTTTAAATCCAGAACACTTGGGGGGGGGGAGGGGGGCTTTTCATCCCATCTAAGTTTTGTATATGATAAAAAAAATGATTATTGGCATCATACATTATTTTAAAAATACATCTCAATATTTAATAGCATTTTGCACATTTTTTTCAAGACCTCCTCTATTCCCATTGATGTGTAATGTGCTCTGCTGCTAAAATACTTCTTCTAGAGAAGAATGTCCTTGGAAACCTGCCTTCTGTGCATAAAGAATTAATGTGGTCAGCACCTTTTTGTACAGATGACAGCTGAGTTGTTAATCAGCTACGTGCTTTGTTGATGGGACTTACCTGGGAGACGATAGATAGAACTACATGCCAGGAGGAGGAAGGAGCTCACTGACATGATGAGGGAAGCTAAATGGGGATAATTATATCACTGAAGATAAGAGAACATTTAACTTCTGCGCTCACAGATCTTCATTCTTCCACTCCCCTGGCTTTTGAAAACTGAATTAATTGGGCTGTCATCAACACTGAAGAGGGAAAATAATGTCATTGAGAATGAGACTTTCTATCTAAAGACTGTTTCAGTGACTTATGTGTAATGAGTTGATGAGTCTCAGTCCAGTTCCTAGTGGGCAGTTCTCTATGTCACACACTCCCTCCCCACCAATCACAACACGTATACCAGTGTAGCCAGTCTTAGGAGAATGCAAGATTTAATTCTCTCCATTAGCACCAGAGATCATCTTTCCATGGCAGGAATGGGGCATTCATAATATTTGCATTGTGACTGCCAATGCTGTCGAATTCCAGTAATAGACAATACTGATCTCCTAGGTTTTCAGTCAGCACTATCATTCCTTTGAACAAACAAGCCAAGATAGTGAAGTCATGGAGCATTGCCAAAGCCTGATGCCCGTGAAGTCTGGGAATCGCTGGAATTTCCTGAAGGCTGGAGTAGGGATTTGATTCATGTGCTGCACATTTTCCAGATTCACTGGAGTCTGAGATTCTGACAGACCATGTAGCTGGCAGCCCTCCTTTTGCTGCTCCCTCTAGGGCCAAAAGTGCCCAAATTGCTGCCAATCCCATTTTAGTGGATAACCTTAATTAAAAGAGGAAAGTGGAAAATACTTGTGAAAAACATCAATCTGTGGGAGAGGATCTGTATTCTCTCTTTGTCATCTGAGGAGCCCATGGACACTTACTTTGAGAAGTATCAGAGGGGTAGCCGTGTTAGTCTGGATCCGTAAAAGCAGCAAAGAATCCTGTGGCACCTTATAGGATAACAGACGTTTTGGAGCATGAGCTTACATGGGTGAATACATCTGACGAAGAGGGTATTCACCCACGTAAGTTCATGCTCCAAAACGTCTGTTAGTCTATAAGGTGCCACAGGATTCTTTGCTGCTTTTACTTTGAAAAGAAACTCGCTAGAGCTTGACCACTCAGCAAGATCCTGCTTTTACTTTCACCTAAATTGCTCATTAACATAATTCTACTGGATGAAAGCCAATAGACAGAACTAAAACTAAACCAAAACCAACATAAAAATACACTTCAGTGAGCAGCAGGATGGGTTAGATATAAAATAATTTTATATCCGATCCATAACTTCTGTAAATATATGAAGACTTCCACACACGGAAGAGATAAGAATGTCCTAAAAAAAGAATTGTTATTACCATTAGCCAGGGGCGGCTCTAGGCCCCAGCACACCAAGCATGGCTCTGCCAGCTCTGCGAGGGCGGTAGGCTGGCTGCCTTCGGCAGCTTCCCTGCAGAGGGTCCACTGGTCCGCTGGTCCTGCGGCTTCGGCGGACCTCCCACAGGTGTGCCGAAGCCGCGGGACCAGCGGACTCTCCGCAGGCAAGCCGCCAAAGGCAGCCTTCCTGCTGTGCTTGGGGCAGCAAAATGCCTAGAGCCGCCCCTGCCATTAGCTATACTACAACCATGCCTAGGAACTGCAATCTAAGATTGGGTCACATTGCACAGTGCTCTGTACAAACAGGCAACAAATTGTACTATTTTATTGGCTTATTTCAGTTAAAGCTTCAATCTAAAGACTGTTCATTATGTGAGCATGTAGGGGCTGCCACATGCTCAGTACTGTACTGAGGAACAGCCTTTGCACTGAAGAGACAAGATGGACAAAGGATGGGAGCTGAAACAGACGCACAAAGAAGGAAATTGGCTGGACCACGGTCTCACAGCAGGTCAGTAGCAAAGTGTAGCATGGGCGTTGCCGGGGCTCGACCCTCACGGATGAGGAGGGGAGCCACACCGGCCTCGACCTGTCGTCTGAGGGTCTTGGTCCTTGGAACTGTAGCCCACTGTCCGGGGGGGGGCTCAGTCCCTGGGGATAGAACTGGGTGGCGGCACAGTCAAAGGGGGCCCAGCCCTTGGTTCGGGCGGGGCACCGATACACAATTATCTCAGCTCCGGCTCTCTTGGTTCAGGGACGGGCTGGCAAGGGTGCGGGTCGCTCAGGCGCTTTGGAACAGGACCGAGCAGTGGCACAGTTAAAGGGGGCCCAGCCCTTGGTTCGGGCGGGGCACCAATACACAGTTATCTCAGTTTAGCTGGTCTCTTCAGGCCAAGGGGGGAGGGGGATTCTGCCACCCGTGAACGCAGGCCCACCCACTCCACTGTGTTCCAGCCCGGGGCCCTAGAAGCGGTGATCCCCGCTGCAAGTGGTCAGTGGGGATCCTGACCGCAACACACTGCCATGGGTATCAGGAAATCTGCAGCCTGACTCAGGTCGGCTGCCCCCGGGCTACTTCCAGTATCCCCCTCCGAGCCTACCTGGTTCATGGGACCTGCTTCGGGGACGTCCCACCACGGAGGCTCCTCACAGCCAGGGCTGGGTGGCAAGTCCAGCAGCTCCTCCGGGAAGTCCGGCCAGGCCTGTTCCGGGGTGTCCTCGGGGCCGCAGCAGGGGTGGGACGGTTCTGGCAGCTCCTCGTTGTAGCAGGAGCAGGGAAGCTCTGGCAGCTCCTCGGTATAGCGAGCGCAGGGAAGCTCCTCGGTATAGCGAGCATCGGGAGGCCCTGGCCAGTCCGGACACTGGTCTGCGGCCTCAGCAGCTTCCCAGTCAGGAGCTCCCGCTGACAGGTCTGCTCCTGACAGTGGCTGGGCCCCAACTGAGGGCTGAGGGCCGGCTTTTATCCTTCCGGGTCGCCGCTTGACCCTTTGAGGGGCGGGACTTCCGCTTGGTGGCCCCGCCCCTCTGGGTGAGTGACAGGGCTCGACCCTCCCGGATGAGGAAGGGAGCCACACCGCCTCGTTACACAAAGCTAAAACTAGAACCCCGGTCTCCTGAGTCCCAGTCCAGTGCCCTCTTCACTAGGCCACTCTGGTCTCTGAAACCCTTGGTTGCTGCTTAGCTTTTCTGCAGGACAGGTCTAAGAACTGGATATCAAAGACACACTTTAAAGATGTTTCAGCAGTTCAGGGCTAAGGTGTCAAACCTCCAGAGAGGGTCATTAAAGAAGCTGTGGACTTGAGATAGTAACACAGAACAGGTGTCAGCTCTGTATTGTCCTTTGATGTGCTTCAGGAGTTCAGCTCTAATGGAAAATTAAGGTCTTTCTGTTGGCAGATTATGAGAATGAGGTTTTATTAGCAGGTAAGTTTTAAACTGAAAGATACTTGGTAATGTGTGCTAAGGCTGCATTGGCTCTCCTGACAGGAGCAATAGCCCAGCACGTTACACTCTTTTAAGAGCATCCCTAGGGTGGTGTGTCAGGCACCAAGCTGAAGGCCCCGCTCTTAACGACAAGAAGAGCAGCAGCTGAGCTCAGAATACAAGCTGACATAGGCTGGGTGAAACTGCTACAGACCAGCAGCAAAGCAGTCGGGTGTGACAGTTCTTCTCCTTAGTTTGTGAGATTATTCCTGACTCACAGTGAACAGATAGCACAAGTCTGCCGAGTCAGGTATGATATCTGTCTGTCTCAGTTCCTTGGAAAAATGAGGCCTAAACAGACTGAGTGAAATCAGTGCTGATAAAGATCTGCTAGGTCTCTGGGTGTTAAACTTTTCCAAATACAAATGCCTTCTTAATTGAACTAATATTGATGTATACAATATAATTGGAAAGGCGCCTCTCCATGGTTCTGGGTTAAGTGTGCAATCAAAAGTATCTATAAATCCAGCAGCAAAACCTTGCCCCTTTAAACCAGCATAATCCTCTGGAGAGAGATCAAATCCATTGCATTCCCTGAAACGATCATGAAAACAAAGAGGCTTCCTAGAATGCTAGCTACAAAGGGGAACAGGTTCAAGCTACTTCAGACCAAGGTGGTGGGGATCATTAATTCCAGACCTGGGGGTGGTGGTGAAGGGGATGTCCATAGAGAGCACCCTGCTGTCTCTTAGACCATGGTTGTGCCAGCTTCAGCATCTCTGTAGATTGTAACTGTGGCAGGATGAGACAGGGAGAGAGGCACCTCTCAGGTAGGGAGACACCAGAGTCAAAGCCAACACACCTGAGACTCGACCCAGAAACCAGCTGATAGCCTGAGGAAATCACAGAGCATTGATGCAACATGCTCACAACAAGTGGACTATTGCATTTTGCACTGGCTTCAGCTTCCAGGTGCATTCAAGCTCTAGTCCCATGTCCACTGCACCACACTTGTCAAAGCTAGCAATGACGAAGTTTGGATTGCTGGCGACATCCTCACATCTGTGAGGAACAGTCACATGCTTCTGGCTAGATGTAGATGGACAGAGCCATCTTGGCCACCCCTGCTACTTGATCTTCCAGCAGCTGCCGTGGATTTAACCAGGCCGCTAGGGGACACACGTCCTCTACCAGAAGGGCAGGTATAACTTTGCTATTTGCTTTCCATTAACTTGTGTTCATTGAAACTGATCACATGACGTGGAAAGGGAACACGAAGGGGACCGAAGTGTGGCTGATGGGAATTCATTTTAAAATGTCACTGAATATTCATGGAACAAAGCTTTCCATGATTCTATGTGCTCTACAGGACAGCTCTTATTGGATAAAGAAATAGTGAGTGTCCTTCCAGTCCTGAAAAGATACTCAAACATCTGTGAGCTTGTTTGGCTTTTCATTGCTCTTTAACCACAAATATGTGCAGTGTTGCTAAAATTCAAAAGCCACAAGTCAAGGTCTCTCCCACCCCCCGAAATCATGAGTTTGGCTTAAAAAGATCAGGAGACTTTAAAAAATAATTAATTTTGGATTCCTAGTTACCTTCTGGGTTTTGATCCTTTACGGTTCACATTTTCAAACTTTTCTCCACAGCCACAGGGACTAGAAATGTTCTTTTTTTTTCAATGAAAGCTGAGATGTTCACATAAGCACATGATTCCAGCAGCTGGGGCTTTAAGAAAAACACCAAATATCATGAGATTCATGTTACCATTGGGAGAGTTGGCAGCACTTTGGGTGGCTTTAAGAGTCTTATTCTTGACACATTTTTTTAAAGACAGATTTTCTAACTATTTCCAATGGAAAACCAGAAGTTTTAATGTCACAGTGAGTGCTCAGGCAGCTGCACTGAGAATAGGATCAATTTGCATTTCACCAACAGAACAGTCCCTGCCATTGCAGTTTTTTTGAATTAAGATTTCTATTTGAACTTTGATATTTGAGTGTTGTGTAACTTGAAGCTGGGGGTGGGCTCTGGCCGGTGGTGATGCATAATGAGTATATCCTCTTGACCTTTCGAGTCAAAGAGAGGAAGATAAATAGTAACACACAGGTCATTACACAATTTTTGGTAGTGAACCGGGTCAGTATTTTCAAAAAAAGGAGGCTAAAGTTAGGTTAATCACATATTTAGGTGCCTAAATAAGTAGCCTAATTGTCAAAAGTGCTTAGCACTCAGCAACTCCCATTGGCTAGAGTGGGAGGTCTTGGTGCTGAGACTTTTTGAAAATCAGGCCACTTTCTAGGTGTCTAGATAAGGATGGAGGAGTCTAACTTTAGGCACCCAGTTTTCAAAATTGTGGCCTTGATCAGCTGTCTCAGCACCAGAGTGCACCAGAGACCTAAAATTTGCTGATCTGAGATTATAAACTACTGTGCAGTGTGGCCGTGGGCTATTTTACAAGACCCTTTGATGAATTATGAACGATTAATGAAATCTTGATTGAACTGAGTCAACTAGACATTGCTTTGCAGCACAACAACAAACCAGTCAATCTTATTTGCAGAGAGAGAGGGGGAGAGAGAGAGAGAGGGAGAGTAAACAGATTGGAGTAAGATCAAGGTTGGCTCAATTCACTGGACCTGAACTGAAGAGCAAATATACATGCAAATCTATAATGCCTCTCTCCCCAACACTTATTCAGATGCTGTTGCAGTCTAACCCTTTGGTATTAACTCCTCATTTTACATATAAATCACAGGTAGAATATCCCTATCACTCAAGGGAAAACAATTTCTCACGAAAGATAAAAAGCAACTCTGTAGATTTGTTTTCCCACAGATTCTGAAAAGATAATTTAATTCAAGGGAAAATTACGCTTGAAAATACAATGAAACTTCCCACTAGGGAGTCAGGGAAATGCAGGTAAATTCTAGAGGAGAATTGAAAACCAAGATACTGGAGGAGAACATCCACCATCACCCAGCTCCCTTCGCTTGTGTTCCAATCACACCTTAGCTACAATAGTATGGCACAGTGAAAGGTTATATTTGACTGGAGAACGATCAGCATCTGTGATATTAATTTACCCTTTGAAGTGACCCAGAAACTGAAATGACTATGTTCAAAAGCTGAAAGTTTGTCTTGCATTAGCTTAAAATACATTGCAGCTATTAATTCAATAAATCAGGGACATGGAAATTGCAGTAAGAACCAAATGCTTTGTCATGGCACAGCAGCCTGAGGACCGAAGAGAGCATGGCAAATGAGGGTTTTCCTTTAATAGGGAAGAGTCTTCTTGCTTGACCCATGGCACAGATAGTATATTCAGCACTGCAAAGCATGTAGCTGTAGGCTGAATAGGTGAGCAGGCAGGGGCTGTAGCCTGAAATGACCATGCTCTGAAGAACAAATCATGCAGGAATCTACTGGGCAGGGTTCAGAGTGCTTTGGAACATTACTGCAGAGTGAGCTCAAAACGCTAACGGGATTTGTCCTCACCCAGCGTCGTGTCAGAATTTGTAGTACCCAGCTTCCCTGGTGACAAAGGGGGAAAGTGTTACTCTCATGCCTATCAGAACCACTGTCCTCATGTTTATTGCACGCTATTGCATGCGTTCAGTATTGTCTACTGCGGGTGACCCTAAGCAGCTCAGAAGAGAAACCAAGGTTTGGAAGTTCAGCATCTATCTAAGGAACTAATGCCCCCCATGGTCATAGTGTCTGGGAAGCTAACAATTGTTACTGTATTTATCCTCACAACACCCCCGAGGTAAGGAAGTACTATTGGTTCCATTTCACAGATGGGAACTGAGGCGCAGAGGGGCAAGGTCACAGACCCAAGCTCAGACAGGAAATCTGTGGTGGAGCAGGGACTTGAATCCAGGCCTTCTCAGTCCTAAGATAGTGCTGTAACCATTCTAAGAACAGTTTATTTTGTAAGATTCTTGGTACTTCCTACTTCTAGATGGAGAAAAAATACCATAGGAAGACACTTTTGCCTAAGGTATTGCTGCATTTCCATATCCTGATCCTGGCTGGATTTTGGAATCCCTTCCAAACCCAAGAGTGAGTCAAAACTTTTTCAAAACCTCTAAAAAGTTTGAGGTGAAGGCTCCAGGGTGGATTCTATTTTAGTTTAATTGCTTTTAACATCCCTAATTGTAAAGACTGTTCCTTTACATCCACTGTTCTTCCATCCGCTACTTGTCCTCAGTGAGCGGCAGTAACTATGTCAAAATAGACAGAGTGGGAGAAGAGGGAAGAGAGGTGACCAAGCCTTATAAATGGTCTGAAGTCTGGGGGCAGCTCTCCCCTGCTTTGACCCTCTGCAAAGTGAGTGCAGAATGTTACCATCTGATCTGGTCCTATTGTACACCTGGTTGGCACAGTGTAAATGATGACATGTGAGTTGCATGGCAATAGGGCAGTGTTTCCCAAACTTGAGAAGCTACTTGTGTAGGGAAAGCCCCTGGCGGGCCGGGCCGGTTTGTTTACCTGCCGCATCCCCAGGTCCAGCCGATCGCGGCTCCCACTGGCCGTGGTTCACAGCTGCAGGCCAATGGGAGCTGCTGGAAGCAGTGGCCAGTACGTCCCTCGGCCCGTGTTGCTTCCAGCAGCTCCCATTCGCCTGGAGCAGCGAACCACAGCCAGTGGGAGCTGTGAACGGCTGGACCTGCGGATGTGGCAGGTAAACAAACTGGCCCAGCCCTCCAGGGGCTTTCCCTACAAGAGCGGTGTTCCAAGCTTGGGAAACACTGCAATAGGGGAACCAGACACCTCTGCATTTTTTTACCCCATTTAGAGTTTTTTCTCTCCTTCCCACAGCTCTTTTGTTCACTGTGCTGGGAATATTCTTGCTCTCTCTATTTTCAGTCTCTTCTCAGTGGCACGTGAACCCATCACATTTGATCTCAAGTGGGTTTAAAGTTAGAGAAAGCAGCAGGGTTGCTCCCTCAGTCAGCAGGGTAGATAGATTTCAACAAGCGCTGTAATACAGCTGGTGTGGAATGGAGTGTGAACTGAGCAGAATTAGCCCCATCTGCTGGTGATAAAGCTGCAAATTTGTAGGAAGCTGTGAAAAGTGGTTGATTTTTAAGATCCAAGACATGATTTGCCCCTGCTAGTGCATAGCATGCAAATAGCACTACTCACGCCAGCACAGGTGTGATTTGATTCACTGAAGGGAAGACCATGCAGTGTTAGCACCCGCCTTCTCCAAGTATTCAATTGCAGATTAAAGCTTCCTCAGCAGTGGAAGTTTTATGGAAGCCTTATCCCCAGTGCACTTTGTGAGTGCCCAGGCCATGCCCTCGTCCACAGCCACCACCACTCACCTTTAGGGCTGTGCTGCCTAACTTCAGGACCCCTCGCAGAGAAGGCATTGTAAGCACCTTGTACTATAACCTGTGTGACACTGGACCCCATATTTTTCATAGTGAGGGGTTATTGGAAAAGTTCTGATTTGCTGAATATAATTATTCTATTGTTATGCATGTATCATTTTTGTATCTCAAGTTATGAATGTCACGTTACACTCCATATTCTTTATGGAACTATGCTTATGATGCTTGTGAGGTAAAACTGGAAAGGTTATGATTTACTGAATGTGATTATCCAATCTGTATGCATGTATCATTTCTGTATCTAAAGTTAGGAATATGGACTATGTAACAATTACAACTGGGAAGACACCCACCGGATGACAAGCTATCAAATTTGATGGCCCATTAGGAAGGAACAACAACACCATGAAGATACTAATTCCTCTCCCTTCTGGGAGGCCTCCAGGGACATAACTGTGACACTACTAGGTCAGGTAAACCTAGAACATTATCTTGGACTTCTTGTAACTTTCCACTAAAGGCAAGGGAGGGGTCAAATTTGGGAAACAAAGGATTCCCACCTTATGTAAATATTATTTAAGGGTGGGGAGGAAGGCAAATGGGACTCCTCCTCATGGCCTGTCCGCCCAAGAAGAAAGACTGTTAAAGACACCTGAAGGAAAGGCAAGGGAGGGTCCAGATTGAGACAGTGGTTCAGTCTGAAAAGAGATATAACTGGAACTCTAAGCTACAGAAACTTTGCAACCTGCCTAAAAAAAATTTAGGGTAAGACAATACATTTTGTAACCTGTTTCTAAAGTATATTGATCTTAGCTTGTATATTTTGTTATATTTGCTCAGTAATTTGCTTTATTCTGTCTGTTATCTTTTATATTCACCTAAAATTCACCTTTTGTAGTTAATAAACTTATTTCTTGTTTATAATATAACCCCATTTGTACAATTCATAATTGGGGGGTGGGGATAGGGGTGGTGGAAGAGGCTGGGCATACCTTCCTCCACATTGAGGGAGGAGGTAGATTTCATAATATACCTTTGGGTCTGCACTCCAAGGTAGGTGGACACCTGAGTGCTCGGGCAAGTCCCTTAAGCTGAGTCTTCCCAGAACTGATGTCTCTGTCATTCTGCATTTGGGTGTGGCCCTGCCTGTGTGTGTGCTGGAGAGGCTTAATAGCCTGGCTCAGCAAGACAGGTAAAAAGGGGGCCCAGGCTGGCATAACAGGCAGGCTCAGTGGTATCTCAGCACATCAGGTGGCATCCTAAGGGGGGCAACCTGTCAGGATGAATATTGACTATGTATCTGTACTTCAAATATAATTACACCTGTGTAACGCCCACTAGATAAGATGCTTTCAGTCTAGATAGCTGGTTGGGAAGGGCCTATTAAGGGCAATGAGCCACTAGGGAAAACAATAGGCCTTAGGAGAAGCTTATCTCCTACCCAGTGAGCCTTCCTGAGAACACTCCAAACAGCCTGTAAGTAATGGCTGCTATAACTCACACGGACATGTGACTAGGACACATGATGCTGGACTCCATCTTGAGATGTCAGTATTTTTCCACAGACTCATCTGGGAACCAAGCTTTGGAACAAAGGTTTTCCCGCCATATGCAAAAGCTGCATAAGGCTGGGAGTGACATCATCTGGAGTTCTTCACTTCCCACACAAGAAGACTCCTGGAAACACCTGAGAAACAAAGACTGAACTGGGGGACATGTTGGACCCAGCTTAAAGGGATTTCTAGTCTGTGTGTAAAACACCTGGGATTCCAAGCTGTAAAGTAAGTGAAGCTTGCCCCTTATGACTCTGCAGCCTGCTTGTATCATCTGTTAGGGTGAGAATCTGCTATTCATATCTGAGCTATGTATTATATTAAGCTTAGTTTGCATTTTTTTTGTTTATTTGCTAGGAAATCTGCTTTGATCTGTTTGATAGCCCTTATAATCACTTTTAATCTATCTTTTGTAATTAATAAACTTATTTTTGTGTTAATCTAAACCAGTGAGCTTTGACTGGAGTGCTTGGGGAAAATCTCTGCTTGGTTACCACAAGCGTGCATTGTTCTCGTCACATTGAGGGAGAGGCGGACCGGGTATTAAACCTACATACTGACCAGACTCAACCAGGGCTGGACGATATTGCGCTGGGGTTCCAGACTGGGAAGCTGGTGGTTAGAGAGCCTGTGTGAAACTGCAGCTGGGTTTGTCCCTGCCTGTATGAATGCTGGTGAAAGTGCAGGCTGGAGGGCTTTGTGGATTGTCACAGCAGTACAGTGTGAGAGGGACCCCACGCTGGTGTGTCAGGGGGCTCAGTGGTAACTCAATTCCAGGTGGCACCCTGGGGGGAACCTGTCACAACCCGTCTCCTACCAGATAATCAAACAATGGAGGCCCCATCCCGAGTTTACATTGAATGATGCCCCAGGTGTGTTCACAGGGCATCTTTTAACATTGTGCCAAATATCCAGTCAGGCCTCTGCCTTGCCTCCACTTGTGCACATATAAAATTGCATGGGTCCCCATGCTTTGGAAGAACAAAGGCCTACACGCACACATGTGCACACACACCGCTGCAAAACCCACTTGGATAAATGTTCAAGTGTGTGCCTAAGTGTTTGCCCCAGCAACATGTGGGCCCGTGTGTAAGTGTGTATAGTGAGGCCAGGGGCTGAAAATCAGGCCCTTGAACTGTCAACCCAATCTAGATGTTGAGTAACTTTTAAATGCACACCCTGGATGCATTTTTATTTCCCAGCCACTTAGCGGCATAAGTGGGTTTTTCTTAAGCGAAGATGCAAAGGATTAGGGTTTGGAATTATTGGGACCCTTAAAATCAATTATGAATTTTTAGTGACAGATTTTTTTTATACAACTAAAGCACTTAGTCAATAGTATCTTAGCTTTCTCCCTTATAAATGATTTGAGATGGGCAAAGGGGCTTGGCTGGGCACTGCAGAACACTGGGGTGGGTGGAGAGGGTGTGGCTTGTGTTGCATGGCCAGGAAATGTTTTTTTTGCCCTTGACACTATAGATAAAGACTGTTTGGAAATAGTACCGCTGTGAGCATCTCTTCTGGTTGAGAAAGCATGGGGGTGCAGAGAGGCTTTGCCTGGTGCATGCAGTTCTTAATGGGCATTTTGATTCTGGCCCATCTCTGCTAATGGAATTTATGGTCCATAACATCTAACATGTAAAGTCCAATCTTGTGAGGTGTCAAGTGTTCTGACCTCCCACTGAAGACATGGACCGGTGAAAGTGCTCAGCGCCTCATAAATTCAGCTGCTACCAGGGAAGATGCACAATTAGCAACGTGGATGGACAGTTACAAGCCAGACAGATAACCTCTGTATCCATCAGAAGCACTCATTTGTATTGGATGTTGACAGTTTTACTCTGATGCCTTCTCTAGCCTGAATTGTGTGTGACAGCCGAAGCTTTGTGTTCAATTCTAGATTCTAATATGAGCCAAAGCAAAAAAATAATAGCTCCGAGTTCACCTTCCTCAACAACGATATTAATCAGCAGTGTGTGTGGTGTTATTGTACCTAAGTGCTTGTTGTAATAGTGATAAAAGGTTGACACATGTTACAGGAACTGAAATCACCCATAATTACAACCTTGTTATTCTGCCAGGGTTTTCTTCTCTTGTAATATTGTATTTAATCCTTGCATTAACCCTCCTATTATCCCTTCAGGACTCCAGTCTAATAACTCAAACAGGCTGGTTACTATTTTCAGGAACTGACTATTTCTGGCCCCAAATGACTATATTTTGACTTAGCCCATGCATTCTCCTCCAGGACAGGAAAGGGTTAGGTAATCCAATTCACACACAATACATCCAGCCTGAACCATTGTCCTAAAGATGAATCCCATCAACATATGGTGATTAAAACTTGATTGAAGTTGGTGAAAGCTTGGCTAACTATTTAAAAGTGTATTGTAGGCTCCATGAGCCTCTGTAACTCCTCCATTTGGCTGGGACCAGAAGCAGAAATACACCAGGAAAAGGTGATTTCTAAGATATTTCTTGTCCTTGGCAAAAAGAAGGGAGTGTTGAAAGTTTACAAGAGAGGCTGTCTTCATACAAATTTCACTTTGATTCTCTGGCCAGTGTGGTTGGGATAGGTTTGGATGCACTTCAGAGAAGCCACTGGATGAATCTTTTGAGCTTTGCCCATCTCCCATTTGTCAGCCTCGTCTCTGGAATGTACACATGGTCTCTGGAGTTGGCTACATTTCCACTATACTTCAGCCAATCCAATGTTTTGAGAATTTAACTATGTTACAAAGAGATCGAACACAATCCCTCATGCTCTTCCTTTCCAGCACCATCGACTCTGGACTCTGGACCTAAGTTGCTGGAAATCTCTCTTCACTGAGGTTCCACAAACAAGACATTGGCTGGACCTCTGCTTATTATTTCATTGGCCATTCAAAATTCATCTGGGATACCAAGTATCAGAGGGTAGCCGTGTTAGTCTGGATCTGTAAAAGCAGCAAAGAATCCTGTGGCACGTCTGTTAGTCTATAAGGTGCCACAGGATTCTTTGCTGCTTTTATCTGGGATACCAGCTCTGATTGTCATAGAGAAATGAATTGGATGCATCAGCTCAGCCAACACTTACTGATGAATCCCTGATGTTATATTACAACACGTTAATTGTTTAATAAGTGATCCAGGAAGCAGCAAAGAGAAGGAGTGTCCCACACTCACATTACAGACCAGTTCTTTTCAGGGACTTGCATCACATTTTCTCCCAAGTAGAAGTTCTCCTGCTTACTTAAGTGTGCCAAATCTAAAGCAGATTCTTCTTGGCTGATGAAGCACCACTGACAATGATGAGAGCAGTCTGAGGAATTGGCTTTCTTTCCCTGGAGGGAGATTTTCAGTAATAGGCCTCTCTGTACAACACTGCCACGTCAGAATGGAAATGTGGCTCTGTTTTATATACCATGGAGGCAGAGCGCTGAAATTCCCTAGGTGAAGGAGAAGAGTGTGAAACTTTCACAATCAGCATTAAAGCAGGTAAAACTCACGTTTTAGCTATAATTGTGAAACACAAGCTAGGCTTATTGACACTGCAGGAGAAAATATACCAAGGTATGATCTTAAATCTTGCTAAATATGATCACAGCTTAGGTTTGCTTAAAGTTCTAGGGCCTGGTTCTCATTTACACTGAGGCCTTGCACTCTGAATGTAACAGGAAAGGAAGAACCAGGCTCTGGAAACTTGTTTAAATTTCATGTTGAATGGAGCTAGGTAACAGCTTTGTATGAGCCTGAAGCAAACCAGATCCATGGTTTCACAAGACTTCAGGGTATCATTGCACTCACAGCATTAATGTCCTGAGTGTGGGATGGGGGAAAAAAAAAAGTGTATGCTACTATGCACCTGAAATGTGCTCCTAAATCCTGTTAGTGATCAGTTATCTTTCTATCACTGATGTTTCTGGAGAGCCCCCATCACTATAGCATGATGTGCACCTAAACGGCTGCTTGCAAGTGCCACTCTCCAATATGTGCATGCAGTCATGACAATTGAAAATTGTGCATACACAATTGCAGTCTCAAATTGGGACATCCAAATGTACTTGGTTTCCAAGAGGGACCCATAACAGCACAGATCCAGTTGATACCTCTGCTTCAAGCCTGTATTTCTTTCAAAATAGCTACAATCTGTTATGTTTTCCCAAGTACAGAGAGAAACTGTTTGCTTTCAGCCTGACTAGTTTTTATTTTAGATTAAAAGAAAAAGCACAACATGAAAGAATAGGGGCGTCGGGAAAGAAAGCAAGCACAGCGCGTAGCTCCTCTGTAACATGGTGTACCAATTCTGTGTCACAAAAGTAAGGTGAAAATAAAGTGATAACAAGTAGCCTGTAGAGCACTAGTCTTCCTGCTTTTTGCAGGGAAGCAAGGTTGTGATGGGAGGTTATAAATTGGTGGCAATAAGTATATTCCCTTTAAAGATTTCTTCGCATTTGTGACACTATCTATTCAGTTTCTACTCACGAATCCTCACAAACTGAAGATTGGCCAGATAGGTTGTGCAATATTTGTACAGCTATTTGTTTTCTTGCTGCAAAACAGGGTTTGCCAACAGCTACGGGGCATCTTCCTTGGAAACGGGGCCAATTGGGTGGGTTTCTACTGTAACAATTATCCCAGCCAGCTGCTCAGGGGCAGGATAGAAGTGTGTAACTCATTCTCTCTGCCAACTGGTGTCTAGGCATTAAAGCACATGGGACCATGACCAATTAATAATTATAGGTTCTTTTTATCAGTGATCCTTTAGTCTGCTTTGGGCACATCTGTATGTGACTGCAAACTGGGACCTTGCCATTTTTAAGTGACAATGTTACCAGACGGTCCCAAAACACATCTCCACTCACTCTGTGAGGATGTTCAGATCTGGAGAAAAGCTTTTCTCTAATCTTGACTGGAAATCCCAGCTTTTTCTTTCTTTTTTTTCTTTCTTTCTTTCCAGAAACTACATGTGGGAATTATTCCCTTCCTCTTTACCAATAGTTGTGTCCACCTACCAGTAACCAGGCATTGTCTGAAACAGATGACACAAGCTAGCAGAGTCCTCCATACAGTGGGTATGTGATGCTGGCGGACCAGTGCCAGCTCATGCCAAGGCCCCTAGGTCTCAATGGAACACTGACCAATACGACAGGCACTGACTTTGTGGTTGCTCCAGGTCTGGAGCACCTATGGGAAAAAAATTGTGGGTGCTCAGCACACACCAGCCACACCCATTTGGTAGCACCCCTAATCAGCTGTTTAGTGGCACCCCCAATTAGCTAATCAAGGTGCCACCAAACAGCTGATTGAAGGCACCATCAAATAGCTGTTTGTTGGCTGGAGGAGGAGCTTGGGGGAGGGCAAAGAGCAGTGAGTAGGCGGGGGCCTCAGGGAGGGGGCAGAGAGGGGTGGGATGAGGCAGAGCAAGGGCATGGCTTTGGGGAGGGGGGCGGAGCGAGGATGAGGTCTTGGGGAAGGGGCAGAACAAAGCCCGGGCCTTGGGGGGAAGGGTGGGCCACCCCTAGGGAAACGAAAAACTCAGCACCTATGACCAGTACATATCTGGAACCAGTCTGGCTCACCTGTGCAGTAGTATCGTTAAAGCAGATACTAGCGTTATAAAAATGTGTTTAGTGTTTAGACTTTAATTAATGCTTGTAAATTGCTTCAGGCATTACCCTCACTTATACAATCTGCATCCCATGGTATAAAGTAATATTTAAGTGTTTGCTATGTAACTGTAAATCTCCAGACAGGAGAGAAGCTTTGTCAAGTGTTAATAACAGGAGGTGTTACACCCTGCCTAACAAAGGAGGCTCATCAACACCAGACAAGCTATTGTGAGACATCAGAGAACAAAAGACTTTGTTGATTGCTCCCCCCACCCGATGAAGAAGAATTCCTCCCATCAACTGAACTGACAGTTCAGAGAATGAGAATGGGATAAAACACCTAACAAGAAGAAACTGGATCTCTGTGCTGCTTGGACTCTTGAGGACAAGGTTTTCTAGACACAAGCAAGAGATCCCCAGTGTTTACCCTGGATTAGCCCTCAGGGGCATATAGAGCTTGCTTATTGTAGCAGTTTCTATCACTCAAAGAAACTTAAGATTGTAACCTATTTGGTTTACCTGCTTTAACCTTGTAAATATTTGTCTTATTTCCTTTTCCTTATCAATAAATATTTTAGATAGTTTAAAGGGGCAATTGACTTGGGGTAAGTGACTGGTCCTTTGCGACTGGGAGTAACCTGGATATTGCAGTTATCTTTGTTGTAGAGGACCATCTATCACAAAGACAAGCTTGCCGAGGTTACAAGATAGACCAGTGTACCCAAGGGGATGGTTTGTGACTCCGTGATTAGGCTGTTACAGGGCTTGAGGAGTTTGTACTTGATAACTGGTTGGTGAAATCTAAGTATAGAGCTCATAGCCCATTTGGAGATTGTGCTCTGCTTCTTAGCAGTCTGCGCGGAGGTTGGTAATAACACTCTTGAGCCACTGCAGGCCAGCTTGACAGGGCAGACTCCATACTGGACATCAACCTGAGCCCAGAAGAATCACTGAAACGTCATGAGCAAAGGACAATATTTCCAAACTCATTGAAGCCAGGCAGAATCAGTAATCTCCCAGAAAAGCTTGTGCCAATAAGACTGTCCTATCGGACATGATGATTAGTGACTGAGCACAGACTCTGGGGCTTGGCACAACCTTAGACAGAGCCACAGTCCCTGTCCCAGGCTTGGGGTAGCAAGTGCCCTCTCCTGAGCTGGCTGCCCAGGCTGAACTCTCTGAGGCACTTCCTGTCCCTAGTTAGAAAATGCTTCTGGCAATTTTCACTGGCAATTTTTATTTGTTTGCTTTAAATAATTTTAAAAATTTGCATAAGACATTTGTAAGACTCAAGCTGAGAACTGGTAGCTTGGTAGCTGCCAATCAAATTTCCAAAAACAACTGCTTTTCCTCTCCTCGGGTTCCATTGGAAAGGTGAAAATAATGTGAGTGTTGGGCCTTTCTCTAACATAGCTCAGGCACTTCAAATTGGTCCCAGCTAGCCTATAGCCAAAATGACTGGGAAATACAGAAGAAAGAAGGGGAGCTTTCTGTACAGAAGATGCCAATGCTAATACTCACAAACGTCTGATTTAACTAGGTTGTAAAGATACACTGTACACAGTCTGCTTAGCTCTTAAACTATAAGGAGATGGAAATTATAGGTATTGGAAAAAGGAAATTGGTATCCATAGAACTACATAATGCATCCTCATTCCAGAAGGTTGTTCTGTTCAGAGCTGCATCAGTCCCAGTGTTTCAATTCATTGTGCTTATAAAACTAGTCTATAATACATCACACTAACAAGTGCTTTTCTGCTCTTCATGGTGTATTCATAGGATCTCAGTCATTCCAGAAGCTGGTCAGAATGGATTCCAAAATGTGCACTGATTATAACTGTAACATGCGAGACCGATATATTCAAAGGCAGAGAAAAATAATTTAATTTCTGGATGCTCCTGGATATAGGAGGCTGCGTCAGTGATGAATTATAGTGATTTACATGTCTGCAGTGGATAAAGAATATGAGAAAGTAGGGGGAAGAGGGACATCTGTCTGAAAGTTCTATTTAAAGCACAAAAAAGAAAAAGAAAAACAGGATAATTTCTTTTTTTTTTCCATTAAAAATTACTTATCAATAACCCTGGAGCTGGCCTTCTCCTGTTGTTTTGTGTCAGATTAACACTTGCTACCTTCTTCTATTAGAGCAACATTTCTATTAAAAATGGATTCAGAGCAAAATCTGACTAATGTCTGGGATGAGCACAATGTGGTCAAATGGTATGAAAGGCTCATTTGGTGCATTGCTGCTGTGGCCTACATGGAGGAACAAATCTGCTGTGGGGTTGCAGTTTTAAGGAAAAAATATCAGCAACAAAATTTATTTTCTGTTGGGCTGCTAATTTATGCTTGAATTCTGCTGTCCTTATGTGGGCAAAACTCTCACTCAAGTAAGTCAGTGATGGTTTCTGTTATTTATTATTATGGTAGCACCCAGAGGCTCCTACTAAAATGGGGGTTAATTCCAGGCACGGTGCACAAACATAGTAAGAGACAGCTGGGGCAAAAAAACCTAACTGGCTTCAAGACCAAGCTTGATAAAGTTTATGGAGAGAATGGCATGATGGGATTGCCTACAATGGCATGTGGCCAATCTTGACTGCTAGCAGCAAATATCTCCAAAGGCCAATGATGCAGAGGGCTCTGAGTTACTACAGAGAATTCATCCCCAGGTGTCTGGCTGGTGGGTCTTGCACAAATGCTCAGGGTCTAACTGATTGCCATATTTGGGGTCAGGAAGGAATTATCCCCCAGGTGAGATTGGCAGAGATTCTGAGGTGGTTTTTTTTGCCTTCCTCTGCAGCATGGGGCATGGGTCATTTGCAGGTTTAAGCCAGTGTAAATGGTGGATTCTCTGTAACTTGAAATCTTTAAATAATAATTTGAGGACTTCAGTAACACAGCCAGAGGTTATGGGTCTATTACAGGAAGAGGTGGGCGAGGTTCTATGGCCTGCGATGTGCACGAGGTCAGACAAGATGATCATGATGGTCTCTTCTGAACTTAAGGTCTTTGAATTGGATCCGGCCCCTAAGAGCTTACAGTCTAAAGAGACGAGTGTGGGAAAAGGGAAGTATTGTTATCCCCATTGTACAGATAAGGAACTGAGACACAAAAGGTGAAATCCTGGCCCCATTGTCAAGTCATAACTTCTATTGACACCATGATTTTCCCTAGAGAGATTAAGTGACTTGCTCTCTCTACCTTCACCAGGAAAGTGAAAATTACTCTTCATTTAACTAGGAAATTCAGGCTCTTTCACATCAGTGGGAGGAAGTGAATTCCAAAATAGAACATCCTGACCTGAGACTTCGCTTTCTCCCAGTATGCAAACACAGGGAGTATAAGAGAGATTTTCTCTCCGCCTAGCTGACCCCTGTTCTTGTGACTCTCAGGGAGAGAGCACAGAACTAGGTAATCTAAGTAAACCTCTAGAAAAACAGAGAAACAGGAACATCATATCAGACAAATTCGGCGGGGAGGTAGAGTTATGTCAGCAAATAGAACATTATAAATGATTATGTTATATGCTGAAAAGTCAGGGGAACAAGAAATGGAGCATATAGATATATGAAAAGTTGTGGGGGGACCAAGATCTGGCAACTGCTCCCTTATCCCATAGCAAAAGACACCTCTGCAGAGAAACAAAAAGTTTCAAGGTAAAACTGTAACTTTCTTTTGTATAATTGTTAGATCAATGTTGAAGCAGGAGGGGAAAAATGAATCACAGTTTCTGACACTGGGCTGCTCGCATACTGATGGAGCCATAAACCTTCAGGTCCTTAGCACCAGCAAGAGGCTCAGAATTGCCTATTCTAATTAAATACTTCATTTTGGAAAGACATTTCCCATTTTATTCCGGGTGAAAAGTTTTTCATTTGAGAGCTTGAGGGGTGTGAAACATAGCAGGAAGGGAAAATGGAAATCAATTGTTTTAATTTAATGATGTATCAGTCGCCTTATATGGGTTTCTTAGACAGATCAGCTGAAAGTTCTTAAAGAAAAATCATTAACATCCACGTGCAGTCAGTTCCTCTTTTGTTTTTACGAAGTTGTGAAACTCCCATGGTGAGGGGGAAGGGAAATCCCACAAGGCATAGAACAGCTTTGAGGTCACTGGAATAGATTATGCCATATAATATATATAGAAGTGATAACAGAAATCAGACAATGACATAAAGGAGATGGAGGACCTATGTATTGGTGGGGAAGTCAGTGAAGAGAGGGCTTGGAAGGGGAATTGCCTTGCTATGCCCCACAAATAAATCACAGCCTTGATCCTTCACCCACTGAAGTCAATGGGTGTTTTGCCAGAGTTTCACCCTCTGGCTTTGTTCTGCACCCTTGAAGTCAAGGTTAAAGCTCCGATGGGTGTCAGTAGTTTAGGATCAGGCACTTAGGACCCGGATCAAAGCTCGCCAAAGTCAATGGGAGGCTTTCCATTGATTTAAATGGGCATAGGATCAGGGGCTAGGTCTCTCTGGTGCAAGTGAGGAGTATCCCAAATGCTAGGTGGGACTACACACCAATCCCCCTCTGTGGAGGCAAGGGCCCAGTCCTATTCAGTATATTTACAAATGATCTGGAAAAAGAGGTAAACAGTGAGGTGGCAAAATTTGAAAATGATACAGTTAAGTCCCAGGCAGACTGCGAAGAGCTACAAAAGGATCTCTCAAAACTGGGTGACTGGGAAACAAAATGGCAGATGAAATTCAATGTTGATAAATGCAAAGGAATGCACATTGGAAAACATAATCCCAACTATACATTTAAAATGATGGAGTCTAAGCTGTGAGCACTCAAGAAAGAGATCTTGGAGTCATTGTGGATAGTTCTCTGAAAACATCCACTCAATGTGCAGCGGCAGTCAAAAAAGTGACAGAATGTTGGGAATTATTAAGAAAGGGATAGATAATAAGACAGAAAATATCATATTGCCTCTATATAAATCCAAGGTATGCCCACATCCTGAATACTGCGTGCAGATGTGGTTGCCCCATCTCAAAAAAATATATTGGACTTGGAAAAGCTTCAGAAAAGGGCAACAAAATTATTAGGGGTATGGAATGGCTGCCATATGAGGAGAGATTAATAAGACAGATACTTTTCAGCTTGGAAAAGAGACGACTAAGGCGGGATATGATAGAGGTCTATAAAATCATGACTGGTGTGGAAAAAGTAAATAAGAGAGTGTTATTTGCTCCTTCTTATAACACAAGAACTAGGGGCCACCAAATGAAATTAATAGGAAATAAGGACAACCTGGCAGCAGGTTTAAAACAAACAAAAGGAAGTATTTTTTCACACAATGCACAATCAACCTGTGTAACTCCTTACCAGAGGATGTTGTGAAGGCCAAGACTATAACAGGGTTCAAAAAAGAACTAAATACATTATGGAGGATAGGTCCATCAATGCTATTAGATTCTGTTTGCCAGAAGCTAGGAATTGGTGACAGGGGATGGATCACTTGATGATTACGTGTTCTGTTCGTTCCTCTGGGGCACCTGGCATTGGCCACTGTCGGAAAACAGGATACTGAACTAGATGGACCTTTGGTCTGACCCAGTATGACCATTCTTAAGAAACTAGGTCAAATTACAAAGGATGAATATAAACAAATAACACAAGTTTGTAGGGACAAAATTAGAAAGGCCAAGGCACAAAACGATATCAAACTAGCTAAAGACAGAAAGGGTAACAAGAAAACATTCTACAAATCCATTAGAACCAAGAGGAAGACCAAGGATAGGGAAGGCTTATTACTCAGTGTGTGTGTGTGTGGGGAAATAATAACAGAAAATATGGAAATGGCAGAGGTGCTTAAAGACTTCTTTGATTCTGTTTTCCGCAAGAAGGTTGGTGGTGATTGTACATCTAACATAGTGAATGCCAGTGAAAATGAGGTAGGATCAGAGGCTAAAACAGGAAAAGAACAAGTTAAAAATTACTTAGACAAGTTAGATGTCTTCAAGTCACCAGGGCCAGATGAAAGGCATCCTAGAATACTCAAGGAGCTGACTGAGGAGATATCTGAACCATTAGTGATTATCTTTGAAAAGTCATGGAAGACAGGAGACATTGCAGAAGACTGAATAAGTCAAATATAGTGCCCAACTATAAAAAGGGAAATAAGGACAACCTGGGAAATTACAGACCAGTCAGCTCAACTTCTGTACCTGGAACTATAATGGAGCAAATAATTAAGCAATCAGTTTGCAAACATCTAGGAGATAATAAGATGATAAGTAACAGTCAGCATGGATTTGTCAAGAACAAATTGTGTCAAACCAACCTGATAGCTTTCTTTGACAGGGTAACAAGCTTTGTGGATGAGGGAAGCGGTAGGTGTGGTACATCTTAACTTTAGTAAAACTTTTGATACTGTCTCACATAACCTCATAAATAAACTAGGGAAATGCAACCTAGATGGAGCTACTATAAGGTAGGTGCAAAACTGGTTGGAAAACCATTCTCAGAGAGTAGTTATCAATGGTTCATAGTCATGCTGGATGGGCATAATCAAATATTTAGATAATAGTATATAGAGTACACTTATAAAGTTTATGGACCATACCAAGTGGGGAGGGATTGCTAGTGCTTTGGAGAAGAGGATTAAAATTTACAATGTTCTGGACAAACTGTAGAAATGGTCTGAAATAAACAGGATGACATTCAACAAGGACAAATGTAAAGTACTCCATTTAGGAAGGTACAATCAGTTTCACACATACAAAATGGGAAATGACTGCCTAGGACGGAGCACTGCGGAAAGGGATCTGAGGGTCATAGTGGACCATAAGCTAAATATGAATCAACAGCATAACACTGTTGCAAAAAAAGTGAACAACATTCTGGGATGTATTAGCAGAAGTGTTGTAAGCAAGATATGAGAAGTAGTTCTTCCGTTCTACTCTGCACCGATTAGACCTCGACTGGAGTATTAGGTTCAGTTCTGGGTGCCACATTTCAGGAAAGATGTGGACAAAATGGAGAAAGTCCAGAGAAGAGCAACAAAAATGATGAAAGGTCTAGAAAACATGACCTATGAAGGAAGATTGAAAAAATTGGGTTTGTTTAATTTGGAGAAGAGAAGACTGAGAAGGGACATGATAGCAGTTTTCGGGTATCTAAAAGGGTGTCATCAGGAGGAGGGAGAAAACTTGTTCGTCTTGCCTCTAAGGATAGAACAAGAAGCAATGGGCTTAAATTGCAGCAAGGGTGGTTTAGCTTGGACATTAGGAAAAACTTCCTGTCAGGGTGGCTAAGCGCTGGAATAAACTGCCTTGTGGAGGCTGTGGAATCTCCGTCATTGGAGATTATTAAGAGCAGGTAGACAAACACCTGTCAGGGATAGTCTAGATAATACTTGGTCCTGCATTGGGTGCAGGGGACTGGACTAGATGATCTCTCTAAGTCCCTTCCAGTCCTATGATTCTATGATTTTACATTTGACCATATTCAAACACATATTATTTGCTTGCACGCACTTTACCAAATGTTGCAGATTGCTCTGTATCAATAACCTGTCCTCTTTCTTGTTTACCACTCCCAGTCTTTGCGTCATTGCAAACTTTAGCAATGATGATTTTATGTTGTCTCCCAGAACATTGATAAAAATGTTAAATAGCATAAGGCCAAGAGTAGATCCCTGTGGGAATCCACGAGAAACAACGATTCCCCACTTATGCTTACATTTTCAGATCTATCAGCTAGCCAATTTTTAATCCATTTAACGTGTGTATCTTTTTGGGCATCTAGTAAAATGTTCTTAAATAGTTCCCAATTATTGTTCATCTTTTTCTGTTTAATTTTTTTCTCCTAACTGATTTGGCTCAAAATTGTTTTCATCTTTGTGAAATTGGCACTTTTAGTGCATCAAATAACTATATTACTGGTCTGGGATTTATTCTGTTCACACATAGCAGATGTACTCAAGTCAGGATCATCTATGTCTCAACTACCACTAACTTTTAGTTCTGTGATCAATCCTTCTTTATCTGTCAAGGTGAATTCCTCCTTGTCGCATGCAACACCTTTTGAGTTAGGAATTTGTCATCTATAATTTTTAGGAATTCCAAGGATGTTTTCATATTGGCAGCCTGAGGCCTCTAGCATATGTCACTCAGATTGAAATCGATCACGATAATGCAGCTTTTTCCCCTACACATTATAGTTACATGCTTAAGGAATTGGTCATTCTATTCCCTAATGTGATTTTGGTGGCCTGTAATAGAGACCAATTAATACCCCATCTTGTGTTTTATCTGTTCAATATGTGGATGTTCAAGGTCATTTGTCAAGTGTCAGTGACTCGGAAGCAGGTAATGCCAGTTTTGACAGTGCTACTCCCCCTTCTCTTCTTTTTGCCCACTCAATCCTTCCTAAACAGGTTATACCAATTGAGTGTAACATTCCAATCATGCAAATCTTTCCACCAGGTTTCAGTAATACCAAGAAGGTTGAATTTATGCTCATGAGTGAGAAATTCCAATTCCTCTTATTACCCGGGCTCCTAGCATCAGTATATAGATAATTAAAGAATTCCAATATCCCTGAAAAGCTTTACTCTGCAATGCCCTTGCCAAGAGGTTTAATATCTGACAGAATAGACAGACCAAGACAAATAAATAAGGATCTACCAAATCCATGGCTGTGAAAAACATTCCATGGACCATGAAATCTGGTCTCTCCCATGAGATCTGGCCTTCTCTGTACTTTTACCCTATACTATATATATTTCACAGGGGAAACCAGCAGTTCTCAAACTGGGAGTCCCAACCCATAAGAGACTTCCTGGGAGGTCACAAGGTTATTGTAGCAGGGTTATGGTAATGACACCCTTACTTCTGTGCTGTCTTCAGAGTTGGGTGGCCAGAGAGTGGTGGCTGCTGGCTAGACGCTCAGCTCTGAAGGTAGTGCCCCACCAGCAGCAGCGCAGAAATAAGGGTGGTAATACCATACCATGCCACCCTTACTTCTGCGCTACTGCCGTCAGAGCTGGGAGGCTGGAGAGTGGCGGCTACTGGCCAAGGGCCCAACTCTGAAGGCAACAGCACAGAACTAAGGGTGGCAATACCATACCGTGCCATCCTTCCTTTAGCGCCGCTGCCGGTGACGGAGTTGCCTTCAGAGCTAGGCTCCTGGCCAGCAGCCACTGTTCTCTGGTCACCCAGCTCTGAAGGCAGCGCCACTGCCACTGCCAGCACCAGCACAGAAGTGGGGAGGGCAATATCACGGACGCCTCCCCCCATCTCCTTTTGGGTCAGGACCCCTACAATTACAACATCATGAAATTTCAGATCTCTGAAATCATGAAATTTACAATTTTAAAAATTCTATGACTGTGAAATTGACCAAAATGGACCATGAATTTGGTTAGGCCCCACATATAAACATAACAAGCTAAGTTCATTCCTGGTATAGATAGAGTGGAGTATAATTCAGCGAACTAGCTAACTTTCCATACTATACCTCCCTCTCTTCAATCCGAGTGCCCCACCATGCAAATATCTGGTAGGACAGTAAAATGGACACAGAAACACTGTCTTGTTTGGTCAAATTTGCTTCCCCATGAAAGTCCCTCATTGAGACACCCCATGGCCTCTGTGAACCCCACCACTGTTTTTCATAGTTTGCTTTAGACACAGCATAAATCCACCAGCTTTCAGTCTAATTTCACAAGATTAATGGTTTTAATATTTTCAGTGTACCCGGCACCCCAGAGAAGAGAAAGATGCTCATGCAAAGTTTGGACACGGATAAACTCTCCTCCCACATTGTTTATTAAATATGTTAAAACATCATAGGTCTTTCTGTCCATGGAGCTAATCAAATTGCTCACCGAGGCCATATTAGAGGAATGCGTTTTCTAGCGGTTATTAAAAAAAATAGGAGAGTAAATTTGTTTATTGTCCATGTGAGATGTAACCTTATTAGCTCCTCACCCACAGATACAGAGCTGTTGCAATGGGAAATAACATACTAGGTGAAGGATTGAGCACTGTGGGAATGTAGGCCTCTAGGTGGCCTGAATAGGTTTTCTTAATTATTTTTATTACAATAGTGGCTTGAGGCCTCTATTGAGATCAGGGCCCCATTGTTCTATACAATTTACAAACAGCCAAAACAGACATTGGGAGGGGAGGGAACACGGTGTCCTACTGTCCCCCAATGCGTATGTGGCAGGGTCTCCACTGCACAGTTTAGGCCCCATTTTACCCCTTTCCTTCCGTGCTGTAGTCTTCGCTTTGGCTGCTTCTGCTGCTGCTCCTATCAGCTATCTCCTGAGGCTACCAAACAGGAGGCTAACTACTGCCATTTGCAATGGTAGCTTTTACATTGTGGGCATTTGTCCTTTACAAACTGGACTGAGAGCCCTCCCCCGCCCCGAAACTCATGTCACACAGTCCATTGGACAGCTGTCAGATGATCACATTTGTTTTTTAAGGACTTGAGCTAAACTTTAGCATGTGCCCGACTGCAAAGGAGAAAGGCTCTGCGACCCATTGCCTGAGCTATTCAACCTCCTCCCCAGCTCCACTCCATTTGCAAACCTCCATTCTGACTTCCCTGGTGTCCAAGCAGATAGCATGCTCACACATCACATTTTAATTATATGACAGTGGGCTCTATCTACACATCCCTCACTTACTCATCCCTGATTGATTTTTATAGAGCTATCTCTTTTCCTGATGCCAGCATTTTTTGCTCGGCTATTGCATCCTCTGCCACCAATGGACATGCTGGACAGCCTGGTGTGAGAAAATTAACACTGACTGTATTCATGTGGGGTCAGTGATAGCAGAACAAATTCCTGTGCCTGCTGTGCTCTCTTCATTAATGTCATTCACTGGCCTTCACAAGACAAAGCCAATGACAGACCATCAAGAGTAATGAGGCAGAGCTAACTCACTAGAGAATGTGACTGCAAATTAATTTTAGTTTCATTACTTGTCCTACTGAATTACATTAATTAAAGAGGAAAGGAGAAACATGTTTGCTCAGCTATTTTCACTGTCCTGTTACAGAAAACCAATACTCTGTGTCCAACTTGTTCAAAGAAATTAGCGAACGAGAGGGAAAAGTGGCAGGAGGTGGAGTGGGAGGGGGTGACACCCTCATAATCCATAGCCCAGATGAACAGTATGCAAATCCATTAGCAGAGGGAGACATGCTCTTCCTAGCAATAGCAGTTGCTTGTAAATAGTGCCAGAAGTCATTGAAACCATTCAGGGCTGGATTTTTAACTATGTCTAAGTAGAGTTCAGGAGCACTGGGGAGGAGTAATCATGATACCAGTTTGAATCTCTGATGCTGCATCACTGGCCTTGGTGTAAGATCCCTCCAGGAGTGAGCCTGGGTGGTGCAAAGTGGATGAAGCAGACCAGAGACTCTGATCCTGTAGTCTAGATATTTCTGTCACAGTTCAGTGCAATGGCACCTGAATTTCCCCTTCCATGGTCCAGAAAGGACACCCACTCTCACACTTTCAGCTTCTCAGCTGCCTCCGCACATTGGCTTGTTTAGCCTGGCCAAAAGAAGGCTGCGAGGGGATATGCTTGCTCTATATAAATATATCAGGGGGATTAACGTTAGGGAGGGAGAGGAATTATTTAAGTTTAGTACTAATGTAGGCACGAGGACGAATGGGTATAAACTGGATATTAGGAAGTTTAGACTTGAAATTAGACGAAGGTTTCTAACCATTAGGGGAGTGAAGTTCTGGAACAGCCTTCCGAGGGAAGTAGTAGGGGCAAAGACTTTTCTGGCTTTAAGACAAAGCTTGATAAGTATATGGAGGGGATGTTATGATAGGATCGTTAATCTGGGCAATTGATCTTGGATTACCACCAGATAGGTCTGCTCAATGGTCTGCGGGGAGATGTTGGATGGGATGGGAACTGAGTTACTGCAGAGAATTCCTTCTTGGGTGCTGGCTGGTGAGTCTTGCCCACATGCTCAGGGTTTAGCTGATCGCCATATTTGGGGTCGGGAAGGAATTTTCCTCCAGGGCGGATTGGCAGGGGCCCTGGAGGTTTTTCGCCTTCCCCTGCAGTGTGGGGCACGGGTTGCTTGCTGGTGGATTCTCTGCAGCTTGAGGTCTTCAAACCAATTTTGAGGATTTCAATAACTCGGTCCTGGGTTAGGGGTTGTTATAAAATTGGATGGGTGGGGTTCTGTGGCCTGCCTTGTGCAGGAGGTCAGACTAGATGATCATATTGGTCCCTTCTGACCTATGAGTCTATGAGTCTATGAGTCTATTAGAGTGGAGACCTGTGTCTCTTTCTCTCTCCTGGCCAGAGTATTTTCCCGCTTACACTGTGAATTCCTTAGCAAAGTCAGAGTGCCTCAGTAGGCCTGCTCTGCTTTTCTCCTCAGAGGCTATAAACAGTGTATTACCCACCATTAAGTTACCACACAACTCTTTCTAAGCAAGCACATTTATTCTTAAGGTAAAAGTATTACCGATAAAACATATTCCAAACAATAAAAGAAACTTGTCTCATGCTAATAAGTTTACCAGAGATCACCTCACCCCTCCATCTCCACCCATGGCTTTCATTGGTGTCAGTCCTTCCTATGGATTAGGGCCACTCCCCTTGGACAGAAGGTTCTGTCCATTTGCTGGAACAGAATGAAGGCCCTGAGTCAGTTTGAACTCAGGTTATTTGTCCAAAAGTCTTCTCTTTGTCTGCTAGTCTCTGGAGAATCCCATTTGAACCAGTATATGCAAGTATCTCCAGGTGGTGGTGCCTCTTTGGAGGTGTTACAACCTCAGTATACCCTTGTAGTCACCTCTCACTGTTCTTAGTTCTTCATGTGCTGTGGTTCCTCTCCCCTATGGAATTTCATATAATCCCTGGTCCACAGTGATACATAAACTTAATACCATTATTTTCTCCCAAAGATTTTGCAAGAAATTGCCATGACTGTCACAGCTTCTCTGAATTTACCTGATCAGATTTGGTTTGGACAATGGGGACTAAACATCTCAGCAGATCAGACATTCTTTCAAGAGTTCAGTTTCTGCTTCCTGATTTTAGTTAGTCTCAGAAAAACCCACAGAGATTTTCTGTGATGATGTAGACACTTTTGCTTCTGGGTGAAACTAGCAAGTGCAGAAGTACAGGTATGTGGAAATGTCAATTACAATAAAAATTAGTCAAGCTTCAAAACACACACACCTTTTGGATTTCATTCAAATTTGGGGTAATTATTTAGGCACATTCTTCTTTAACACTCATTGGCTGGCCAGATCTTATTTATAAGCACCTCATTATATTGCTATTTTTTTAATGCCTGAAAGGTTAAAGTTTTTTCTGAATTATAAGCAATGGAAAACAGGGAGTTACAAAGGAAGTTGTTAGGTAATTTTAATAATAAGCATTGCTACTGCACTGCTTATAACCTTACGTGTCTGCATTATGCTTGTGTGTGTGTGTATACACACATTTTATGTGCACTTCCTCCAGCATTTGGGCAAAAGGAGAGTTGATACTTTGGGATCTATTGGTGTGATCTGGTACCATTATTATTATGGTTATCGTTATCATCATGATTACTAGAGGGTCATTTATTGTTGAATGGGCAGTTCTGGAAGTAAACTGGAATGCAGTTTGTTGTATGAGGGGAAAACAGTCAAAAATGATGATCCCACAGACGGTTTGCTATTTGATGTGAAATAGCAACAAGATGTATTATTACTTTATTTTTCTGTCCTGGTCACAGCCACTGGCTCTTGGAATGTATTTGAGAAACCAGTCAAATCTGGAACCACTCTCTGTGCTTTCTGTCAGTGTTATACTCTGCCTTCCTCTCAGCTCACTCTCACACACTTTACCACCCAGCCTCCAGCTCTCTCTCTCTCTCCTTCTGTATTTTGCAATGCAAGCAACATGTCAGTAATAAGTTACAGAGACATCCAAATTAGAAGGACATGTGAATAACTTTGTGTCCACTTCTCCCACATAGCCTATTTCAGGAAGCAGTGCTGGTTTGGCTGATGACAATGCTCAGCATAGATTTTTTGCTGCATTTTTAACACCCTGGTTTTGTTTTGCATCAGATTCTTGATTCGGTACATCTGCTGAGCTGCATTGCCATATGATATAGCAGAACACCACAAGTCTTGTCACATGCAACATATGGAAAAAGAAAAGGGAAGTCTGGTACAGTGGTTAGAGGACAGGACAGATGCAAGAAGTTCTATTTCTGACCCAGCCACTGACTAGCTGTGTGAATTTAGGCATATCACTTTGAAAATCTTACCTTAAGGTGCAAAGGGCAGTTAGGCATCCAAGTCTTAGCGAAATGGAATTGGGTATTCAAGTCCTATTTGTGCCTTTGAAAATCTTCCCCTGTATCTCTTTGGGCATTGTTTTCTCCATCTGGGGAATATAGCAGGGATGGGAGTACTCACTACAGTAGGGGATGATACTTGCCTACCTGACAGTGGTGTTGTGAAGGTTAATTCATTAATGTTTGTATGAACCCTTTGGGGTTCTTGGAAGGAAATTGCTATATAAGCGCCGAGTACTATTTTCTTCATGAGTTCCTCAACCAAGAGATAAACGCATTTGTTATTGCAGGACAACAGAAGATACAAAAAGATGCAAGTGACTCTTCCAAGAATGTCCTGGTGACATTGGTGCCTCCCTCTGTACTACGGTGGCAATCACCAAGTCATAGTGTGCTCCAGTGGCTCCTTAGTCTAGTCGGGAACATGGGATATTCTATTGTTTTTGATGTTCATGTGGCACTCTTCTACTCATAGGCTTATAAGCTTTACAGTCAGAAGGGACCATCATGATCATCTAGTCTGACCTCTTGCGCGTTGCAGGCCACAGAACCTCACCCACCCTCTCCTGTAATACACCCAGAACCTCTGGCTGTGTTACTGAAGCCCTCAAATCATGATTTAAAGACTTCACGTTACAGAGAATCTGCCATTTACAGTAGTTTAAACCTGCAAATGACCTGTGCCCCATGCTGCAGAAGAAGGCAAAACTAACCCAGGGTCTCTGCCAATCTGACCTGGGGGAAAATTCCTTCCCGACCCCAAATATAGTAATCAGTTAGACCCTGAACATTTCAGTGAGACCCACCAGCCAGACATCTGGGAAAGAATTCTCTGTAGTAACTGACAGCCCTGGCCATTTATTGTCCCGTCACTGGGCTTTGGAGATATTTGCTACCTGTTGTAGGCAGTCTTTTTATATCATTCCCTCCATAAACTTATCAAGCTCAGTCTTGAAACCAGTTAGGTTTTTTGCCCCCACTGGAATGTCTGTTCCAGAACTTCACTCCTCTGATGGTTAGAGACCTTCATCTAATTCCAAGCCTAAACTTGTTGATGATCCATTTGTTCTTGTGTCCACATTGGTGCTTAATTTAAATAACTCCTCTCCCTCCCAGGTATTTATCCCTCTGATATACACCTCTACCCCAATATAATGCGACCCGATATAATGCTGGTTCGCATACAAGGCGGTAAAGCTCTGACACGCTGCTCTGAGCAGTGTGTTAAGGGTGCCTGGCCAGGCTGAGGTGTTCGATAAGGGGCAGAGGGTATCGGGAGTGGTCAGGGGCTCCCCCACCCAGGGTCTGGGGGGCAGGAGCTGTGGGAGGGCACTTTTGGGGGCCCCGCAGTCCCAGAGTGGCCTTGGGGATTAGCGGGGGCCAGGGAGCAGCCTGCTCCGCTTCCCTCGCCCCGGCCCCAGCTGTGTCGCTCAGGGGAGGGGCTTGGGGGATCCCCCCAGCACTCACCAGCAGCAGTGGAAGCAGAGCAGACCGGCCCCAGCCCGTTTGACTCCGCCAGCTCCCAGCCACGGCGCTCCGCTTCCTGCCGCAGGTGAGTGCGGGGCGGGAGGGGGCATCCTTTACCCAACCTCTCCGCACTCACCTGCGGCGGGAAGCAGAGTGCCGCAGTTGGGAGCTGGTGGAGTGGAGTGGGAGCTGGTGGCTGGGGCTGGGCTGCTCCGCTTCCTGCCGCTGCAGGTGAGTGCCTGTCAGGGGGTGGAGGAGGCGTAGATAGGGGTTGGAGCAGTCAGGGGATGGGAGGTTGGATAGGGGATGGGGTCCGGGGGGGTGATTAGGGACAGGGGTCTCTGGAGGGGGCAGTCTGGGAACAAGCAACAGGGGGCCCAAAGCAAGTTTGATATAACGCGGTCTCACCTATAACACGGTGAGATTTTTTGTCTCCCGAGGACCACGTTATATCAGGGTAGAGGTGTATGTATAGAGAGAAATCATATCTCCCCTCAGCCTTCATTTGGTTAGGCTAAACAAGCCAAGCTCTTTGAGTCTCATCTCACAAGGCAGGTTTTCCATTCCTCTGATCATCCTAGTAGCCCTTTTCCATACTTGTCCCAGTTTGAATTAATCTTTCTTAAACATGGGAGACCAGAACTGGACACTGTATTCCAGATGAGGTCTCACCAGTGTCTTGTATAATGATACTATTAACACTCCCATGTCTCTACTGGAAATACCTCACCTGATGCATCTAGGACTGCATTAGCCTTTTTTCATGGCTGCATCACATTTGCAGCTCATAGTTATCCTGTGATCAACAAATACAACCAGGTCTTCCTCCTTCTGTGTTGCGTCCGACTGATAAGTCCCTAGCTTACAGCAAAAATTCTTGTTGTTAGTCCCCAAGTGCATGACCTTGAACTTTGCACTATTAAATTTCATCCCATTTCTATTACTCCAGTTTTCAAGGTTGTCCAGATCATCTTGTATGATATTCTGGTCCTCCTCCATATTGGCAATACCTCCCAACTTTGTGTCATCCGCAAATTTTATTAGCACACTCCCACTTTTTATGCCAAGGTCATTAATAAAAATGTTTAATAAGATTGGCCACAAGATCGATCCCTAAGGAACTCCACTAGTCACCTCCCTCCAGCCTGACAGTTCATCTTTCAGTATGACCCACTGTAGCCTTCCCTTTAACCAGTTCCTTACCCATTAATTCTCATATTAATGCCCAGTGTCTCTAGTTTAACTAATAATTTTCCATGTGGCACATTATCAAATGCCTAACTGAAAACCACGTAGATTTACTCCATTTCCTTTGTCTCAAAAATCAGTTATCTTCTCAAAGAAGGAGATCAGGTTGGTCTGAAATGATCTCCACTTTTTGTTAAACCATGCTGTATTTGATCTGAAATACCATTTACCTCTATGTCCTTAATGACTTTCTCTTTTAAAATTTGGTCCAAGATCTTAAATACAATTGAGGTTACACTACCAGGCCTGCAGTTTCCTGGATCACTTTTTCCCTCTTTCTTACAAATAGGATCTATATTAGCAATTCTCCGGTCATAGGATATGATTCCCCCAGTTTACAGATTCATTAAAAATTCTTGCTATTCAGCTTGCAATTTCTTGTGTCAGTTCCTTTAATACTCTTGGATGGAGATTATTGTAATGTACAGTGCACAGTAACTACCGAACCTATTATTCTGATGTGCCTTTTTCCTGCATCTGCCTCAAAATTATGTGACAGTCTTTACTGCAATGGATTTCTGTTTTGAAGGAGGACATTTTAATTACCAAACAAAAGACCAGGAGTGCAAAATTACACCACTGCACAGCAATGTGGTGTCAGCTAATAACATCCATGTCTAACTTTGGACCCTCTGCTATTGTTAAGATAGAGCAGTGTATTGATGAACAGCAGCAACCAGATTGGCATTACAGTCACTCTGTTTAGAATAGTGACTTGTGTCAACCCTTGAACACCATGAGCTAAATGAGCACACACACACACAAACACGCACCCACTCCAAGGAACCCCACTTAGCAAACCAGAGAAAATTCAATTCATGGATTTCACTTGTAAGCAGCTTATGGAGAAAAATCATAAGGCAACACTAAGACCTTGTCTACATTGGGAATTAGTCTGATTTCAGCCATCAGCAGCTAGCCACTGATTCCTACCCCCTCATTTCGAGCAGGGATAAGTTCCACTGGGCAAATTGCAGCTTTCCTTGTTTAAATTAGGGGTTTGCACCTGTGCTGGCTTTCTAGTGGCTGGCTACTAATGGCTGAAATTGAGACATATTCCCATTGTAGATAAGGTCTAATTGATGGACTGCACTTCAGGTTAGTGCCGTGCCAAATACGGGGTTGAATTCAGCAGACTGCCCTCTCCAACAGTCTCAAGCACTCAGTGGAAAAGGATTATGTAATGAATGGTGATCAAGAAGTTCACTGGAAACCTTAGCCTGCATAAGGTAAGGGATAGGGTAGAGGTCATGATGGAGAAAAGCAAGAAGTGAGTGGCCACATTCAGTGCCTGCAAATCTGTAGCTCTTATATTAAGAGGTTCTTCGGGTGGGAAGCTGAAAGTTATGATGTTGACAGAAAGTGAATGAGGAGTTTGCCGAGTCTGGCAGCATTGGATGAAAAATGAGACAGAAAATGCTGAATGGTAAGAGGTAGAATTAAATCATCCAACAATTATTAAGTAATAATTAAGTAATGACGTGCTATTAAGCAGTAAACTTTAAGTGCTGGCTCAGTAGTGAAGACATGGGTTCTTAACATCATAAATCCCAGATCTGGACAGTTACCAAATAGCATCCTGCTGTGGGAGCTGATGATGATGTCAGCTATTATTTCTGTAGAAAATAATGGCAGGTGATGAACACAATGAGAAGTAATAGGAAGAGAATGTTTATTATGGCTGGAGCAGGGCCAAGAGAGAAAAAAGTGGAGCAACAGTGCTGCATTCAGGGAGGAACAATGCACTGCAGCCCTGCTAATGGTGCCAAGCAACAAGTAACCAGGAATGCTGTAAACCTACAATAAAAATAATGCTATGTTCTTGATTATATATCAGAGGGCAGCAATAATCATGATAATAATTATTATGACTAACATTTCACTAACTTGAAAAGTATTTTACAAACATTGCAAAGCAATTTATAATATATATATATATATAGTCTAACATGTATTTATATACATATATATGTGTGTGTTTATTATCTAAATATGAAACATAACAAATGTGTTAAGAGAATGTTGTTTCGGCTGTAAAGTCAAGAACTCAAAAGTTAGGAAGTACTAGAGGTGTGGTTGTCTGCACCCCTCAACCTTGTGTGTCTGTTCTGTGCACTGACGGAGGCCGGGAGGGGGTCTTGTGGAAAAATAGTATTTTATTATGTGCTTAAATAGTTATAATGCATACACACAAAGAGGAAGGATTAAGTTTGCAGGGGCAACCATAAATCTGGCATTCCCTAACTTTCAAACACTTGGCTTTGCAATTAAACAACATTCTTTCGATGTACCTTTTGTGTATAATTTCTTAGGGTTTTTTAAAGGGGAAAATCAAGATTTGTTATGTGCAGGTTTACAGGAGAAGGTGAGCCTGCCTTTTTCACTCCCGTTACAGCTACGCTGGCAGCTTTCTGGTGTTCCCAATGCAGTGCCTACTGTTGCTGCTGCTTTGGCAGTGGTGTGAGCCCAGCCTTGGAATGGTCAGTGATTTGGGCAGGCTTCCAACATTTCCATCAGAAAGGCAAGTGGGAGAAGAGACATGGTGATTTTTCAGTATATTAATGTTAGAGTCAAACTGAATGTAATTTCATGAGACAAAAAAATAAAAATAAAAATCTGTAGCCTGAAAGGATTCCCCTTGCTGCATATCAAAGGCCTGCTGAAAATGAAGGTGAGATGAGAGTTCTGGGGGGAAAAAAAGTAGCAAGAATCGTAGGACTGGAAGGACCTCTAGAGATCATCTAGTCCAGTCCCCTGCACCCAAGGCAGGACTAAGTATTATCTAGACCATCTCTGACAGGTGTTTGTCTAGCCTGCTCTTAAAAATCCCCAATGATGGAGATTCCACAGTCTCCCTAGGCAGTTTATTCCCGTGCTTAACCACCCTGATAATTAAGAAGCTTTTCCTAACGTCCAAGCTAAACCTCCCTTGCTGCAATTTAAGCCCATTGCTTCCTGTCCTATCCTCCAAGGTTAAGGAGAACAATGTTTCTCCCTCCTCCTTATAACAACCTTTCATGGACTTGTATGTATATCCTTTATTATGGAAAGTGTTACATCACTTTATGCAGCCCTGACTGTACATGCTTAGGGTTTGTGTATCTCCTTCTTCTTCATACAGAGAAGAGCTGATAACAGATGTGACTCCCAGGAAAAGCTCAGAAGAATGATCATGAGGGTCAGAATCTGAAGCTTCAAGGGGCTGTTTCAGTCCCCGTATCTGTGGGTCTCAATCAAAACCAGGTGGGGACTGAAATATAGGTCAGACTGGCGTTTGAAAAGGTGGACTGTGCAAATTGAATTGGCTCTAAGCGACACACAGGTGCAACCCGGATCCCCAAGGGGGAGGAAAAGTCCCCAGGAGCGTGAGTGAACCGCAGAGGTGGGCTCATCCCCACGCTGAAGCTAGGCTCGGGTTGCACAGACCCCCAGGAGTCAGGACTGGGTCGCTGGAGGATAAGCACTCATGCAAGGGGCTCCAAAGGCGGAAGGGGGGGGATGCGGTGGGCTGCAGAAGAGGGGCGGAGAGTTGAACATGTAGAGGAGGCAGAGGGCGACAGGCCCCCGTGCTGGGGGCAGGTGGGGGAGAACTAGTCACTAGTAGGGTGACCAGATGTCCCGATTTTATAGGGACAGTCCTGATTTTTTGATCTTTTTCTTACATAGGCACCTATTATCCCGATTTTTCACATTTGCTGCCTGGTCACCCTAGTCACTAGCGCCCCGTTTCCCTGGGCTCGGGGCTTTCCCCTCCGGCTCCGCGGGGAGGAGAAGGGCGCGCTAGGACCCTGCCGGAGAGGGCAGCTGGGAATCCCCCACCCCCGGGGGGTAGGTAGAGGCTCCGGCTGCAAGCGGCTCAGCACAGAGCTGCAGCTCCAGCCGCGCGGCCGAGCCGGCGGGCACCGCAGAGCGAGGGGGGTCGGAGCCCGGCTACAGCAGCAGCGTCTCCGCCCCGGGACGGCGCTGGCCACCCTGCCCGGCCAGCGCGCTCCGAGCTGGTAAAGTTCGCCCGGCCCGGGCTCTCTCCGGCTTAGAACAAGAGGAGTTCAGGCAAAGGCGCGGCCGGGCGGTGTGAAGCGGTGGGCAGGCGCGGAAAGTTTGGGCCAGCGGGACACCTGTTTGTGCCCCGGGTTTGCAGTCTCCTAGCCCAGAATCGCTGCTGGAGGGGTGTGCTGGGCTATGGGGGTGCTGGGGTGTGTGTGTGAGGCGGTGTTGGGGGGGTGCGTGTGTGTGCTGGGATATGGGTGTGTGTTAAGGGGGTGCTGGGGGGGGCTGTATGTGTGTTGGGCTCTGTGAAGGGTTGCTGGTGTGTGTGTGTGTGTGAGGCGGTGTTGGGGGGGTGCGTGTGTGTGTGTGTTGGGCTCTGTGAGGGGTTGTTGGGCTGTGTATGTGAGGTGGTGTTGGGTGGGGTGCATGTGTGTGTGCTGGGGCAGAGAGGACCAACCTTTAGATGTAAAACAAAAGCCTGCCAAACTCTTGAGCAGCGCAATCAAAGGGCCCCCGGTGTTTTGGGGGAAGACACTGGAGGTAACTGTGGGGAGGGTGATCTCCTGATGGGGAGTGCAAGGAAGAGACCACGGCAGTTCCTTTGAACCAACTGACTTTCCCTGCCTTTCCTTGCTCAGGACCCCTGAAACGCAGCCGGGGAGCTGGTGAGAGCATCTGGGGAGCCTGTGGGACCAGCAGGAGATCTTCCAAGCAAGGCCCCATGGAGAATGAGACCTTGGCCTTTGGACCCCCTCTGGGCAACAGCAGCGTCAACCAGACGCTAGGGAAGATGCCCCAGCACCCCATGGAGCTGCAGGTGGTGACCATCCTGCTGGTGCTGCTGATCTGCGGGGTGGGCATCGCAGGGAACATCATGGTGGTATTGGTGGTGCTGCGCACCAAGCACATGGTGACCCCCACCAACTGCTACCTGGTGAGCCTGGCTGTGGCGGACCTGATTGTGCTGCTGGCGGCGGGGCTGCCCAACATATCGGAGGTGGTGGCCTCGTGGGTGTACGGCTATGCTGGCTGCCTGTGCATCACCTACCTGCAGTACCTGGGCATCAACATCTCAGCGTGTTCCATCACCGCCTTCACAGTGGAGCGCTACATCGCCATCTGCCACTCCATCAAAGCGCAGCTGCTCTGCACCGTGGCCCGAGCCAAGCGCATCATCGCTTGCGTCTGGCTCTTCACCTCCCTCTACTGCATGATGTGGTTCTTCCTGGTGGATACTGCCCAGGCTACCTTCTCAGACGGGGCACAAGTCAGCTGTGGCTACAGGGTCTCTAGGAACCTATACCTGCCCATCTATTTCCTGGACTTCACTGTCTTCTATGTCATCCCGCTGGGGCTGGCCACTGTCCTGTACGGCCTCATTGCCCGCATCCTCTTCATGAGCCCCCTGCCTGCCACCCCCCAGGACCCCGACAGGCTCAGCTCCATGCACCGGGGCAAGCCGCCCAACTCCAGCTCCATGAAGCTCTCCTGCCAGGGCAACAAGGGAGCTCTGAGCTCCAGGAAACAGGTACAGCCTGAAAGCCAGTCTGCTGCCCCCTCCTGCTGCACCTGAGAGGGGGTGGCATTGGGAGGATGGGGGGCATGAGACAGGTGAGGTGGGGCAGGGACTGGAGGTATGAGAAAAGCAGTGTTCCTGTGTTTCTAAAGAAATGTTCACTCTCTGTCTCTCACGCGTTATAAAGAAAGACTCTGGGAATTGGTCTGAGTGGCATTTTTTTCTTGGTGTTTATAGATGGTTGGCATGGTGACATCCTGGAATGGATATAGGTGAGTTAGTGCATTATCCACGGTCCCCCGTTATGGTCAGGATGCATTAAAGGAACCCATCTGATGGCTGCTTAGAAAGTCATCATCTCTCTGAACAGACAAGTCTGTGGAGTTGCCTTACTCTGGGAGTTGGCAGCAAAGGCCTTTTCTGTGGGACAAAATATCTTAGAAGTATCAGAGGAGTAGCATGTTTGTTGCTTTTTACAGATGCAGACTAAGAGTTCTGTGGCACCTTAAAGACTAACAGATGTATTGGAGCATAAGCTTTCGTGGGTGAATACCCACTTGTGTCTGACGAAGTGGGTATTCACCCACGAAAGCTTATGCTCCAATACACTTGTTAGTCTTTAAGGTGCCACAGGACTCTTTGTTGCTCTCTTTAGAAGTGCGACTCTGATCCCTGACTTGACAGGGGCCCTGGAACACCATTTATTCAATTACATCTGATTCTTAGGGATCTTAGGGATCCTTTTCTCGTGGAACACCCTCAAAATTGGCAGGCTTCCCAACAGAGCCTAAAGCTTCTTGGATTTAAAGGAGTGATTGACCCCCTTACAGCAGACAGTGAGGTTGTATGGGGGGAATGGGGCTGAGCAGAGGAATAGTGCTATTGCCTTCGTTGCTGTTTCCGGGTTTTCTTTCCCTTCTCTGTGTAATGAAATCGTCAGGGGTAAGAGGAGAAAAGGCGTGAAAGCTGATAAAAGGCTGAGTTCTTTTAAAAGGCCCCTGACTACACAGGAGCATTGGTTTCCCACAGTCCCTGTCCCAGCGGAGAAGCGATTGCCTGGTGCTACAAGCACCATAAGAAAGGGAAGCATTCCTCAGAAATGGAGCAGTCCTGGTTAGAGGCGGTTATTGTTGCAGACTAGCTACTAATTCACTTCATGATTAAAAAGGTGTTCGATTGCTGTAATGCGACCTGAGCTTCGTTCCCCAACTGGAATCATGATTAATTAACCCTTCCAGTTTAAAATCGCCAAGGAAGAGGCGATCTGATGGGACACACTTCAGACAGGAGCTCCATTACCCAGACTCCCATCCCTTCCCTCTGAACTCCTTTCTGAGCCAATAGCATATGAATTAATTCTGGGGAGCAAACTCTCCTTGGGTAAAAAGAGGAGCTGTCCTCCAGCAGGGGGAGACATTTCTCTTTTCTTTGCTGGTTAGTCCCTGTTTGTCTGGCTGGTTCCTGTTAGCATTCACCATTCTGTCTGGATGTGCTTTCATTCTCTGCCTAACCCACACTTTTTAGCTGGACAATAACTATCTAAAAGCTTATTATCCTTCTTCCTTTAGCGGACAGTCACAGTATCCGGATGTGGGACCTCTCCTTTTACACTTGCACTTTTACTTTATTGTGTATTAGTCAACTTTTCCAGGGTGCAGGGAGGCAGGACTGGATTGGAACAGGTGCCATTTCTAGAGCTGCTAAGCAAATCCAAGCAGGGAGTGAGTCACTACATCTCAGTGAGGAGACAATTTTGAAATACCAGGTGCAACAGAATAGAGCTCTGTACCTGGATTTCTTAATCTGTACGTGTGTGTGTGTTTTGTTTCTAGTCTCTCTCCTTTAACTTTTGATCTCTTCCCATGAAAAGGTTTAGATCATGTACTGAATCCTTGTAAATTAACTGGGTGAAATGTTAGACAGAGGTTGGCAACCTTTCAGAAGTGGTGTGCCGAGTCTTCATTTATTCACTCTAATTTAAGATTTCGCATGCCAGTCATACATTTTAATGTTTTTAGAAGGTCTCTTTCTATAAGTCTATAATATATAACTAAACTATTGCTGTATGTAAAGTAAATAAGGTTTTAGAAATGTTTAAGAAGCTTCATTCAAAATTAAATTAAAATGCAAAGCCCCCCGGACTGATGGCCAGGACCTGGGCAGTATGAGTGCCACTGAAAATCAGCTTGTGTGCCATCTTTGGCACGCATGCCATAGGTTGCCTACCCCAGTGTTAGCATTTGAAATAAAGGAACTGGATTGGTTTAGACGTGTAAATAATAAACAAATGAGGCTCTTTGGGATTATGCTTGATAATTTACAACAGAAATGGACAGGCAGAGGATTCAGATGTGGATTTGGAGACTGCAGTTTGTGAGGCCAGTTCTAGCCTGGTGTAAGTGGGTGCAACTCCCTTGACTTTAAGGGCTTAAACCAGGGCTGACTTTGGCCCTTAGAGTCTACAAATGGTAAGGGTCATATACTCTTGAGGCATGGATGCACTGATACTGATAAGTGCTGTGTAAAGGCTGATTGGGAAATGGGACTCTCTTTTTGGGTCCCCTTTTTTCCATGGTGTCCCCTTTCTTTTTCAACCAGTTTTAGTGTTGTGTGTGTGGCAAGGGAAGGTATACGACTTGGCATGCTGCAGACAGCCTATTGTATCTTCAAAGCCCTGCTCTGACATTAACTAGTCCTCCCAGCACCCTTGTCAGTAAGAGGAATATGATCAACATTTCATGCCAGCTCAGCGTTTAAGGGTTTTTAGAACTGTGCATGTGCTTTTACACACCCAGGCTAAAACCCTTTTTGACTTCGCTGAGCCAAGATTTCACCCCTACTTTCCTGATTAAAATCACAGAAACTCCCCCCTCACTCATAGCCTGTTCTAATGGGCACTTAGACATCTAACCATCATCCGCACACACTTAACATAATCACACACTCAGAGTACATCCACAAATACACACACCTCATTTTAAAAATCCCAGGCTAAGTGACTTACCTAACGCCAGTCAATGGTAGATGTAGGATTGTAACACAGGAGTTCTTGGCTCTCAGCCCCATGCTTTTTCCTCTAGACTATGCTGCCTTTGATAGTTTAGGTATGGCTCTTGGTTTGTAAGGCATCCAACCACATCGGACTGTATTCTGGTGGTTGGAGAGTCCAGAAAATGTTCTTCAAAGAACAATTGCTTAACAAGTTGCCCCTTTATGGGGTGCCTCCCCCGCCTGATGTCCATCATTGCCTAAAGTAAGCTGCTCTTCAGCACAATTGCCTTGTCTTTTGTGGAGCTTTGCACAGCACCGTATAACACTTTTCAACTCTCTTCAGCAACAATTGTTTACTCTGTAGGCCCGGTGGAGACCTGTTGATTCCGCTCCTGCAGATGAGCAGACGCAGGATACTTATCATAGGATCACACTGTCTCCTTTCAGTCACACCAGAATGTATTGTTTGTAAAGAATGTTTGTAACATTCTGGGACTTCTCAACATGCAAGGGCTCTCTGTTTGCGTCAGGTTTCCTATGGCCTTTCTGATCTGCTGCTGCATGAGGGTCCTTAGATGAGGCTGAGATATGAACAATAATATAATCATAGAATATCAGCGTTGGAAGGGACCTTGGGATGTCATCCAATCCAACCCCCTGCTCAAAGCAGGACCAATCCCCAATTATTTTTTTTGCCCTAGATCCCTAAATGGATCCCTCAAGGATTGAACTCACAACCCTGGGTTTAGCAGGCCAATGCTCAAACCACTGAGCTATCCCTCCCCCCATTATTATTAACAAGTAATATTAATTATTAATAATAATATATTTCCACCAGTAGCTCTTAAAGCATTTTAAAAAGGTGGATCAGTATCATTATCCCCCTGACACAAATGAGGAACCAGAGGCACAGAGAGATGAAGAGTAGGGCCCAAGGTCACATGGCAAGTCAGTGGCAGAAGCAGGAAAAGAACATGCATCTCCTGGTTCCTAGCCCTGTCTAGATTTCACTGCCTCCACATCTGAGTTATGAAGCTGCATGAACTATCAAGTGAGCCAAATTGGTGGGACCCCAGAAAGATTATGGTGGGAAATAAATTTTGGAAATATTGGTCTCTCTGTCGCCAGAGAGAGATGGGCTCCTGGGAGAGAGTGAGCAGGAAGGTACCTTCCAAATGCAACTCGGGCTTCACTACCCTGTGACTGACAGCCAGAACATTGTGTTCAGGTTTACTGCATGGTGCAAAGATCACTTTAAAGGTCTTTCCTCATTCTTTGCTTCCCTAGAAGAAACCACTGTCAGCGGAGCCGGGGTAAGCATTGGAGGCAATAGGATAACTGCAACTATAGGGGAAACCCAACAAAATGCAGTTGGGAAGGACCAAGCGGGAGAATACATGAGATCTGCAGCCATATTAGGGGAACATCAGCAAGAAGATGATAAGATGTGGGAAGGAGATAATAAGATGAGCAGTGTGTGCCTGAGAGGGACACACACTGTAAGTGTGTGCATCTCTCTGCAGTTCATTAGCTGCTGCAGCTGAACATGTCTCTCTTCCTTTGCTGACTCTAGTTCCATTTTCAGAAAATTACAGCTGTGAAAGAATTTGAAAACCTACTGTTTTTCTTCTAACTTTTCTGTCATTGTCTTGTTAAATTTGACAGGGGCCATTGTCATATGTTAAAATCAAGGCTGGAGAGAACTGTAGGGTCTCGCTTCTCCTCCCACTTCTTATGCTGTAAATTGAGAGCAGCTCCACAGAAGTCAAGCAGAATGAGTAGTTCTCAAATGGAATATCCAAGTCATTTATGCCAATCCCAAACTTTGTCTTAAATGTAGTCATGCTTCTTGCTCCACTACTTTCCCCTCACTAGATTCTTCCATTATGCAATGAGTATCTGTAGTAGAAAACCTACCCAAAAATATTTAGCTGAGAGCCATCCAGTTTTTAACAGCAAATTGCTTAGAGCTTAATACATTTATTACAGTTCACAGAGAGTGTCGGAGAGGAGACAGAGACAGATGAGTTTATCAGGCCAGAGTCAGTGAGCTAAATATTGTTTTGTGGTATTATCCTCCAGCTTTTCTTTGCCTTTTCTTTTCGGATGCATGTGAGAGTCTCCAGTGGGTGTGAATCATTTACCTGGCAGAGAGTAAATCTATGTAATGCACACATACTATTGGGAGCCTCTCTCAATGAGGACGACAGGATTATTAGCATGTTGATTGCATCCAGCATAATATTTGGAACCATTACAATGGGCTTTGGAGGATTTCAGACAATGAGCTAACATGCATATTATTATTATTAACATTTATATTGCAGTAGCATCTAGAGGCCCTAATCACATTAGAACCCTACTGCGCTAGGTGATGTACAAGCATCATAAATGACAGCCCTTTCCCTAAAGAACTTACCATCTGTTGTAAAGGTTACTGGCAAGTGGATGGGGAGAAGCTGTAGACATGATATGCCTTGTTTTTAATAAGGCTTTTGATGCAGTCCCACAGGACATTCTCAGAAGCAAACTAGGAAAATGTGATGTAGGTTTGTCATAAATATAAAGGGAAGAGTAACAACCTTCCTGTGTACAGTACTTTAAAATCTCTCCTGGCCAGAGGCACCAAATCCTCTTACCTGTAAAAGGTTAAGAAGCTCAAGTACCTGGCTGGCACCTGACCCAAAGGACCAATAAGGGGACAAGATAATTTCAAATCAGCGGGGGGGGGGGGGGAGGGAGAAGAGGGAGAGGCTTTTGTTTTGTCTGTTCCATGGGGCTTTGGCCGGAGCAAGTTCAAAGAAGCAAGCAATCCAACTCCTACAGAATTAGTAAGTATTTGGCAAGGAAATGCATTAGATTTAGTTTTGTTTTGGCTTGTGAATTTTCTCTGTGCTGAGAGGGAGGGTATTCCTGGTTTTCCTTTTGTAACTTTAAAGTTTTGCCCAGAGGGAAACCCTCTGTATTTTGAATCTGATTGCCTGTGAGATTATCTTCCATTCTAATCTCACAGAGGTACTCCTTCCACCTTTTTTCTTTAATTAAAATTCTTCTTTTAAGAACTTGATTGATTTTTTCATTGTTGTAAGATCCAAGGGTTTGGGTCTGTGTTCACTTGTACCAATTGGGGGATTATTCTCAAGCCTGCCCAGGAAAAGGAGTGTTGGGGCTTGAGGGGATATTTGGGGAAGGTAGGGCTCCAAGTGGCCCTCCCTAAATGTTTGTTTAAATCACTTGGTGGTGGCAGCGTTACCTAATCCACGGTACAAGGAAGGATTTGTGCCTTGGGGAGTTTTTAACCTAAGATGGTAGAAATAAGCTTAGGGGGTCTTTCATGCGGGTCCCCACGTCTGTACTCTAGAGTTCAGAGTGGGGAGGGAACCCTGACAGGGTTATATTCCGATAAGGCAGGTGTACAACTGGCTGAAAGACCATTCTCAAAGAGAAGTTATTAATGGTTCACAGTCCAACTGGGAGGACATATCAAATGGGGTCACACAAGGGTCTGTCCTAGATGTGATACTATTCAATATTTTTATTAATGAGTTGGGTAATGGAGTGGAGAGTATGCTTTTAAAATTTGTGATGAGACCAAGCTGGGAGGAGTTGCAAGCATTTTGGAAGACAGGATTAGCGTTCAAAACAACCTTGACAAATTAGAGAATTGTCTGAAATCAACAAGATGAAATTCAAAAAAGACAAATGCAAAGTACGACCCTTAGGAAGGAAAAAAAATTTAATCTCAGCTATAAAATGAGGAACAAGTGGCTAGCTGGTAGTACTGCTGAAAAGGATATGTGAGTTATAGTGGTTCACAAATTGAATATGAGTCCACAGTGTGATGCAATGCAAAAAAGGCTAATGTAATTCTGGGGTGTACTAACAGGAATGTCGTATATAAGACACAGGAGATAATTGTTCTGCTCTGCTCAATACTGGTGAGGCCTCTGCTGGAGTGTGGTGTCCAATTCTGGGTGCCACACTTTAGGAAAGATGGGGCATACTGGATATAGTTCAAGGAGAGCAACAAAAATGATAAAAGGTTTAGAAAACCTGATCTCTGAGGAAACATTAAAAAAGCTGGGCATGTTTAGTCTTGAGAAAAGAAGACCAAGTGGGGACATCATAAGAGTCTTCAAATTTGTTAATGGCTGTTATAAAGAGGATTGTGATCAATTCTTCTCCATGTCCACTGAAGGTAGGACAGAAGTAATGGGCGTAATCTACAGCAAGGGAGACTTAGGTTAAATATTAGGAAAAACTTCCTATCTAGGTTGTAGAATCTCCATCATTGGAAGTTTTTAAGAATAGGTTGGACAAACACCTGCCAGGGATGGTCTAAGTTTCCTTGGTCCTGCCTGAGTACAGGGGGCTGAACTCTTAACGTCTCTTCCAGCCCTATATTTCTGTGATGCTATAAATAACACCTAAAATACCTTAGAGGAAAAATACTGACTGGGAAGACATGCCAGAAACCCCCATTTCAAGCTTCTGTATGTGAACTGTGTTCAATATACCTGAACCCCAAATACTTATGTGCTCTATATCACATTGACTAGGAGTTCCTGCCATCACACCAGCCTAGGTTGTGATCTTATAATTAAGTAGAGTTAGTACAAGGATTAGAGATTTCCATGGCTGACTCCAGTCCCTTGAAGAAGTGAGGTTTGTAAGTAAACAGTAAAGCTAATGATCTACACGTACCCCAGTGGCAAAGCCTTCCTTATGGAAGAGACTACTGAGAAGCCCTGTAAGTGTGAAAAACATTCATGGGGAGGCAGTGGAAATGCCTTTCTCTATCTGAAAGTTTGGTACAGGCAAGAATGTATAACACAGCTGGCTCTGATTGTTCTGCTAATCTCTCTCTGTCTTGCATTGCATAAGGGCACATCTCAGGAGTGAGAAAGGATGCAGGTTTTCTGATAATTTATTTCCAGATGCTCGTTTGTGTAAAGGATACAATCAACCTCAGAATGTTTTCTGTGCCATTTTCTCACAGATGGTTCTGTTTATCATGGAAAAAGAGAGAGGACAAATATATGCAGGAGCCTGTGTCTGGAAACATTTTCTTATGCCATGGCTTGCAGAACATTGTATTTCACATGGATTCTTGATGCACTTTGTTAGATGCTTCCTGCTGAGTCCAGACAAACAGCATTTGAAAGGGGTCTGTTTAAAGAGACACTGATGGAGAGGAAGCAGGCTAGCTACACTATTAGCTCAGTTATCAAACTGTCTGACAAGACTTCTAGTTAGGCACTACAGACTCATTAGTGCCTGCTTCAGTAATGTATTAGTAACCACAGTCTTAAAGGTGAGACATAAAGCCAAAGTTTGTGGTCCTTAAAGATCCCCTTTCATCAGAATAAGGGTGCTAATCTGACTGTCATGGCTGAGTTTCCACTCTCTGCATTGCCCAGGCAATTTCAGCTGGATCCAGAATTCTTCTTCAGTTCCTGATCCAAACATTTGTATTGTTGTGCACCGTTTAACAGTTGCTGTGTTCCACCCCAAAGGTGGCTGCACTTCAATATTATGGTAAGCGAGCCCAATTTCTCTGAAAAAACCTTCACTGATTTTTAGGACTAAACTCAAATGGAATCATTAAGGTTTTGAGGTGATACTTTTGGTTTTTCTACTTCCCAGATAGAGTCAGAATTATCAAAGGCAAGGCTATTCTCACAGTAGTTTCATGTGTGGACAGAAGTGCGCTCAAATCTCGTGCAAAATCTTGTTCACCCAAGATTGCCAACCCAGGTCTGCAGACCCACATGGTACAGAGAGTACTGAGAAGTGCACACATTTCTGGAGACTTATCTGCATCAAACCTGAACTCAACAACGTTTGAGGTCCAGAAAAAGAGTCTCTAGCATAGATACTCATCACCATTTCGAGTTCAGTCAGTAGGATAAGAAATTATACCTCTGGGCTTAATTGATATGCAACTTCCCACTTCATAGGAATATACATAGGAAAGGCCCTACTGGATCAGACAGTGGTCCACCTAGTCCAGTATCATGACTTCAACAGTTGTTGGCACCCACGCTTAAGAAGAAAGTGCAAGAAGCCATAGCGCAGACAGTCATGGAATAACTTCCTCCCAGGGGAAGTTTCTTCTTAACCTCCACTAGTTAGTTTTTCTTATGCCCTGAAGCATGTGTGTTTATATCCCTAATTCACTTAGGTCCTGATCCTGCACCACTGAAATGAATGGGAGTTTCATCATTAGCTTCAGTGGGAAGAGGATCAGGTCCCTATAGCAGAAACAAAGTAATCAGTCTCCTGTCTGGAAGGCAATAATCTTTGGGGGGTACCAGGGAACAGGCTGCCATGTAATTTGAATGTAAGTGCTGCTTAGTATGTGTTTCACATTGTAGTTACTGGTATTGAGACAGGTGATATGAGGTGAAATTAAATGGGCAGTCAGCTTTTCTTTGAATCGCAGCTTATGTTTTCAAGTACCAATTTTTCTTCTATAATAATAAAGGGATCAAAATTCCACTGCCTTTTTCCTACCTATTTTTATACTCCTTATCCAAAGATCTCAAAGTGCTCTACACCTACTTGAAATAAGTGTCTCAAACCCATGTGATGTATGAAAGGATCATCACACTCATTTTATATATGGCTAGTTTGAATCACAGAGAAGCTTAAATGGCCTGCCCAGTTTTGCATACCGAGTGAAAGAAAGAGCCAGGAATAGAACTCAGGAGTTCAACTCCCTGTCCTTTACCTACTAGAGCAGGGGTAAGCATCCTATGGCATAGGTGCCAAAGGTGGCACGCAAGCTGATTTTCAGTGGCACTCACACTGCCTGGGTCCTGGCCACTGGTCCAGGAGGCTCTGCATTTTAATTTAATTTTAAATGAAGCTTCTTAAACATTTTGAAAACCTTATTTACTTTACATACAATATAGTTGAGTTATATATTATAGACTTAGAGAAAGAGACCTTCTAAAAACATTAAAATGTATTACCGGCATGCAAAACCTTAAATTAGAGTGAATGAAAGAAGACTCGACACAGCACTTCTGAAAGGTTGCCGACCCCTGCACTAGAGTCATTGTGAAGCTATTTAACTTTGTGCTGTTATCCTTAGCAGTAAATTATCTACGCACCAAAATCATGCCAGATAAATCACAGCTATTTTGATGCAGCTACTGAAGGAATAAACAGAAAGAGTGCTCTGAGTATCATAAATCTGGGCTTTAGTAGTGCATCTAACAATGCCGTCTGAAAACTAACGGGATAAATTTGATCTAGATGCAAATTCTGTGAACTGGATTGAAGAACAGCTAATAGATAATTCATAAACGGTGGTGATTCATGACGCTCCATCTATTTGTGAGGAGATGAAGGTATCTAGTTCATTGTTGGGGCCAGCTTTCTTTACTGCTTGCTAAGGAATCTGGAGGAGTAAGGAGCACCGGAATTACTTTTGCAGATGATATTGAGCAAAAAGATGCTGCAAACACCTAGTGGAGCTCCGGTAGTATGGTGAAGGACAGCAGTATAAAACCCTGAGAGACAGCAGAGAGAAGACACAGGCAGAGCTCAAATTGGGGAAATGGATAGATAATTAATAACTAGGCTTCCGTTTGGAAAAATGCAAAATATTAATCGGGAGAACCCTAATACAGAGGTAGTGGATGGAAGAGAGGAGCTTAAAGAAGAGCCAGGTGTAGCACTGGGTGATAGCTGGTTCCCTGCAATGGGATCTGGTTGCTAAGCCAGTGCATATAGTGTTGTCTAAGCAGAGGCATCAAACTATGTGACAGAGGGGTAACAGCAGTGCTGCCAATGCTTGCAATTTTATTGCAAGTCTCATGATATTTGATGTTTTTCAAAAGGCCTCAGCTGTTACAAACAGGTGATTATGTGAGAATCTTAGTTTACGCTTCTAAAAAAGTAAGTTTCTAGGTTGTGGAGAAAAGTCTGACAATGTGAAACAACTGCATCCTAAAGGCTCAGACACTCAAAAGGAAATAACCTCTCTTCCCCCCCAAATATATTACTTTTAAAAATTTCATGACTTTGAAACTAACCTTGCTGGTTAGTTAGTTTCAGGGCCTGAGGTGATTTCTGAATGATTGGTATTGGCAATACTGTAATGGTCCCTCTTTGAGCAGATCTGGTGAGGCTGCATTTGCAGTTCAGTCTTGCTTCTAATTAAAATCAGAGACAAAATTCCCACCGATTTCAATGATCGGGATCAAGCCCTTGGAATCACTTGGAGAGTTTCGGGTATCTGATGTGGAAAAGACAGCAACTGGACAAGGTCCAGAGGAGGGCAACAAAGATAATGGAGGAACTGACGGGAAGAACCTCCTGTGAGGAAAAGTGAGGCGAGGCACCTATGCAGAGCTTGGTGAAAAGTTGGCTGAGGCAATAGGGATATTTTCATGTCTCTGCTCTTTACACAAAAAACATAATATGAAGGAACTACATGGAGAGAAGGATGATCCAGTGGTTAGGGCCCTAGACTACAACTTAGGAGACTGAGGATCAAGTTCCTGCTCTGCCACAGGCTTTCTGTGTGAGCTGGGGCAAGTCACTTAGCTTCTCTGTGCTTCATTTTCCCATCAGTACAATGGGGATAACAGCACTGCGCTGCATCGAAGGGGTATTGTGAGGCTAAAATACATTAGATTGTGAGGTGCTCAGATATTACAGTAGTGGGGGCTAGATAGGTGTCTAAGATAGGTAGAAATAACCACGGTTACAACATGCAAGTCTTAACACCATGCTGTTCTGGTGGCTTCTCAAAGCAGACATTGGTGAGGGCCACAAGCAGGCCCTCAAACCACTTAAAGGGATACTAGCCTATTCCGATGTGCTATGAGGAGCTTATATTATTGTGGGGGTTTCTCTTAATTTCTCTCCAGCCTCCAAATCTGACTTGTAATTGTGCACTTCCTTAAAAGAAATTATGTGCCTTCTCCTGGCCTTACAGGTGCGGCCTCCCTCATGCTTAACTCATAACAGGCTGCTAACGAAGGAGTTCATGTTAGACTGAGTCTGAAGATAATTGTTCTTAAAGGGGGGAAGGAACTGCTGGGGGGAGGAAGAGGTGAGGAACAAGGGAATAACAAGGAATGGGGGCATGAAAAGATATAAAAGAAAATGCAAGCTAGACTGCAGGAACAGGTAGTTGCATTGATCTGTGGGAAACTCTCCCAAGGAACATTGTTGAAGCTCGCATTACTGGAGTTCTTCAAACTGAGGCTGGATTTGTCCCATACGGTAGTGCAGTAAAGGCTGATCTTGCGGATGGCAAGGAGATGGACTCCACCTTACAGGTCTGTTCCATCCCTAATAATTGTGCTGCCATCAAGTAGTGACTGCACTAGCATGACATGGCATCTAGCCTTGGCTTAGCCTCAAGAACTCAATCTCCAGGCCCCTTTTCTATGGAATAGCTTGAATCGCTAGCACTGAGATATGTCAGGTGACATTCTCTCTCTTTCCAACCACAAGACAACCCAGATGGCTTTAGGAACTTGTGTCTCTTGAATAGCACCATAGAATGCTGCTTCACAAGTGATACAAGTTCAAAACCTGTGAAAGGCTCATTTGCTTATGAATCATTTGTTGTTGGTGTGGATTATTTGCCTTCTGCCATTCAGAAGCCCTGACAGCTTTTTGAAAATGTCACAGAAAATATTCCTGATGGCCTTCAGAAAGCTACCTTGTCATTTGTGTCAGAAACTTTGAATAGCACCAGAAGCTGATATTATAATAAAAGGCATGGGAGAGGCATCTTATCTAAAATGCTAAATACTAGGATTAAAAAAACCAGTAGACATGCTAATGATGAGATTTCTCTGCTTCAGTACAGGAGCTTGTTTAAAAGCACAATTGCCAAGTGGGTACAAACACAAGGGAGGCAGCTAGAAATCAGCAGATTTTCAAATACAAATGTGCTTCTGCAGGTGGTGCTGACATAGCAATAAATATTATTATATTTGTTATCTCTTACTGTTCACAGGTATGCTGGGCATCTCACAGCAAACATATAGAAGGCAGATCCCTGCTCTGAGGAGTTTACTTTCTAAGACCTGGATCCTGCAAACACTCATGGATGTTTGAATTAAAGAACATAAGAATGGCCATACTGGGTCATACCAAAGGTCCATCTAGCCCAGTATCCTGTTTTCTGACAGCAGCCAATGCCAGGTGCCCCAGAGGGAATGAACATAACAGGCAATCACCAAGTGATCCATCCCCTGCTGCCCACTCCCAGCTTCTAAGAACAGAGGCTAGGGACACCATCCCTACCCGTCTTGGCCAATAGCCATTGATGGCCCTATCCTCCATGAATTTATCTATTTATGGACCTAATCATGTGGCAGGATTAGGGCCTATGTGACTACCATGACAGACAGGAGCAGATACAACATGCCCCAACTATTTGATCTTGCAGCAGTCCAGTGGATGGAAATTGGAGCTAGACAGATTCAAACCAGAAATAAGGTACACCTTTTCATCAGAGATCTGGCAGTAAGTACAAAATCACTGCTCTAAAACTTTCAGAGGACACGACGATATGTATACTAGTAAAGGATGAGGACAAGGCAGTCATGCAGAGTAATCTGGATCACATGTTAACCTGGGCCCATTCAAACAAAATGTGTTTTAATACAGCCCAATGCAGTTATACGTGTAGGACAAAGGAATGCAGGCCATACCTACAGAATGGGGGACTGTATGCTAGAAAGTAGTGACTCTGAGAAGGACTTAGGGATGATAGTGCATAAGCAACATAGCATGAACTTCCAGTGTGATGCTGTGGCCAAGAGTGCTCATGCGATCCTTGGATTCACAAACAGCAGGGTAGTGAACAGAAGCAGAGAGATGATTTTATCTCTGTGTATGGCTCTGGTGAGACTGATCCTGGAATACTGCATCCAGTTCTGGTGTCCATATTTTAAAAAGGATGTTGAAAAAGTGGGGAGGGTGCAGAAAGAGCCACAAAAATGATTTGAGGGCTGGAGAAAATGTCTAATAGTGAGAGACTTAAAGAGCTCAATTTGTTTACCCTTTCAAAAAGAAGATTGAGCAGTGACTTGATTACAGTCTATAAGTATCTTCATAGGGAGAAAATACCAGGTCCTAAAGATAAAACCAGACACAAATCAAATTAGAAATTAGGCATAAGTTTTTAACAGTGATAATGACTAACCACTGGAACAAACTAGCAAAAGAAATGGTGAATTCTCCATCTCTTGATGTCTTCAGGTCAGGACTGGATGCTTTTCTGGGAGATATGCTCCAGCGAAACACAAGTAAAGCATTAGTTAAACAAGTTATTGGGCTCCATACAGCAGTTATGGGGTGAAATTTAATGGCCTGTGATGTACAGACAGTCATACTAGGTGAGCTAATGGTCTTGTCTGCCCTTTAACACTACGAATCTATGAATTATGAATAGTGATGTTAAAAAACCATTTGGAGCATACTTAGGGAAACTTGAAATCTTTAAATCAAGACTGGATATCTTTCTGAAAGAGATGTTGTAGCTCATACAGAAATGTTGGGCTTGATGTAGAAATTATAGGCCACCTTTAAACAGGAGGTCAGATAAAATGATCATAATGGTCCCTTCTGGCTTTAAAATCTATGAAACCTGGGAGGGGAGGGGCAAGGGAGGATATGTGTTACAGCCAATTTAGGCTGCACAAGTCTTAGTGATTCAAGTGGTGCAATTGGTTAGTTTTTCAAATGTAGTGTGTGAACAAGCTCATTTGCATAAGATCTGTGTGGAATCCACAGACACAGAGCAGGGATTAGTGTGACTTTCATAAGGGAGGCTATTTTGCAAGGTTTATGTTGGAAACAATGTGCTTAGGGATAAATTAAAATGCAACATGATTTTATCTGATAATAAATGACCACCAGTGGGCAGCAGAGATGTTCTTTAACCACTGTGGCCAGGACTAAGAAGCTAGAGGGACGACCACATGAAGCGAGGCTGAAGGTGTGTTGGAATGGTAGGACAAAAATAAGGCAGGGGAGAAGGTGTCCAAGGGGAAGTGAGAGGGTGTGGAAGCCGGAGAACAGCAGCAGGGGCTCAGAAGCAACTGCCTAAGGTGAGACTGTAGCAGATGGAAGGGGTAATAGAAAGCATACAGCCTAAGGAAGTCACTGAGGCCAGATATAAGAAGCAGGGATGGGGATACGGAGTGGGATTGCAAAGCAGCAGCCATCTCCTAAATGACTAAAATCAGCTGGGAGGACTGTAACTCCAGTAAGATCTGTATGGGGGGAGCGGTGAACTCCGACCCAATGGAAATGCATTCACAGTGATGGAGGATGAAAGCCCTCCCTGAAAACACATTGCAACATGAAGTGCCACTCTCATCGTGAGGGCCTTGTCTCAGGCCTGGTCTACACTACGCGTTTAAACTGATTTTAGCAGCGTTAAACTGATTTAACGCTGTACCCGTCCACACTACGAGGCCCTTTATATCGATATAAAGGGCTCTTTAAACCGGTTTCTGTACTCCTCCCCAATGAGAGAAGTAGCGCTGAAATCGATATTACCATATCGGATTAGGGTTAGTGTGGCCGCAAATCGATGGTATTGGCCTCCGGGCGGTATCCCACAGTGCACCACTGTGACCGCTCTGGACAGCAAGCTGAACTCGGATGCAGTGGCCAGGTAAACAGGAAAAGCCCTGCGAACTTTTGAATTTCATTTCCTGTTTCCCCGGGGTGGAGCTCTGATCAGCACGGGTGGCGATGCAGTCCCAAATCCAAAAAGACCTCCAGCATGGACCGTACGGGAGATACTGGATCTGATCACTGTATGGGGAGACAAATTTGTTCTATCAGAGCTCCGTTACAGAAGACGAAATGCCAAAGCGTTTGAAAAAAATCTCCAGGCTACACAGTGCTGCGTGACAAGCGTAACGGAAAGCCAAAGAATCAAATGGATGCCCAGGGAGGAAGGAAGGGGGTACTGAGGACTCCAGCTATCCCACAGTCGCCAGCAGTCTCTGAAAAATATTTACATTCTTGGCTGAGCTCCCAATGCCTATAGGTTCAAACACATTGTCCGGCGTGGTTCAGGGTATAGCTCGACAATTTACTCCCTCCGCCCCCACGTGAAACAAAAGGGAAAGAAATAGTGTCTTGACTTCTTTGAATGTCACCCTCTGTCTACTGAATGCTGCTGGTAGACGCGATGCTGCAGCAGTGAAGAGCAGTATCCGCTCCTCTCCCCTCCCTGGTGGCAGATGGTGCAGTAGGACTGCTAGCCGTCCTTGTCATCAGCCCGTGAGTGCTCCTGGCTGGCCTCAGGTGAGGCTGGCCGGGGGCGCCTGGGTAAAAATAGGAATGATTCCTGGTCATTCCCAGTAGATGGTACAGAACGGCTGGTAACCATCCTCATCATAGCAACTGGGGGCTGAGCTCCATCAGCCCCCTCCCTTTCATGTGTAAAGAAAAGATTCTGTACTGCCTGGACTATCATAGAGGCGCGATGCTGGGCTCCTCTCCCCCGCACCGCTTAATGTTCTGCTTTGACTGTCATAGCACCGGGAGGCTGCCTCCCCCTCATTTTATCTCACTAACAAGTCACTGTTTCTTATTCCTGCATTCTTTATAACTTCATGACACAAATGGGGGAGACACTGCCATGGTAGCCCAGGAAGGTTGGGGGAGGAGGGAAGCAAAGGGTGGGGTTGTTGCAGGGGCACCCCCCGTGAATGGCATGTAGCTCATCATTTCTGCAGGATCTGACACGGAGCAGCTGTGCTCTCTGATACACTAGTTCTCTAGTACACTTGCCCCATATTCTAGGTAGGACTGACTATTTTTAGAAACCATAAAGGAAGGATTGACTCGAGGAGTCATTCCAGTTTTGCCTTTGCGCCCCCGGCCAACCTCAGCCAGGGGCACTCATGATAGCAGCAGACAGTACAGAACGACAGATAATCGTCATCTTACTGCCAATTTACAATGGCAGCAGACAGTACAGAACGACTGATAACCGTCTCTGCTATCATGCAAAAGTAAATGAATGCTGCTGTGTAGCGCTGCAGTAACGCCTCTGTTAGTGGCATCCAGTACACATACGGTGACAGTAAAAAAAAAGCTGAACGGGCTCCATGGTTGCCGTGCTATGGCGTCTGCCAGGGCAATCCAGGGAAAAAGGGCGCGAAATGATTATCTGCCATTGCTTTCCTGGAGGAAGGAATGAGTGACGACATTTACCCAGAATCACTCGCGACAATGATTTTTGCCCCATCAGGCACTGGGATCTCAACCCAGAATTCCAAGGGCGGAGGAGACTGCGGGAACTATGGGATAGCTACAGAATAGCTACCCACAGTGCAACGCTCCGGAAATTGACACTAGCCTTGGACCATGGATGCACACCGGCGAATTAATGTGCTTCGTGTGGCCGCGTGCACTCAACTTTATACAATCTGTTTTACAAAACTGGTTTATGTAAAATCGGAATAATCCCGTAGTGTAGACGTACCCTTAGAGAGAAGTTATTCTGTGGATTAATACCTACTTCAGTCCCAGAGATTTCCAGTGTAGCTCATTCCGTCCCCCTTCCCATGGCATGGTCTTGAAAGGGATGCTTGTGGAGGTGGTTGTGCTCAGTATAGCAAACAGCTCTCACTGCTCCACAAAGTTAGAGTTAGCTGTTATGGCCTGTGTGCTTGTTTAACTGCTTTGAAAGACTTCCCTTTGCCGAGCTTGTGCTTTACTGAGAGACTTATGGGTTGGTTCCATTTGTGACTTTTCTGTGTGGAGCTGCCTGTAATGAAACTAGCGTGTCACACTGAGAAAAACCTTGTTAGGGGAACGGGGATGAAGACAGAGATGCAGAAGGCATTTATTGAGCGAAACTTTTGAGAAGAAAGCTGTTTCCCACACACAGGCAATCCCACGCCTTGGCATAATCATTAGCAGCCAGCATGAATTTACTAAGAACAAATGCCAACCAATTATATTTCCTTCTTTGATAGGGTAACGAGTTTGGTGGATAGAGGGGAATGTGATGGACATAATATACCTGAACTTCAGCAAGGCTTTTGACACAGTCTCACATGGCATTCTGTTAAGTAAGCTAGAGAAATGTGGGCTTTGCAGAGCTACAATTAAATGGATACATAATTGGTTAAACAACTGCAAACAAAGAGTAACTATTAATGGAATGATGTCAGATTGGAGAGAGGTCTCAAGTGGGGTTCCCCATGCACTCTGGGTCTGGCATTGTTTAACATCTTTATTAATGACCTGGATGTTGGAATAGAGATCATACTGGTCAGATTTGCAGATAAAATAAAGCTGGGGGGGGGCGGGGATTGCCAACACTTTGGAGCATAGAGCTAAAATTCAGAAGGATCTTGATAACCTGGAGAACCGGGCTAAAAACAACAAAATGAGATTCAACAAAGACAAATGTAAGGTGCTACACTTAGGGAAGAAAAACCAAATGCACAAATACAGAATGGGGGACAACTGGTTTGGCAGCAGCACTGCTGAGAAGGATCTGGGAGTTGCGGTGGATCACAACCTCAACATGAGTCAACAATGTGATGCTGTTGCAAAAAAAGCAAATGCAGTTGCAGGTTGCATTAGCAGAGGCATAGCATGCAAGTCATGGGAGGTGATAGTACCAATCTACTCAGCTGGAGTACTTTGCCCAATTTTGGTCACCAGTATATAGAAAAGATATAGAAAAATTGAAAAGGATCCAGAGGCGATTGACAAAGATGATCAGAGGGATGGAATGCAAGTCATATGAGCAAAGGCTGAAGAAACTGGGTATGTTTAGTTTGGAAAAGAAATTAAGGGGGGACATGATAGCGGTCTTCAAATACTTGAGAGGCTGCCATAAAAAAGGATGAAGAAAAGTTGTTCTCTCTTGCCACAGAGGGCAGGACAAAAGGCAAAGGGTTCAAACTACATCATAGCAGATTTAGATTAAATCTCAGGAAAAACTTCCTAACTATAAGAAAATTAGGACAATGGGACAGACCCCTAGGGAAGTTGTGGACGATCTTTCACTGCAGGGTTTCAAAAGGAGGCTGGAGCCATCTGTCTTGGATGGTTAGACAACAAATCCTGCAACCTGGCAGGGCGCTTCACTAGAAGATGATGCTTGTGGTCCCTTCTAGCCCTATGGTCAGGGTCAGTAAGTTGAGCGCTTGGAGACAGCTATAAGTATTTGTTCCCATTTCTGAGATCCTTTACATTTCCCCTCAACACTTTTAAATGGCTTTGCATGCACAATTATTTCACTAATGCAACGTATATGAAACCTGGAAGCCGCTGTAAGATAAACCACAGAGTGTGTCGGGGAGGTGTCTATATTGGAATCAGATACTTGCGGCTGGCTGGCTCATGCCAGCTAACTTGGGCTCAAGAGATTCAGGCAAAGGGGCTGTTTAATTGTGGTGTAGGCATTCAGGCTTGGGCTGGAGCCTGACTTCTGGGATCCTTGAGTCCAGGCTCCAGCCCAGACAAGGAGCTAATTCTGTAACTGAGATTCTTCCCCTCAGAGGCAGGGAGCTGACTTTCATCTGAATTTCTTCTGTTGAGCAGTTATAACTTACGCTATGAGTTATCATTAAGAATGAGCAGGTGGGATCAGAAGGGTGACATGCAAACAAACCCTGAACAGTTCATTTCTCTCCCTCTCTCTCAGATCTAGCTTTTAATTGCCCAGCATCTCTTATTCTTGAAACAATAAAACAAAAACAAAGATGCCAGCGAATGCCTAATATCTGTGTGGGAAAGGCACCTGGGCAGAAACCTATATCCACAAAGCTTAGTGCCTTTGGCTTTAGCTGGATGTCCTGTGGAGTGTCTGGAAGCCAAAGATTATTTCAGCCGAGCTGGTTGAATAAAAAAGGACCTAACTCCTCAGAAGTTTTATTTGATCTCTCCCTCTCTGTCTGCCGCTGACTCACTCTTCCCACTTTATCTGAGATCTGACACAATAATCTTTTTGCAAGACTTTTGAAGCTGCTGCTAGCCCAGCTCCCTAGACACCCCTGCTGAGCTCACTCCCCACCCTTCTCCTTCCAGGGCGGGGGGCAAGCACCTTTGCTGGGGAAGAGGCTGTAACAAGGAACAGCTTTTATACCGAGATTCCTCAGTGTCCTTTAGCAGATACCAACAGCTGTGTCCCCGGGGGGATAATGTCCCCGCTTATGCTTTAGTTTCTTGCTTTTAAGAAAACATGCCCCCCTGGCCCACATGTACACACCCACCCACCCCACACAGCTGCTTGGGCTGGTTTTTCATTGAAATACAGTGAGGAGCCCTTAGAAGGCAAGAAAGCCTTCGAGGGTGCTGATGCCCCTTCTCCCTTTGGCATGTCTTCTTGCACTTAGCAGAGTGGCTCCATTTACTACAGCCTTGTACTTTGTAGTCACTATGGGAAGAGATTCTCGCTTCCCCTATTGGGCTGGAAAAGCGGGTAACTTTGACATCCTCTCTGATGATTCCACTGGTATCTCCCAGCCCCCCTCCCTCCTTTATTATTAAGTAGTGAACTAGTGATTCTTTGTAGTCTAATTTTTCCTCAGGAGGACAGATGAGGGAGCAGCCTAAATAACTATTTGCTTCTGTGTGGATAGGCAGGAGACCAACATGGTTCTCTGTTACCCTACACCTCATAGTCACCTAATGGCATTGCAAAATACTACCAGATCAGAAGGGTAGCATCTGAGACCTGCTTTGCACTGGTGCAAATGACACAGCCTGTCAGTGAAGTGGGGAGTCAGGCCCACAGTACCAGGCAGAGCTGCACATCCACCAAAACAGACAGGTGTTGTAACCGGAATCTCCAACAGCAAATGTCTGGTCCACAATGGAATAGAATTATTTTTAGCAACTGGAGGCGGTTAGATCTGGGATGAAACATGCTCAAAGTCACTGAGGACATTTGTCACTAAAACCATTCTGATAACCTTTACTAGTCATGACATATTATTAATTGTATACCTAACCTTCATAAGTTCTCTCTTGCTTAACAATTCTATTTAGATTTCCCATTTAACCACCTTACCCAACATGCAGTACTTACTGTACATCAGTTATTTAATTAAAGTCAGAAAGAAAGGATGGTCACTCACTATGTTCTGTAGCCACTCTTCACCAGGTCAGCATGAGGTAAGCCATTGCCGTGGGAAACCTGGAGTATCCAACAGAAGATGACAGCAAAAGATTCCTGTCAGTCATGCACTGCTATGACATAGGACCTTGTCATTCTCAGTGATGCTGGAATGAAAGTGGGCTTGTGAGAGACCTGAAGGAAATGGTATTGCAGTCAAAGGAGGTATCAAGTATCAGAGGGTAGCCGTGTTAGTCTGGATCTGTAAAAGCAGCAAAGAGTCCTGTGGCACCTTATAGACTAACAGACGTTTTGGAGCATGAGCTTTCGTGGGTGAATACCCACTTCCTCAGATGCATGTGGGTATGTATTCCATTAGATGCAGCTTTGCTTAGGTCTCGATCTGTGAGATCATGACCAGTACCAATTGACTAAGGACATTTACATCTTAGAGAATGTCTTTCAGAACTGCTGCCAGACTTATTGGGGGGGTTGGGGCGGATCTGGATGCAGTGTCCTATGATAAAAGACAGATCAGTGTGCTCAGAGTGTGGGAAAAGTGACACCAAAAGTGATTTAATAAAGGTAATAAAATTCTTCTCAAGGTTAAATCAGCACGGGCTTTATGTGATGTGACAAAGGTAAAATTACTGGACTTGGCCAAAAATTGAGGAAGGGTAGATTCAGGTCGGAGATCAGGAAGAGGTTTTTTGATCACAGAGCTGTTGTGACATGGAATCAGGTACTGTGGGAATGAGTTGAAGCTGTGAATGTTAAGTCAGGTAAAACTAGAGTGAATGAGTAGTGGGGACTCCTAGCATTTGTATAAGCATCTGCTGAAAAAGGAGTGGGAGGTTTGTTCTGGTAAAAAGGCAACTGGACCAGTGGTTATTTCCATCCTAATTTCCTACTGCTTGAGAAACCATCGGTAACCAGATGTTAATTTCCATCATATTGGGGACATTCTCTCTTTATTAGTGAGCGGTACTGTTACTTGTGAATGAACAGGTCACCCTTCTCAAACATGATGGTGCTTCAAACCAAAGAAGAAGAGAATTACAAATAATCAAAGAAAAATCATCTTAGAGGTTTAAATGAAGCTCTGGTCCCCCAGCGGGAAGTGAAGTCCACCAGAGAGTTCAGCTAAACATGCTAGAGTTTATATTCGGACTATGTAAATGAAAGGGATTATTGTATCCATTCAGAATCTGATAACTCATCACCTTAGGAAGGAATGTCTGTGCTCAATGCCGGGTCTGCCTAGGCTAGCAAAGGTTTCTGGGACACACTCTCAGGCAGCTATCTTGCATAGGCTCAGTCCAAAGCCCACTAAGCCAATGAAAAATTTCCCATTAATTTCAGCAGTTTTTGGACTAAGCCCCAAATCTCTAATACTGAATTTTCTGCTTATCCCAGAGGACAGCCAGATCCTTAATGGAGTTCCCATTCACACAGGACAAGGATGCTTGCAGCCTGCTTAGACCAAATGAATATACATCCAAGTCTGCTTTAACCGCCCAGGAGACCAAGCTAAATAAATAGTTTAGTAGAGGTGAACTAATGAATTTGTACTCAGGGTCGCTTAAGACAGGCACTTGCCTCTTGCTGTAGGTTTCAGTTGATTGTTACAGCTTTGTCCAAGCTGAACACGTTCAAGTTCTCATACAGAATCAAATCTCAGCAGTACCAATACACAGCAAAAAGCAATCCTCTTTGCTAACTTGACAAGCAGGTAAATGTGCAGTGACTTAGGGGGAAGTGTTCAGACCTTACAGATGTACAGAGAGACGATTGCTAGACATTCTGGTTCAGATCCTTGGCATAGCTCCATTTACTTTGAGCAACACCACTTTACACCAGCTGAGGATCTGGCCCTCTCTCTTCCTAAAAGGATACATGTGTCTTCTTGTGATCTCTCCCTCTAGTCTGTGTCTCCCTTCTGACTTTGTTCTGTGCACAAAACTGGCTGATTATCTGTGCTGACCACTGCTTTTCCAGGTGGTGTGTTGGCCTCCATCCTGTTGAGCAGTTTCTCTCAGTTAATTGCTATAACAATATTTCTTATGTTTGTATATAATTTTTTCTGTATCCATTACAAATCTTTAGCATCAGGTTCATCGCCTTCATTGTCATTATCAGTAGCAACGTCCCAGTTGGTACCTGCAAAGCTTAACCATCAAGGTTACCTTCTTCATCCTTTGGAATAGTGTAAAACCCATCCTCATCTTCAAGACTTCATACATCTTCCATCTCCAGCTGTGGTAAATAGAAAATATTTTAGAAAACTGTCTTTCAATTATAGTGACCTTAACAGATTTGTTGAATGTTATATTACTAACATATAACATCTGTATAGAGTCACACTGATGCAGTGCATTGTAAGTACCATATGTTGGGGGTTGGTAAGGAAATCTGTCTTTTACTGTACTGGTTTGACAGCTCTGGAGACTAAAATTCTCCCAACCTAGATCACTGATAGCACAGATTGCAGCAATGTGGGACTCCATCATACTGCCCCCTAAATGTGCCTCAGCACTGACATGAATACACACCCTTTATTGAGCAGAAGATGGTTCAATCTCCATGGCCCAGTCATTCTTAATCCTTTTAGCTGAGACAGTGGTACCAATTATGACAGTTGGTTATAACTGGAACTGGATGGACCCCAACAGATTTCCTGTGGGGCACCAGGCCAACCATCAGACTATAATGACTGCTGGTCACTACCAACCTATTTCTTCATATTTCTAAAAATTACCCATTTGCATGCCATTTGGTGCTAGATGGGATAGATTGGAACCAGAAATCTGTATGACTCTATTATCCCCTGAGCCATCCTGTTCCTTGTAAGTAAGGATTTGCATGGTAGAACTGTGTCAGATATGAGTCACTTCACACATACTGCAATCCTTCATGTGTATTTCCCAGAAGGAGTAAGACACAATAACTGTTCCACTGGGTTTTTAGCTGTGATACAATAACTCATAGAATTATCACACTCTCTCGTGCTGGGACGTGTTCCTGTGTCACCACTGTACTGTACTCTGCCTTCCAGGCTTGGTAGTAATCCCTTTCTTGTTCCAGGCTTTACAGTGTGACATGTCACTATTCTCAGCTCCCACAGAGAGTGTTCTAGAGGGCATGGTACCCTGTAACCAACTGAAAACTATACTTCAAGAGAACCAGGCGGTCAGACCTTGACAAAAATATCTACCTGCAGAAAAGCATAATTACTGAACTACCCCCTTTTGGGCTTTTAGGGGTGCCTACACCCTTAATATGCATGTCATAGTCCCACTAGCATATATAAGGCATTCTGAAGAGCATGTGTATTCAATAAATATGTGCTGAAAGAAATATAAACCCTCTCATAGAAATGGCTGTTTGCAACTACCTGATTCGGATTATTGTAGAAAATCAATGTAAGAGAAATGCATTTTAAAAAAATTCTGGAGTTCAGCAGAGAGGAACTGCAGCTCATTTCTGAAGTCTCATCACGTCCTTTTTCCTAATGTGCCAATATAGAACTTTGCAGATGCTTCAGATTTTAAAGATATTCACTAGCTACTGTGTGCAAAAAAAATCGCTCTTGGAACATCTGGAATTCATGCTGGAGTCTGGGTGCTCTAATACCAGTTACAGGCAGAATCACTTGCCTCTGAAATGTTTAAATTGAGCGGCCAGTCAACAGAGTACAAAAGAATCATTTAAATATCTGAGAAGTAATTTTAATGCTTCCTGCACCAAATGCTGCTTGGGATTCTGCCCTAACATACAGGACAGTTTTCCCCTTGATTTTTTTTGTTGTCACAAGCAATTTTCAAAATTGCATCCAGTCAGAAATTCTGACCTCTTCAGTCCTTTCTATCCAGCTCATCTCCCAGCCAATGAATGATTGTTCCCAATGGGGTTTTAAGTGTCTTGAATGATGATGGGAGACCTGTTATATAAGTGTGTTATTATATAAAATGTGCTCACAGGAGTGAAATTGGCCCCCTCCAGAGGCGTTGCCAAGATCTATGCCCCACTTAGCCTTATTTTGGAGCTTTAATGGGACTTAAGTGATGCACATACCCTGAGCTGGCCCTCTGCAGTTTCAAAAGTGGTAAGGTCCTGTTGGAAGAGGTGTAACATCAGCTATTTATTTTTGGTCCCTCCCAACTCAACAGGTGACCAAGATGTTGGCTGTGGTGGTGATCCTCTTTGCCCTGCTGTGGATGCCATATCGCACATTGGTGGTGGTGAACTCCTTCCTGGACCCTCCTTACCTCAACATCTGGTTCCTCCTCTTCTGTAGGATGTGCATTTACCTGAATAGTGCCATCAACCCAATCATTTACAACCTGATGTCTCAGAAATTTAGAGCAGCCTTCAAAAAGTTATGCAAATGTGAACAGAAAAGGACTGAGAACCCCACCCAATACAATGTTCCGGTGTACTATAGTGTCATGAAGGACTATTCTCATGAGGAGTCCGATCATGACGTCACAGAACAAGAAGATCTAAATGGTTTCCCCGCAACAGTGAAGAAAAGTAAACTTTACAGATAAACGTGGTGACCATGAAACAGCACAGACTTTGGGAAGTACGTGGTTGTATTTTACACTGTCTGGAACATCCTCTTGAAAATTGTTTCTGCCATATGCAGAGAGCACACAACAAAATTAATTAAAGAGCTCTCTAGGTCATTTAACAAAATAGATTCGTAGAGGGCAAATTAATTTGTTTTTCCTGAGTGCTAATTTATTCACAATCAGTATTGTGTGTTAGAATTTTACCAGCATTTTGCATGGTCTGTAGTTAATGTGGTGGTGCAATTACATTTCCTGTTATGCACAAATATTTTCATTTGTTGGGCCTAATCAAGGCTTGCACAGGAAACCTAAGAAAATCCAGGTGCTGTGGGGGTTGTACAAGGTCTTCAGTAGGATATCTTTTCTCTGAACCAATGCCTCCCAAGCGGTAGTAAGGGGCACTGTGTTGCTGAAGTGTCATCTTTCTGGTGGGACATAGAACCGAGACCCAGGCCACTTGAAGTCATTAAATGAAGATCCCATAGGATCTTTCAATAATAGGAGAGGTGTCAGCTCCATTGTCCTGGCCAAATTCCAATTTGGAAAATTTTATTCTTCCTACTTAAAGTCTCTCCAGTATCTACAATTGCATATAGTACTCTTCCTTTTCTGTTCTGCTGTAACCTATAGTGTGGTGTTGCTGTTTACTATTGAATAACTGCATTTCAGTGGTAAGCAAAATGATTGTGTTAGATACCATAAATAATTTGTAAAAGTTTGTAAAGTGGCATGGGACCTTTTGTGATGAATGGTACTATGTAAATGTATAATATTATTATTTTGAATTGTTGTTACACTCTAAGAAGATAAATGGATATTCAGAATTGTACAGTTCAATGAAACTATCCAGTGGAGCATGTCTCATACTTGCAAGATATTATTTGGACTAGATCAAAAAGCACAGAAGATTGCAAATGATTAAAAGGAACATTCTGAATCCTGGGAATTCTTAGGGAAGATTTTGCTCCATAAAATAAATGGCAGCCATTGGTAATCCTGGTGAGTGATAGAGACTTTGTCAGACTCTCTCCATACATTGGAAATTGTTTCGTCACTGTGTGGCATCTTAAAGCTCCATATCCTCAAATTAGAAAGGGACAGTACAGTACATCTAGAGCACAAATGTGCAGCTATCCAGCTGTACATGTACAGAAGAGAACTGTTCTGAGAACCAAACTGGCACTTCATTCTGACCTATCTGAGGACTATACAGCATATATTTGTTTTTGGTCTGATATGTGGCTGCGTATTATACTGTCTTTTATTTAACTATTCCAAAATAATTATAAGGCAAAGAAAATGTTTAAAAAATGCAAATTGTTGTTTCAGATGCATATTGTAGAAATGTTTGTTTGGGAATTTATGAACAAATGTACTTCATGTGCTAACAGCTGGCCTGTCATTAACGTATATGGGTCTTTAGGAACCATCTTTCTCATTACTGTTATCACTGGGAGTTCTGCTCACTGATTTTAAATCAAAGCATCAATTGGATTCTACAAAGAGAACTGGATAGAATTACCATGGCTACAGCATGTGAAAATTGTACCAAAGGAGCAAGTAAAAGACACATCTTACAGGAGACAATTCTTCTCTAATCTTAATATTTTATGGCACTAAGTAGAGGTTAATAATAAGATTAACATGCAGCTCAGAGTAGAACAACTGCCACCACACAAAATCATCAGGTGTAAAGATCTCAAAAACAGTGGTAGGCACATGGAAGGTATGATAGAAACTGTGCCATGATTGATGACCTCACATTAAAAGTAGCCCAAGTGCCACTCCAGAAATTCATGACACAACAATTCCAGCTGTTTTCCTCTTCTATAATGAGACAATCTGTCATACAACTCTACAGGTAAACAAGTTTCATCTGTACGTATGAATCGTGGTGAATAGGGAAGTATTGTGATTATAGCTATTTATTTGCATTACAGTAACATCTAGAGTAGTAGTTCTCAAACTTTTGTACTGTTGGCCCCTTTCACATAGCAAGCCTCTGAGTGCAACCCCCCTTATACATTAAAAACACGTTTTAATATATTTAACACCATTAAAGCGGAGTTTGGAGTGGAGGCTGACAGCTTGTGACCCCCATGTAATAAACTCATGACCCCCTGAGGGGTCCCAATCCCCAGTTTGAGAATCCCAGATCTAGAGGCCCTTGGTATGGATCAGGGCCCCTCTACATTCAAAGCTGTACATACACGTAATGAATAGACAGTCATTGTCCCAAAGAACTTACAGTGCCAAACCATGTGATATAGAGTATATTGAAGTGTGCAAAAGGGATGATAGGGGGTCCCCAGGTACTCAGAGAATGGACGACTTAGATAATGACAGGTTTCAGAGTAGCAGCCATGTTAGTCTGTATCTGCATAAAGAACAGGAGTACTTGTGGCACCTTAGAGACTAACAAATTTATTTATTTATAGCTATGCATCCGAAGAAATGGGCTGTAGCCCACAAAAGCTTATGCTCAAATAAATTTGTTGGTCTCTTAGATATTAATAAATACACTGAAGAACTGGGCATAATGAAAGACCAGTACAAGCTCTCACTGGCTGAGCTGGGGTTTGGTTGTAAATTTGTTTGGAATGTTTGCCATGTCAAATCCTGTATTTCTATACAGCAAAAGATCACTATTGACCTGGATGGGACTTTCCAGCCTTTCCCCTACTCCAGCCACCTCTTGGTTAATTGATAAAAAACAGATACAATCTAGAGATGAGTTCAGACCAAACCCCTGAATCCAAACACTACCGAAATCTTAGCCCTGATCTGCACCCTAATTTTATGGCTGGTCCCTGTATCCATAACAAGTCAAACCAAGACAGCAACTCCACCCCTCATGGGATTCAACGCCTGCTACTGAGTTTTGCAATTCTGTGTAACCTCAGGTCTTATTCTTCCATTTGTGGCTGATCCACAAACTAGAATGATCCCGGTCTGCTGTGCCTGGCAGAATGGACATAGAGAATAATTCCAGTTTAACAGGGTAGGAGGTAGGTATATACAGTAGTTTCAGTTTGTGAGAGCAATGAACCCATATTAATAGGCTGCCAGTCCTAACGAGCCAATAGGTTCCAACGGACATGTTCAGCAGTAAAATGATAGCAAGTGCGTCTACGTTTAGGAAGAACTGGATGTAAAAAGAGCATGAACCCCACTGCCCTTAAAACCATCGGCATCTGGCCATTCATCCACTGGGTTGTGATGTTGTTCCCCCCCTGGCATGGGCTATAATACCCCCAGAAATACCCTCGTAACATATTGCTCGATGCCAGCGAGGTGGTGGATGGAGTTTGATGCACAAGAAGCACTACACACATTATCAGAATACGTTTGGAATTGTTGACTGGCTGTGGTTAGACATTTTACCAGACATTGGTGGACATGCTGAGTGAAATCTAGATCAAAGTGACCCTTGTTAACAAGCCCCTACAGTATCACAAGGGCAATGCTTAGGGTATTAAGGTAGTGACTTTAAACAGGTTTATACTCAAAACTGGATCAGCTCTGCCAATTTCAATAATAAAGCAGAATTACCAGTAACTCCCTCTGCCTCCTCTCAAGAGCTCAAAGGGGTTCTTGAACCCAACAGGTGAGCAGTGGGCATCTGCTGTAAGTTAAACTCGACGTAGACTGAAATGGCTGATACACAAAATGAGCCTGAAAATTCAGATATCCAGCCAGCCTTTAGAAACAAATTAGTTTCCTTTTGAGCTCGGCCTCTGAGCCTTCCAGTTCTGTATGAATAAATAATAGCAACTTCTAACAAGTCTCTGTGAATGTAATAATTTTGTTTCAGGTTTTATTTATTCACCACTTTCTTTTGACGATCATCAGAATGCTCATCGGATACTAGATTCCCTGGAAAATGAGACTTGGTGGGCCAGCTTGTATCAATCACCGTAACTCCATGAGACTGACAGAACTACTCTGACTTACACCTGCCAAAGATCTGGCCTTACATTGTATCGTTTACCTCAGTAATTTGCAGAAAATAGTGATGAGGATCTAGTACACACTATCTTAATCAGAGCAGGTGTTACACAGGAATCATAATTCCCAGGACAGGACTGAGGTATTAAAACTCTATACAAAGAATTTTGCCCCTGGGCCACTCATTTTAGAATAATCAGTGCTCCATCTTTGAACCCTCTTAAATTATAATACCTTATGCTCTAGGCATTTAGATTGTCTAAGCCTATGGAACATTTTGAACCCGAAACTTTGTGGTTCTCACAAATTCTTTGCAAACATTGCTAGCCACAATCAATATTCTGCGTCTATTAAGTCCTGTTTCTCATCAATCTCATTTCAGCCAGGAATTTCTTTCAATTATTGCTGGGTTTATTTTATTTTAAACAATTCCTTATTCTAAATTATTTTTGGTGGTGACTCCGCCTTTTCTGAAATGTCCTTGCCACACCTTGAATTCTGGCCACATTCATCCATGGCATAAACCTAATGAGGCTGGAGGAATTGCTACAGGAAGGATTAGTGAGGTCAATAGTTCCTTTCATGACTGGTCTGAGTCCAGCAGCTTCGGTGAATAACCCCTTTATATTTAGTACTAATGTTATCCCTCTGTATTTATTACAGCAGCGTCCTGTCTTTACGCAGCATAGGAGACATCGCAGGATGAACCTGACCCTCTGCACTTACCCTGACCCCAAATAATCACAATTAGCAAAGAGCTGTAGCCAACCAAATCTCCTCTCGCTGTTCACAGTCACTTTTCTGATTACTAATGTCTTGCCAGATGTGTCAGCTGCTTCTCTTCCTTAAGGTTCCTGGTGGAATGTGTTCCTGAAGTAAGGGTCCACACAGCTCCTGCTGTCAGTCCCCTCTATGCTGCCTCCAGCATCCTTCCCTCTGCACTTACAGCTTCTTGCTCCTTAGAATAATTTTCGTGCCTTTTCAGCTGGCCCTGTTTTTCCATCTTCATAACTGAATAAGCCTTTTAACAGGCAACAGTGTTATACACTGGTTTCATCCCCATATACATTTATTGCTAAAGTGTTTTACAAGATGTTTTCAATAAACCATTAAATGACACAATTGCATGTAGCAATCAGCTACAGATTGTTAACATGTTCATAAATGGAATCTTAACTGATTCTTAAACAAGCTGAGTTTTGAACTCCCATTTCCTGTGTCCTCAGTGTCATTACTGCAATTTCCTGGTGTGCTGCTTATTTTTAAACATGCCAGTGAAATACGATGTCTCAACAGACCTGGTATTCATAGCAGAGCCTGGAAGCTCTACCACCAGCGACTGGCAGAGCGGCTATATTTGCATTTGTAATGTTTAAAGTGAGAAGAAAGTCATTAAAACCCCAAGGCCCTTTAATCTGTAGACACAAGTCAGGCAGCTCTTGGTTTCGGAAGTTGCTTGGAATTCTTCCCTCCAGCAATTTTATTATTCATTTGTTATTTGATTGGTTTACAAGGTAAACACAAAATCCCGTTTGGGTGGCACAAATAATGTATAATATAGAAACTTTTGGGGGCAAGAAAGGACTCTTGTTGAGAGGCTTTCAATAGAGATATTTGAAATGAAAGTTGATCAAAACACCAGATTTGTGATTATTTTGTCAATAAAAGCAGAGTTTGGTGCACCCTGGCTCACAGGGTCACATTGTTTCTTCTTTGTGAATTTTCAGGTGACTGCTGGGTATATGTGAATGTGTGTGTGAATTCCAAAAGCTCCACAAATGATTCCCCTGAGAATTCTTTTTGTAATTTCATTGCTCGTTATTCTGCTGCTTATGAGTTTCAGTAATCCATCCAGAAAAAACCAGGATCAATACCATGTGACAAGGGAGACCAATCAAACACCATGACAGTGGATATCGAGTATTTGTAGTGAAGAGTTGACATCTGTAAGTGATTCTGTTAACCACTCAGGCCCTGCTTGCGACAACTCCTCTCGCTCAGCACCACATGGGAAAAAGGGACGTCTAGCGCTCCCTGAACTGGGAGTCGAGGCATGTGTATACAATACATACATGCTCACCCAGAGAGGAGTGGGGAGTGGCTTCATTACCCACCCATGATATGGCCAGCAGAGCTGCACTGTTACAAGCGGGAAGGGGAAGTTGTACCCTTTTGAGGGCTACAGTAAATTACTTTTCACCCTAGAGCAAGGGTGGCAAGCAAGGAAAGAACTGGGTCCAACATTCCTTCATTTGTTATTTTTGACAGAACCTAGGAGTGTGCTAAGCATTTTGCGGAACAAACAACAACAAAAACAAGCTCCCAGAGCATAAATTTGCTAACAAACCGATGTGATTAGGGAGGGACAGGCCGTTGAGGATGCAGGGAGGAAGAACTAAGGGTACCACCCACTGCTGGAGAGAAGCTACTGAACTAGATGAATCAGGGGTCTGATCCAGTTCAGCAATTTCTCCCTTACGGTAAAGTGAACACATAGTAACTGCTGTGACCCAAGAACCTCTTACTGCCAACTGGCAAGGGGGTTACAGGACTATCTTGATTCTGGGATGTTATCATAACCTTAGTCCCAGATTTGGACCTTAGCGTCCAAAATATGGGGGTTAGCATGAAAACCTCCAAGCTTAGTTACCAGCTTGGACCTGGTACTTGCTGCCACCACCCAAAAATTTAGTGTGTTTTGGGGCACTCTGGTCCCCCTGAAGAACCTTCCCTGGGGACCCCAAGACCCAAATCCCTTGAGTCTCACAACAAAGGGAAATAATCCTTTTTCCCTTCCCCCCTCCAGGTGCTCCTGGAGAGATACACAGACACAAGCTCTGTGAATCCAAACAGAGTGACTCCCCCTCTCCGTTTCCAGTCCTGGAAACAAAAAGCACTTTCCTCTTCACCCAGAGGGAATGCAAAATCAGGCTAACAAATCCAACACACACAGATCTCCCCTGATTTCTTTCTCCCACCAATTCCCTGGTGAGTACAGACTCAATTTCCCTGAAGTAAAGAAAAACTCCAACAGGTCTTAAAAGAAAGCTTTATATAAAAAAAGAAAGGAAAAATATATACAAATGGTCTCTCTGTATTAAGGTGACGAAATACAGGGTCAATTGCTTAAAAGAATATTGAATAAACAGCCTTATTCAAAAAGAATACAAATCAAAGCACTCCAGCACTTATATTCATGCAAATACCAAAGAAAAGAAACCATATAACTTACTATCTGATCTCTTTGTCCTTACACTTAGAAACAGAAGACTAGAAAGTAGAAACTACTTCTCCAAAGCTCAGAGAAAGCAGGCAGCCAGAAAACAAAGACTCAGACACAAACTTCCCTCCACCCAGAGTTGAAAAAATTCGGTTTCCTGATTGGTCCTCTGGTCAGGTGCTTCAGGTGAAAGAGACATTAACCCTTAGCTATCTGTTTATGACACGCCCCCCAAATTGCAGACAGTGGGGAAGCTCACTGGCGGCGATTTCCTTCTAGAACTTGAAAATAAACAGATTAATTCAACACATGCACCTTTACATATACCCCTAAGTATATAACTAACAGACTTCTACATTTTAAGAACACTTTTTAACTACTGAATTCTGGGAAACTCTCACGGGAGAGTGCATCAGCTACTTTGTTAGAAGCTCCTGTGATGTGCTGAATTTCAAAATCAAAATCTTGGAGAGCTAAACTCCAACGAAGAAGTTTCTTGTTGTTCCCCTTGGCAGTATGAAGCCACTTTAGTGCAGCATGGTCAGTTTGTAGTTGGAACCGCCGTCCCCAAACATATGGGCGTAGCTTTTCCAGGGCGTACACAATGGCATAGCATTCCTTTTCACTGACTGACCAGTGACTTTCCCTCTCAGACAGTTTCTTGCTGAGAAACACGACAGGATGGAAGTTGTCATCTGTTGCTTCCTGCATGAGCACTGCTCCTATACCACGCTCAGATGCATCCGTGGTTACTAGGAATGGCTTGTCAAAGTCCGGGGCCCTGAGCACAGGGTCAGACATGAGCGTTGCCTTAAGTTGGGTAAAGGCCTTTTGACACTCATCAGTCCACTTAACTGCATTTGGCTGGGTCTTTTTGGTCAGGTCGGTCAGTGGGGCAGCGATTTGGCTGTAGTGTGGTACAAATCGCCTGTAGTATCCGGCCAAGCCTAAGAAGGATTGGACCTGTTTCTTTGACCTTGGGACAGGCCACTTTTGGATAGCATCCACCTTGGCCTGTAGGGGGTTTATGGTTCCTCGACCCACCTGGTGCCCCAGGTAAGTCACTCTGTTTTGGCCTATTTGACACTTTTTGGCCTTAACAGTTAGTCCGGCCTGCCTGATGCGCTTAAAGACCTTTTCCAGGTGTAGTAGGTGTTCGGGCCAGGAGTCTGAAAAAATGGCCACATCATCGAGGTAGGCAACTGCAAATTCTCCCAGTCCAGCTAGTAGACCATCTACCAGCCTCTGGAAGGTGGCAGGTGCATTTCGAAGGCCGAAAGGAAGGACATTGAATTCATACACCCCCGCATGGGTGACGAATGCTGACCTGTCCTTGGCAGGTTCATCTAGCGGTACTTTGCCAGTACCCCTTGGTTAAGTCTATTGTAGAGATGAACTGGGCACGTCCCAACTTTTCCAATAGCTCATCGGTGCGTGGCATTGGATAGTTGTCCGGACGAGTTACCGCATTTAGCTTACGGTAGTCCACGCAAAAGCGTATTTCCCCATCTGGTTTGGGTACCAGAACCACTGGAGATGCCCATGCACTGGTAGATGAGCGGATTATACCCATCTGTAGCATGTTCTGGATCTTCTGTTCTATAGCAGCTTGGGCATGAGGAGACACCCGGTAGGGTGGGGTTCTGATTGGGTGAGCATTACCTGTATCAATGGAGTGGTATGCCCGTTCAGTCCGTCCTGGGGTGGCTGAGAACAATGGGGCGAAGCTAGTGCACAGCTCCTTGATTTGTTGCCGCTGCAGACGTTCCAGGGTGGTTGAGAGGTTCACCTCTTCCACGCCACCGTCTTTTTTTCCCGTCGTAGTAGACACCGTCAGGCCACTCAGCATTATCTCCCTGGACTGTAAACTGACAAACCTGTAAGTCTCTGGAATAGAAAGGCTTGAGAGAATTAACATGGTAAACTCTAGGTTTTAGTGAGGAATTGGGAAATGCTATGAGGTAATTTACAGTTCCCAGGCGCTCTTGGACCGTGAATGGCCCTTCCCATGATGCTTCCATCTTATGGGCCTGTTGCGCCTTCAAGACCATAACCTGGTCTCCTACCTTGAAAGAACGTTCTCTGGCATGTCTGTCATACCAGGCCTTTTGCTCTTCCTGAGCATCCTTTAGGTTCTCTCTAGCAAGGGCTAAAGAGTGTTGGAGGGTGCTTTGTAGGTTGCTTACAAAGTCCAGAATGTTAGTTCCTGGAGAAGGCGTAAACCCCTCCCATTGCTGCTTCACCAACTGTAATGGCCCCTTAACCTCGTGACCATACACAAGTTCAAATGGTGAAAACCCTAAACTGGGATGTGGTACAGCCCTGTAGGCAAACAGCAACTGCTGCAACACTAGGTCCCAATTATTGGAGAATTCGTTGATGAATTTTCGTATCATGGCCCCCAAAGTTCCATTGAACCTTTCCACCAGGCCATTGGTTTGATGGTGGTACGGGGTGGCAACCAAGTGACTCACCCCATGAGTTTCCCACAGTTTTTCCATGGTCCCTGCCAGGAAATTAGACCCTGAATCTGTAAGGATGTCAGAGGGCCAACCTACCCTGGCAAAGATGTCTGTTAGGGCCAGGCACACAGTGTTAGCCCTGGTGTTGCCTAGAGCGACTGCTTCTGGCCATCGGGTAGCAAAGTCCACTAAAGTCAGTACGTACTGCTTTCCTCTGGGCATCTTTTTTGGGAAAGGGCCCAGAATATCCACAGCTATTTGCTGAAATGGGACCTCAATTATGGGGAGTGGCTGGAGAGGGGCCTTGACCTGGTCTTGAGGCTTTCCCACTCTTTGGCATACCTCACAAGACCGGACATACTTGGCAACATCCTTGCCCATCCCCTCCCAGTGGAAGGACTTCCCCAACCGGTCCTTGGTTCTGTTCACCCCAGCATGGCCACTGGGATGATCATGGGCTAAGCTTAAGAGCTTCCCCCGGTACTTAGTTGGAACCACCAACTGTTTTTGCGGCTGCCATTCTTCCCGGTGTCCACCAGAAAGAATTTCCTTGTATAAAAGTCCTTGGTCTATAACAAACCAGGATCGATTAGAAGAGCTGAGAGGCGGTGGGGTGCTCCGTGCCGCCGCCCAAGCTTTCTGAAGGCTGTCATCCGCTTCCTGCTCAGCCTGGAACTGTTCCCTTGAGGCTGGGGTCACCAGTTCTTCCTCAGACTGTGGACTTGGGCTTGGTCCCTCTGGAAGCGATGTAGGTGATGGGGTTGTTTCCGTTGCTGGTGAACCGCTCTCCGCTGGTGCACCTGAGGGTATTTCAGGCTCTGGCTGAGCCTTTTGGGTATGGCTGTCTTTTGCTTCTGCCAGTTCTGGCTCGCTGGCGCCCTCTGGCGTTGAGTTTGAAGATGTGGTTGCACTTGCTGGTGCTGGTTGCTGTTCCAGTTCCGGGCCTGGGACTGGAGATGCTGTGGCTGTTTCAGTGGTAGGCATGGAATCCGGGTCCACTACCTCTGTCTGGGTCTCTGGTAACACAGACGGGGCCTCTGTGGACGGCTCAGGAACAGGAATGGGTCTGGAAGCTTGCCTGGTTTGGCTACGTGTAACCATTCCCACTCTCTTGGCCTGCCTCACCTGGTTGGCCAAGTCTTCCCCCAGTAGCATGGGGATAGGATAATTGTCATAGACTGCAAAAGTCCACATTCCTGACCAGCCTTTGTACTGGACAGGCAGTTGAGCTGTAGGCAAGTCTACAGCTTGTGACATGAAGGGGTAAATTGTAACTTTGGCCTTTGGGTTGATGAATTTGGGGTCAACGAAGGATTGGTGGATAGCTGACACTTGTGCCCCCGTGTCTCTCCACGCAGTAACCTTCTTTCCGCCCACTCTCAAATTTTCCCTTCGCTCCAAGGGTATTTGAGAGGCATCTGGGCCTGGGGATCTTTGGTGTGATGGTGGTGTAATGAATTGCACTCGCATGGTGTTCTTTGGACAGTTGGCCTTGATATGTCCCAGTTCATTACACTTAAAGCATCTTCCATCTGATGGGTCACTGGGCCGAGGTGAGTTACTGGAGACTGGTGAGGTGGAAGAGTAGGGTGTCTGTGGCTTTACTTGGGTGGTATGTGGGGTCTTTGGCTGTCCTCGGTTGTAGGGTTTATGGTCTGTGTGCCCCCTGGGGTAATCGTTCCCCTTGACAGTAGCTTTCTTGCTTTCTGCCAGTTCCATCCATTTGGCTCCAATCTCCCCCGCCTCAGCGAGATCTTTGGGTTTTCCATCTTGTATGTACCGTGTGATGTCTTCAGGAACACCATCCAAGAACTGCTCCATTTGTATGAGGAGGTGCAGTTCTTCCAAGGTTTGAACGTTGTTTCCTGTTATCCAGGCCTCATAGTTTTTTGCAATGTAGTAGGCGTGTTTGGGAAATGACACCTCTGGTTTCCACTTTTGGGTTCTGAAGCGCCGACGGGCATGATCTGGGGTTATCCCCATTCTGTATCTGGCCTTGGTTTGAAAAAGTTTATAGTCATTCATTTGCTGCTTAGGCATTTCAGCTGCCACCTCTGCTAAAGGTCCACTGAGCTGTGACCTTAATTCTACCATGTACTGGTCTTCGGGGATGCTGTACCCAAGACAGGCTCTTTCAAAATTTTCCAAGAAGGCCTCGGTGTCATCACCTGCCTTGTAGGTGGGAAATTTCCTGTGCTGTGGAGCAATAATGGGCGCCGGGTTGTTAGGTTGGCTGGCACATGCAGCCCAGCTTTTGCCAACTCCAGTTCATGTTTTCTCTGTTTTTCCTTCTCTTCATTCTCTTTTTGTTGTTTTTCCATTTCTTTTTGGTGTTTTTCCATTTCTTTTTGGTGTTTTTCCATGTCTCGGCGGTGGGCCGCCTCTTCTTCTGCTTGTTTCCTTCGGTAGGCCACCTCTTCTTCTTCTAGTTTTCTTTTGTGTGCTGCCTCTTTGGCTGCCTGTTCTCTTTGGTAGGCTGCCAGTTTGATGCTTTCTTCCTTTTCTTTCAGCTCCAGTTGTCGCCTGTGTTCAGCTTCTTTGAATTGCTCTTCGGCCTCAATTTTTGCCTTAGAAGTCATGATTCCTGTTTTCTTGTGTTGGGGTGCCCTCCGGTGTTTATCTTCTGAACTGCAGGTTCTCTGTTGCCTCCTGAAGTATGCCTAGCAACAGTGCCTTTAGCTAATCTTCAATGTTAAGTAAACCTGAAAAACCACTTTATTTGCATGTATATAGTGCTGGTATGACTCTCAATGGGAGTGCTATTGTGTGACAAAAGACTCTTAATAGCACCTTAATGGTTTCTTGCTAAAGATGCAAGCTACAAACTGCCAGAGAGAGCAGAAAAAAAAAATTCTCTCTGGTTCCCTTTTAAAACCAAACTGTTTCTCTCTGCTAAAAAGCCCTTAGCAGAGAAAAGAAAAATATAATATTCCTACTGGCTTCTGGATTCTGTCTATCTCCCAACCGCTGCTACTCATATCATAACCTTAGTCCCAGATTTGGACCTTAGCGTCCAAAATATGGGGGTTAGCATGAAAACCTCCAAGCTTAGTTACCAGCTTGGACCTGGTACTTGCTGCCACCACCCAAAAATTTAGAGTGTTTTGGGGCACTCTGGTCCCCCTGAAAAACCTTCCCTGGGGACCCCAAGACCCAAATCCCTTGAGTCTCACAACAAAGGGAAATAATCCTTTTTCCCTTCCCCCCTCCAGGCTCCTGGAGAGATACACAGACACAAGCTCTGTGAATCCAAACAGAGTGACTCCCCCTCTCTGTTCCCAGTCCTGGAAACAAAAAGCACTTTCCTCTTCACCCAGAGGGAATGCAAAATCAGGCTAACAAATCCAACACACACAGATCTCCCCTGATTTCTTCCTCCCACCAATTCCCTGGTGAGTACAGACTCAATTTCCCTGAAGTAAAGAAAAACTCCAACAGGTCTTAAAAGAAAGCTTTATATAAAAAAGAAAGGAAAAATACATACAAATGGTCTCTCTGTATTAAGGTGACGAAATACAGGGTCAATTGCTTAAAAGAATATTGAATAAACAGCCTTATTCAAAAGAATACAAATCAAAGCACTCCAGCACTTATATTCATGCAAATACCAAAGAAAAGAAACCATATAACTTACTATCTGATCTCTTTGTCCTTACACTTAGAAACAGAAGACTAGAAAGTAGAAACTACTTCTCCAAAGCTCAGAGAAAGCAGGCAGCCAGAAAACAAAGACTCAGACACAAACTTCCCTCCACCCAGAGTTGAAAAAATCCGGTTTCCTGATTGGTCCTCTGGTCAGGTGCTTCAGGTGAAAGAGACATTAACCCTTAGCTATCTGTTTATGACAGATGTACATTCTGGTTCACCAAAGAATGTTATGTGAAGTCCTAAATGAAAGTTGGAGTCACTCTGGTCACTCATATCGCTGTGAAATGTATATACTGATACTATGTAAGGAATTATCTTTACCTCTGGCAATATGGTTTTAAAGTCTATATCAAGGCAGGGGTGAAAACCAGGTTGTCCTCCAAAGAGGAAGTAAGAAGCGTATCTCTCTCTGTCAGAATATAAATTAAGCATGCTAACACAATGGATGTCAGTTTACATACAAAGTCAGAAGTTAGCAAAGAGATGTGAAGTCAACAGTGAAGGAGCACCCAGGAAAAACAAACCACAGATGGCTATCCTGGCTGTGTGCAAAAATAATAAGGTCTGAGGATATATCTATGAGGCAAAGAAGACACCCCATCATCCTGCACCTAGGAAGTAAACAGGAAGGGTATTTACCAGTCATGAAAACAGGATCTCAGCCAACCTGGACTGAAAAGCTGCAGAAGAAAGATATGTGTCTGACGAAGTGGGTATTCACCCACGAAAGCTTATGCTTCAGTCCAATACGTCTGTTAGTCTACATGGTACCACAGGACTCTGTCACTTTTTACAGATCCCGACTAACATGGACCCCTTTGATACTAGAAGAAAGATAGTGAGCCTGTGAGAAAAAACTTCTTTAGACAAGAGGTTAACTTGTTAAGTTTTGTCTCTAGAAAGTCTTTTATGATTTTGTTGCATACGTAACCATTTGTTTCCAATATTCTTACTCATCATCAATTGAATCTTTGATAATAAACTTCTTATTGGTTTTCACTATAACTATGTCGAAGTGCTGTGATATTAAGCAAAGTGCTGATCCTGAGCTGACTCATACAACTTGGTGTGTACACTGCTCCTTTGGGGACAGCAGACCTAGGATTTTTGTGAGTGTTCGGTGGATAAGGGCACTGGATGCTACATAGGAATGCTTCAAAAGGGACTCAGGGACAGGGGTGCACCTATTGTTAACCTGCAAGGCAAATTAAGGACTGGCTGGCAGGCTTTGGGAGTTCCTAAACCTCTGATTGCCAGAAGCTGGAACTAGACAACAGGGGATGGATCACTCGATAATTGTCCTGTTCTGTTCATTGCCTCTGAAGCATCAGGCACTGCCCACTGTCAGAGGACAGGATACTGATCTAATTGGACCATTGGTCTGGCCCAGCATGGCTGTTCTTATGCTCTGTTGAGAAAGAATGGACAGTTAATTATTGTAAGGTGCAACTGGCAAATAAATTGTTTCAGCAGCAAGAGACATCCACAGGGATGCTGGTAAACTAGTCAGAAGATTAGATGGTCTATAGCTGACGTGTCCACCTTAAATGAGACATTGTGTTTTGCAAGACAGATCTGAAATATCAGAGTCCAGTGCAGGATCTGTTACATCACATTTAAACCTTGGCTGGGCAAAACTCTGGAGAACATAACTCACAGGAATAATTCTACATTGAGTGGTGGGATGAACTACATGGGAAAAGAGAGGTATTCATCATTTACTCCTATGATTCACCAACAGCAGAAAGCTAGTGGGTCCAAGTTTGGATATGGCACATTCCTGCAGTATGAGATGCAAAATACAGTTCCATCAGCTGCTTTGGGTTATCCTCCTCCAAGGCAAAGCTTACAGGGCATTAACTCTGATTTTGTGGTGGCATTTAGGCAGTTTTAATTTGTTTGGGAAAGGAAGTTGATGACCTTCAGCTCACAAAAGAGGATGTTGGTGAAGGCACCTGTCTGGTCAAAAAATAAATTATTAGCAGGATAGAATTAAAATAATTGAGATGCAGGAGGCTATTGATGGTGACTCTCAAAGATTTTACTGGCAAATGGAGTATCACAAGCATCTCCAGCCAGAGTAAATGGATGTAATTTTACACCAGACAGACAGGGCCAGAGACCTGTCACACTGGTTGACAATTTCACATAATCACCATAAATTCAACTATCAATGAAAATCTAAAAACAATTCAGCCCTGAATTGACATTGCATGAGTCAGTGGGAGGATTCTGAGTGGATTCTGTTGCTCACTAAATTGAATACCACTCTCAGCTGGCCCAAGCTGTCAATCTAGTATCTCCTTTCTTTGTTTTTAGGGGTTTGTTCTTTTCGATACAAGAAAGTATAAAATAAATGTGGAAAAAGAAATATTTTAAGAATACTGATAATGAGCCATGACACATAGCAAAGGGAACCCCTTCTCTGGAAAGGCCCTGGCTTGGTAAAGATGGTTGCTCTCCCTTGTCTTGCTACCAGCACATAATCTACTATAGGCATTTGGAGTACCTGTAACCATACTGTCTGCTCAGTTTTCTCTTTCTTCATTGGTCCTTTCCCTTTTTTCCCTAGTTACTCTCATTATCCTTCCCCAGAATTTAAGCAAGAGCTCCTCAAGAGAAACACAAAAAAGGGCCTGGTGGCTGTTGTTGAAAACACAAATCCCGCATGGCTACGTGCACAGAAGTTCTAAAACCCACAGCCCACCTGCGTGTGCGTCCTGTCTTCTCTTGGATTGCATTGCATTGGCTCCTGCCCTTAGGCTGTAAACCCTGTGGGACAGGGGCCCACTAGCAGTTATGTGCTGAGCTGCTATGGTACAGCAGCACATACACTTATAAATTATCACTCTTTTGAAAGGCCATTGCTCCCAGTGATCAGATTATACCCATGTAGGTACAAGGCACAATGTTTTCTGGTGGCTTCATAAGAGGCAATTAGCTGGGATAACTGCACAAGACTGAAATTCCCAGCCATGTTGCTGAGCTCCATAGAGTTACTCCACTGCTATTCAGCTTTAATTAAAGCCAGTGCACTAGGCATTAAAGCACATGCTAAAAAAGGAAGGTCTATCAGTCTGGGGCAGCAATTGCCTATTCTGCCACTCATGGCAAGGGGAAATGACAAGAAAGAGCTGAAATGCATTTGAAATGCTCTTCCTTTCTGTTTGCTAGTTACATTCGCCACCGTCTGACTGTGCTAAGGTTCTCTTCTCTGACACACCTGGAACATAGCATCAGGAGAAGTCTTCCTACAGAGTCTGCCCCCTATCAATTAGCGGTGAGCTTGACATCCCTCTTGATTTCCTTTATAAGGGCAGAGATCTGACATCAGCTCCTCCAATACATCTAACACATGACTCTCTTTGATCTCTTAACCCCACCCCTGCCTCTTGTTACACTCATAACCCCTCTGTGCTACCCAGTTGGTTTAACCCCAGCCAGTCTCATGCAGCATTTACTCGCAACTCAGGCATGGGTATTGTGGAGATAGGAGCCATAGAAGTAGACAAACTGAATTACCGTGTGTTGACCTCAATACCCCTCCTTTTTAAAACAGCTGCTCCACTGGACACTGGCCCTAAGTATTTCTGTATTTTATCAGCACTGAACTCAGACTGATGTTCTGTGGTGCAAGGAGTCTGTTTTCTCTTTATCTGTACAGAGCACAGCTTACCTATGATGCTCTAAAAATGAATAAAATAATCCTAGGGGTTCTCTTTTTCTTTTTAATGGGAGAAACAGATATTTGCCCCCTTTGATCCCTGTTTGCAAGACAAATAGAAAAGCATCCAAAAGGCAGAGGTTGCAGGAGACGGAAAGGTGCACAGATTTAAGGCCAGAAAAGGCCATGCCAATCACCTAGTCTGACCTTGTACATAACCACTGAACTTCACCCAGTCCATTCCGTATCAAACCCATAAGTTCTGTCTGAGCTACAGCATGACTTTTAGAAAGATCCCATATCTTGCTCTGAACAAAGATGAGACTGGGCCTTTTAGAAGTTGCATTTAGGAGAAGGCAGAATGTCTAGGAGACTAATACCAAAAGTCACGTATCAATATGCACAAGCAGGCCAGAGCAAAAACCTCTGTATGAAATTACATTGCAGAGAGCAGGAAAACAACCTGTCTTGCTAAACCAGGGATGCTTCATCCACAGACTGCTAGTGTTTTGTACCCAGAATCTGGCACTCGCTTTTACATAAATATGCATCCTCACTCGCTGTTGTGGCTGTTTGGGAGAAAGGTGTTTCCGGGACAACCATTACGCTCTAAAGTATTATTGTGCCCTGGGATAGTCCTTCCAGTAGTGTTTTCTTGCTGCAGCAGCAGTTTTTGGGTCCTGGCTGCAAACACTCCCAGAGACTGAGGTTGGGTGGTGGCTTGGTAATGTTTGAGAACCCTTAATGCAGACCGTGGAGGGAAAAGGCTCTCTGCAGCCAGCACCCACACAAATAAGAGAGCAGCAAATTCTGTCTTCCTAGTTCCAGCCACATTCCATCCACCAGTCTTGGGAAGTTCAGCTCAAATGTTAGTTGCATCACATGACCAGAAGGAAAGTAACAGACAGAAAGAGATAAAAAAGATGCAAAATTGATCAAGAGCAAATACTAAGGGAGAGAAATATTTTAGTGTCAATAGCCCAGATAATGGGCATCCCTGATGCCAGCTACCTTTCAGGGAACTCCTTCCCCCACTACTCAATACAAGTTTCCCCTTAATGACAGGAAGACATGTACTCTGGTGTTTTTCCTCTTTAAATTCATAGGCTTAAGTGACAGGGGAAAAGCTTATCTGTAGAACTGCTTTTACAAACCTCAAAAAAGTAATTTAATGGGGATGGGGAGGGAGAAGAAAAGGAATGTGTGAAAAAGCTCAGCCTCTCCAATCTCATGGTCCCTACATCAATGCTGACCATATGCATCCATCCTCCACCACAGAAAACACCCCCTACCTAACTACAGTATCTTCTAGTCACAGCCCCCAGCTCTGGTTTATATTTCCTCTTGGAGAAGGTGGGGCTAATTCACATTCCTGTCTGGCCATCCTGCAGCTGAGCCATTAAGAGTGATTAGCAGTAGACTGCAGGCAGCCAGGTGGCTTCATTCTTCTGCAATTCTGGAAGCTTTTTCAAGGCACTTGTTTGGAGAAGGGTTTTAACCCCAACCCTGCCAGTTCCTGCAGAGGGTTCATTCATTCTAATCTAGGGAGCTTTTCAAAATGGGGCTTTTGTACACTGGGGTGAAGCTCGCTGCTGTGCACTATGGAGCTGTTGGGCGCGCAGTGGATCTGGACATATTCTATTCTCATTCGGGCATTAAAGGAAACTCTGAAAGCAGATCAGGGAAGGAATATGCAATCAAAATGTATACATGTGGTTGAGAAGGGGATACGAAGAAAAGAAATAGGGCAGACAGTTACTTATTCAGTTATATCCTAGGGCCCTAGAGTAGCTAGGAGATGTGCAAATGGCACCATCATGCCCAAAGATGCCATGTGAAATACTGTTCAACTTAATTTGGCCATAATCTGGATGTGGAACCAATGTTTGGGGATTCCAGTCTTTCAGCAGCAGGCTTCATCTTTCATATTGCTCATCCTTGCAGTGGTTCTCATCAGTGGATCCTTTTGTGCACATTTTCCTTACATGTCTCTTTCAAAAAGATCTGCTTGTGTGTGTGTGCAAATACTAGCAATCTCCTCATTTACCAGGACAGGCTCTCAGATTTACATGACAAGAGGTAAGCCCAGCAGTGCACACCACAACTATCTAAAATAATAACAATATCAAGTTCTCATCAGTAGATCTCAAAGTGCTTTGCAAAGGAAAGCAAGCATCATTATCCCCATTTTACAGATAGGGAAACTGAGGCACATAGAGGTTAAGTGACTTAGCCAAGGTCACCCAGCAGGCCAGAATAGAATGTGGTACTCCTGCATCCCAGGCCAGTGCTCTATCTACTAGGCAACACTGCCTCTCACTTTACCTGCTGTATGGGCTTGTAGATTTTACAGGGGAAATTTGAATTGTCTTAGGACAAAACTTGACATTTGCCTCAAGACAAGTCCTGCTAACTCATCTGAGGAGTTGCCTGAATTTCTCTCCATCCAGACAGCCTCCTCATTTACGGTTTGTTAGTTCTTTCTGAACTCTGCTTTGAAATAGTTACAGCCTCTTATCAAACTGTGCAGTCTCTAATCGCTGCTGTAAAGTGGGCCACAGATGGTTTGACATCCGTTTTGTAGCACCTACCCGTGCATGTGTCAAATAGAGTCCACTGCCCTACACACTCCCTGTTGCTGATCTAAGGCCTGGATCCACAAAGGTATGGAGGCATCTAAGTCCTATGTTTGCTCAAGTGAAATTCCCATTGAGTCAGTAGGCATTCTGCCTGTGTAAGGTTTATGTGAAGATTGCAGTGTATGGCCCCAAAGTAGTTTTGACGTGCACCAATTCTTTCTGAAGATAGCTACTGGACCCTGGTGCCATCAAGGTAATTACCTCCCTGGTGTTCCAGGCTGGCGGGTGAGGAGAATGTCCTCCGTTCTAAATATCTAGTATAAAAATGTCCAGGACTTGGCTCAGTTAGTGCGTGAGCCAGCAATATTATTGCTCTCTAGCTACAGAACAGCCAGCCAAGAGAGCAAACGTTAAATAAGCAGCTGTCAGAAAAGTACTGGTGAAGATGCAATTGAGATGAGAAACTGAGATGGCAAGGATGGATCAGTGTTTGTCAAGCAGGTGCAACTGAGCCAGTAGGGGGCATGTTATATTAAAGCTTTGGGTGAGGTGGAGGTAGTTATCAGAAAACGTGGAAGCTAAAATAAATTCATAAAACTGTGCTTAAAATTTTGGTTTTTTCCCTTTAAATTGGAGGGAGGAAGAGCTCTTGGTACTAACCATTCTCCCTGTAATAGGAGCAAATCTTCACAGCTCTTGTTTAACTCTATGGTCGAGGCATCTGCTTTGGGTGTTCAGGGCTCATCCTGGCAAACCTTTCCTCCCACAAGAAGCTCATCCCCCTGGACCTTGCCCCACTGACCTTATGGGGCTGGTCGCATACAGCAAGCTTGTCAGGATTGGGCAGTTAGTGACTTCGAGAGGAATCGATAACAGAATCAAGTCAGAGATATTCAGGGTTCAAAGCTGGTATGGTTTTTAACCTTCCCTCCCATAGGTAAAGATCCCAAGAGCAATCTGCCTAAGAAATGAAGCCGGTAATCATGATGCATTTTAACTACTGGATTAACTTCCTTGGTCCCCTCAGCTATTCTGTGTTCACAGTACTTCTTGGGAATGGGTCAGGCAGACTCCTTCCCTCTTGTGCACATTCCCTCACCATTTTTTGCTCTCCGCATAGATTTCTGCCTTCATTCTCTGTTAATTGTTTCACTCTACAACAGTAATACATTTATCTTAGAGCTCGATCCTACAAACCCTTCTCAATGTGATGACTTGCCCTTGTTTCTTATCCCGAATCATCCGATTCTGAGGTCTTTGTCTTTTATAGGCTCCTATTATCCCCCCACCCCAGTCCCGATTTTTCACATTTGCTGTCTGGTCACCCTAGCTAGGCTGAATTTGATCTCCGGTGCCCATAACCTCAATAGAGAACCCAAGCCCCTGCTATCCAGGATCTGCAGGCAGATAGCCAAGAGGCAAATACTGCTGAGATCCTCTTTGTAGGACTCAGACTGCAAATTTAATAGCTCTCTTTGCTCTATTTGCAATCCCTTTAAAATAGGCACCATTAACAGAGACATAGCCACAAATCAGGAACAAACACCCTCGTAAAGAGGAGGGAACACATTATTAAAAATAAGTAACAATACAGTTCAATTATAATGCTCAGGCTCCATAAGGCTGTGCTGGAGATCAGAATAACTGGACAGCCACTAAGCTTTGTAGTGGAGGAAGAGTGGATGAACCTCCAGTTCAATAATAAAGTAAAATATGGCTCATTTGAAATTATCTGGTCCTAGATTGCTTCTTTGAGCTAATTAGTTTAGAGACACAATCTGGGAGCAAATGAAATTGCTGCTGTTTAAGGAGCATCCATTAAGCTTGGGAGGCATAAACCTGGTGAGAGGAGATTGGTCTCAGCCATATTAATGTAATCAATCAAACATTATTTGTTTAATTTGCAATCCCTATTTTGAAAGGACTCCTGGGAAGCTTTCAATCAGCATATACACTTTGGCACCCTTGTCCTCTGATTTTGAGTGCTCAGCGGTAGCTCTTCAGCACATTTTTTAATCAAGGCATTCAATTTCACAAGTATATTTAAATATGTCATGCATCAAACCATGTGTATATATAGGAGCCCTTCTAATACAGAGTAATTTAATAAAGGAGCTGAATAGTTTTTCTGAGCACTCCAGCTGCACGAGCAACACTCCCTGATACTGAGCTCAAGAGGCTCTTTTTACTCTGGCGCACTGGTAACATTCAGGTTGGCTGATCTGTCTGAGCAATGGCTGGCTACACACAGCCACAGCTGGAGAATCACCTTCCTAGGAGAGCTGGGGAGGGAGGATGTCCCAGCGTCAACCTCCCTTGCAGCTATGTTGCTGTCTGACTGCACAAGCAAGTGGCTGCCTTAGGTCTCGAGCCCCCACCCCAGGGGTGTGTGCATGGTGTACCCCCATCACAGTAGGAAGCACACTCCCCCCACACTTGGGCATTGTGCCACCTTGAGGTTACCTGTCCACACCTTTGCTGTGTCCCTGAGATGGCAGGAGTGAGTATTTAGTAGTCACTGTTTGCTCTGGCAATACTCCTGTGGAAATCTCATTTCTATGGGCCTGAGCTGGAGCCCTCTGATGTCAGTGCGTGTGCCTTTCCATTAGCTTTAAAGGGCTTTGGAGCAGCCATGTATGGACTGACCTAATGCAGCCTGTATACCATGCCTTGCAGCAGAGCAGCTGAATTTCTGACTGCCTCCAGCGTACAGCTTGGCTCCTGACTTTAAGACTGTATCATTGTTGTGCAGTTTGTTTCCTGGACAGGGTTGTTTCCCTGGCAGCTTAAATGCAGCTAGAGAAGTGGAGTCCATGGCGCTTGTATTGCTCCCACCATCACAATATCTGAATGTCTCTTCCCACCTCCTTTCCAGAGGGAGGAAGCACTTATCTCTAGCCCCAGACATCAGCCAGGGCTCAGTTCATGTTCACCAACATTTCCCTGAGTTGTGAGCACACATGGTGCCCTGTTCCTTGTGTTAGCTAGTTTGGAAATGGAAGCATGAGGTGATGCTTTAAAGAAATGAACCCCCACCTCATGGCAATCTCGCCCTTCTGCTCTTTTCTATCCCTTGGGCCATTGACTCCCTTTTCTTGCTGCCTTTGGGCTCAGTTCTCCCCCTTGTATGTTGAGTAGCACCTTACCTTGGAGTAGTCCCATTCATTTATAACCCAGGCTCTTATGGAATCCGTAGAGTGACCTCCGCAAACAGGTACATACTACTCGGTGTAAATTACGGTGGCAGAATCAGGTCCTTTGAGTCTCAGTGGGGCTGAGCTGGGTAGTTAGGAACACAGGAACGGTCATACTGGATCAGATCCAAGGTTCATCCAGCCCAGTGTCCTGCCTGCGACAGTGGCCAATACCACCTATTTCAGAGGAAGGTGTGAGAATCCCCCAGTGTGCAGATATGAACTAATCAAAATTGACACTGGTAGGGGCCAAGGAGGGAAGAACTCCACCGGTCAAGGTCTGCATTCAACTTTCGAGGGCTGAATAGTGCAAGGGGTTGTTATGGATACGAGCATCTCTCATCAACGCTGTCTGATATACAGGCAAGGATAAAAAGCACCTGTAGGATGCCCTGCACTCTCTTACATCAGCGGCATGTTCACAGGTATTTTTATTGACCCTCTGGATGGAAACTCCATGTCAAAGTAGACGCTCCATGGTGCCTTTGGCCAGCCAGCATACCACGTTAATGAGGCTTCCCTCTTATAGCTGTTTTTCTAAGTACACGATTTCTTTTAACATCTACTCCACAAGTTGTGCACCAACTGTGCTGTTGCTATAGAGACAGGTGAAAGGACAAACACTTTACCGCTTCTCATTATTTCTCTGAAAGGGAAGGGATGTTGCCATTAGCAGTGATGCACTTTAGGCAGAGTAATAGGTTCTCCAAGCATCTCAGGGCAATACTTCTAAAGAGAATTTTATGTTCCATTTTGTAGTGGAATAAATGCTTATGCCCTTGCTTTCTATTGTACGCTTGTGATTAGCCCTGCTTCTACCCAGCAACAGTTCCCAGTTGCTTTACAACAAATATGATTTTCAGATGGTGAGGGAAAGGTTAGGGTTGTGTATGAATAGCCAGCAGTCTGAATAAATAGCCCTGTCAGAGCCTGAGTCTCTAGACTATGCAGGAGGCTGTCAGCATCTTGAAAAGTTGGTCCAATAAAAGATATAACCTCACCCACCTTGTCTCTGGAAAAAAGAATCAGTTCAGAAGGAGATGTCTGTCCATCTGTCTTTGCAGACATGAGGCAGAAGCTGTTCCAACTCCATCCACCTCTGCTAGGGACTCCAGACGCTCCTAAAATCCTCATGATCAATGGCATCAAAAGCTGCTGTCTGATCTAAAAGGATCAACATGGGCTGTCTCCATCCCTCATTAGCAAGAGATCAGCAACCAAAGCAGGCAGTGATGCCTCAGAACTCTCACTACCCAGGGCTGAAAACCTGATGGACTGAAGTCAAGGAACTTTAGCTGAGGTGCAGCCAGGCTCTTGGGAACACCTTTGGGGAACAATATCACCACTGGGCATAGAGGAGGAGAGGGAAGGGGAAGAGAAGTGATTGGGATTCTAGGCCTAGACTAAGCTCAGGGTTCAGTGGATGCAAGGATGTGGGACACGCAGCAATGCAAACACTCGCCGACTGATACCATCCGTTATTTAAAATAAAAAGTGTTTATCTCAGACAGGCAGTGGCAGGGATTTGCTATGCTTCTCAGACACAGAAATAGACCAAATTCAGACAGCTGCTCTCAGTGCCAAGCCCCTTCCGAATGCCTCATAAGTTCTAGGCTGCAGCTAGTCCTTAGTCGGTCAAAGGAATTAATTTGTCAGCCCTGGGCACCTGTGAGGGGTTTTGCTCATGCTGGAATGCACATATTCGCATGTCGCCCATGGCTGCTGTTTGTCGTGCAGAGCTCAGATGGGGGTGGGGCTGTCAAATTGAAGGGGGTGAGCTCTTTCACCAGCCATAGCAAAGCAGCAAGTATCACTACAAGAAGCACTTCCCTGCTCCCCACCACGTGGCCCCTGGAGGATCTGGCTGAAAGAGCAAAACAATCCATCCATTTCGTATATACTGTTATTCTTTGAGTTACAGTGGCATTGAAAGGTCCCAGCCAAGATGGAGGCCCCCTCTGTGCTAAGCACTGTACATACACATGGTACGAGACAGTCCCTGCTCCAGAGCTTACAAACCCACCACACAGTAAACTGCCTAGTGCTGCATTTCTCTGCCAGGGAAAGCTAATGGGGGAATAAGCTGTACCCAGATTTGCATGTATGACTCTGGGGAGCTATCCAATCTGCCTCTCCAGCTGCCTGCCTGATTCTAGGAGGTCTGACCAGTACCACTGCACACTGGCCTGGTCTGATCTTACTGCAGGCACACTTGTTCTCCCGCAGATCGACTGCTCGCATGCTGGCAGCTCTGCACTGGCAACTGGAGGGTTGACACCTCCAAGGTAAGTTGATGTCAAGCCAGGACTCCTTTGGTGGCTGATTATTGTGTTGTAGCATCCATGGGGTCATCTGTTCCCAACCCAAGTCTGTAGCAGGGGGTGTGAAAGCAACATTTGCTATTTCTCTCTTCTCCTTGCAGCTGCAATCCTCACCCCTCCCACCCCATTGCATTTGCAGGAATATGATGCATGCTCCAGTTGGCTCCTGTGGCCTCTCCTGCTCCCTCCTCCCTCACACAGCAGCAGGAGTTCTGTTGTTCCAACTAGTTGCTCCTGCTGGGATCTCTGGGCATATGCCTGACGCCAGGGCTGTCAGCTCTGAAGGTCTCCAGGGGCTCCTTATAAAGTCATTAGATGGGGCCAGAAATAGCTTATTCTGTTTATAAGTTAAATCCAGGAGGAAAAAAACCTTAGATAAACATGCACTGAGTTGCCAGATGGAACGAGGATCATGATGGAATCTCAGGGCTGAATCCTGCTCTGTGCTGGGCAGGTGGGAGAGGTGGGAGCCCTCTTCCCTTTTTCCTCTCCACCCTAGTGAAGCGGCAGGGCAGGTGTCATACCTCATCCACAAGAGAGTGCTAGGAAGGAAAACTGACTCTCTGGCCCCCTGAAGCACCATGGCCTTGTGAGGGAAGGCTTGCTGTTGGCTAGATGGCATGGCCAGGCCCTTGGCTGGCCAATGCTCATGTTGCAGCTGGCAGCACATTAGCAAGGGAGACATCCTACTCCTTTACAAAACAAGTGCAACGTGTACTTCCCCTACACCCTTGCCAGCCTGCTCTGGGACAGCAATCACCTCCCTGAACAAAAGTCTGTCTCTGGGAACATTCAAAGACAAAGAAACAAAAACACTCTCCATCTCCTGCCTTGTTTTCATTCCGTCCCTGCATCCCCCTGGCCTGTCCACATCCTCCTGCATGAGATTTCTTTGGACACAGTGAGCTGAGCTGTGTGCTGACTCCTTATCTCTGAACAAGTGGTTCCCTGGTGCCTAGCTGGGTGAAATGCTTCAGTTTCCCTTACAGGGGTTTGTGCAAATTATTCTCTGTGAGTTTGTTCCACCTGGGTTTGCAGCTGGATTCTCTTTTCCTTCCCCTACGGTCTCATCACCCATCCCTGGCTCATGTCCACTGAAGTTTTACACTGTGTCACAGACCCAAAAAACGCAATCAAAAGTGTCAAGGTTCCCCAGGATTCATGTAGCAGCCAGAAATGGGTAGGATGGAGAATTTCACCTGGTTTGGTGGGGATGTGAAACTAGCAATCAGCCCCAAAGACCAATGTTTTGACAAACCCTGCCTGGTCTGTATTAAAGTTTATAACAGGACAGGAATTCAGGTGGAGTACATAGTTTTATTATAAACATTCCATAGAAACAAAGAGACAATAGGCTCAATAGGCCATCTAGTCAGTAACCGCTCTCTGACAGGGGTCAATGCCAGATGCTTCAGAGGAAGATACAAGGAGCCCAGACATGGACATTTATGGAATAACTTGCCCATGTGGGTGAACAGCTCCAGGGTTTAAGCTCAAGAGGAAGGACAACACGCCTGGGACTGAACACCACTCAGGTCAGTTTGTTTGCAGAGTTCCAAGAGCTGAGGTTCCACGGGGCACATTGAACAGCTGTTGCCTGCACTGCTCAGTGTGTGGAAGGAGCCCAGGCTTCCATATGTTGGCTGATCCCTAGGTTGCTGCTGTGACTGAAGATTCAGGAGAAGTCTACAGTACAAAATTAAGTTGACCTAAGTTACATTGACGTCCAGCCACCGCAGTAATTACATCGCTTTTAAATGTCCACACTGCACTCCTTGTGTCAGTGGTGCACGACCGCACCAAGAGCGCTTGCACGGATTTAACTGTCAGTGCGGCATATTGTGGGATGGCCTCGGAAAGGTAGCAACAGTTGATGTAAGCAGCGCAGTGTTTACATTGGCACTGTGTCGACCTAGCTTCATTGACCTAAGTGCTACGCCTCTCACTGAGGTGCAGTTAGTAAGTTAGTGTCCTGGGTGAATTACATAGGTGAGAGCGACATTTTAGGGTAGACAGAGTTAGGCTGATGCAAGCTACCTTATGTTGACCTAATTCTATAGCATAGATCAGACCTGAAAAATCAAGATGGCAAATCTCTCTCTCTCTCCACAGTCTATATCCTTAGTAAGTATTTTAAGCTTTTTAGACAGTGGCGCTCATCACTTGTGCCCAGTCTGCATAGCTCTGCTGCACTGAGCTGTCTGGCTGGCACAATCCACTCTATTTCCATGCCTACAGGCCTTGCAACTGGCAGCTTATTTAACTGCAGCATTTCAGGTGGAACTGGACAAGGGTCACTTTACAGCTGCAGAGCCCTTCGGTATCCACTTCTCAACATTACCTTGACTATGCAAGCCAGAAGGCATTCCAGCAGGACCGGTGCTAGTGTTTTTAGCGCCCTAGGTGCATGGCCATTTCGCCACCCCACGCGCTGGTCCTATGGCTCCAGTGGACCTGCCACAGGCGTGCATGCGGGAGGTCCACCGGAGCCGCGGGAGCAGCAGACTGTCCGCAGGAATGCCTGCGGCAGGTCCACCGGAGCCGCGGGACCAGGGGACCCTCCTCAGGCACGCCTGCAGCAGGTCCACCGGAGCCGCCTGCCGCCCCCCCCGGCAAAATGCCACCCCCCAATAATCCTCGCACCCTAGGCGATTGCCTAGGCTGCCTAAATGGAAGCGCCGGCCCTGCGTTCCAGAGTCTCTTGGGAACATCCTCACTGGAAAGGCAGGGCATCGGGATAGCTCCTCTGTGCAGTGCAGCCTTACAGCTTTGATTTTTAGCTGAAAGAAAATCAGTACAGTGGCTCAGTTAGTACATATAGAGAATATGATAGATGGGCCCAATCCTGCCCCACTCAGACAAAACACCCCAGTGACTTCAATGAATCAGCACAGTTTAGTGAAGAGCAGAATTTGGCCCCTTGTAAGCAAAGGTGTTTGTCTGCAAAAAGCAGCCCTCACTGTTTTGCTAGCCAGGGCAGAAAGTGTTTCTGGCACCCTTGTCCTCAAACCCTGCCCCCCCCCCCAAAAGATTGGGCGGTACAGTGCCCCTCCCCCTGGAAGTTTCTGAGTGGTACAGTGGCCCCCTGTTCACCTGCCCCGAGGACTTCTTTGGATGCTTGTTACTGTTGGGGGCAGTGGTGTTTGTGCTTGAATCTGTGTGTGCACCATGAGCATTACAGAATAGGGGACTGATTCTTCACTGCCTGGCACCTTGGACAAAAAAAATCAGAATGATCTAAGTGACTTTGGAGCCAAAGTTCAATGTTTAAAGGTCACTCTCCGGCACTTAGCACCATATTTGTAAAGGGATTTAGGCACCCAAAGAGGCAGATAGGTGGAGAGTGAGCTTTTCAAAAGCAACCTAAGCAGGTTATGCACCTAACATTTACATCTCTATAAGCAGCATCTGTTTGAGTTTTGTTGCTACCAGGGCTGGGTAAGTACTGAACAAAGTGTTTCACCTGGAGTAAGTCAATACCCTTTTTGAGCTTTCTTTCTTTCCTGGGTGTTCTTTTGAGGTTGAGATTGTTGACAGGCACATGCATAGAAACAGCAACTCTTAGGTGAATACGAATTCCTACTTGCAAGTGTTCCAGCTGGAAAGCTGATTCTACGAATTACATTCATTGAGTCAGGGAGCAGAGACAGGTCATGTGACCTACTTGTCCAATCAGAACATTAATCTGCCAGCAGTAAACGACTAATGGCTGTTTGTTAGTCTATTGGTGAATAAGTGAAGTACTAGAGTGTGTCAAAAAAATGGAATTTATGTCCTGTGGGAAATTCTGGGATTTTAAAATTTGGTTTCATCCCAAATTGGGACAAATGTCAAAATCTGGAATTTTTTTGCTAAACAAAATATTCTGAACTGTTTTGGTTCAACCTTATTGAAATATTTCATTTCATCGTTACCATCTAGAATATTACACTATATTATATTATACACGTTTTGATAATTTCCTACCCAAAGTTTCAATGAAATCACTACATTCCCGCTGAATGTTTCAATTTCATCAAATCAGCATTTTCCGACAGGGAGTTGATTTCAGCCAGCTGAATAAAGTACCTTGCTATGATTTTCTATAGTGACTGCTGCCTATAGAGTGCACTAACTCCATGTTTGTTCCCTCATTCCCTTTATTGTCCCCCCTGAGTAAAGAGCTCATTTTCAGACTAAGAATTGTTTGCATTTCAGCCAGGGCCGACTCCAGGCACCAGCGCAGGAAGCAGGGGCTTGGGGCAGCCAATGGAAAAGGGGGCGGCACGTCCGGGTCTTCGGCAGCAGGTCCCTCAGTCCCTCTCCTCCTCTTTGAGCTGCCACTGAACTGCCGCCAAAGAAGAAGAGAGGGAGTGAAGGACCCGCTACCAAATTGCAGCAGAAGAATAAAGCAGCGAGATCGAGCTGCTGCCGAAGTGCCGTCGATCAGCTTTTTTCTTTTCCCCCCTCTGCTTCGTCGCTTGGGGCAGCAAAAAAGCTGGAGTGGGCCCTGATTTCAACTAGGAAGAAGAAGTTGGTTGTTTTCGACATGCATGTTGGAGGAGAAGGCACTGCCTGCGGCTGCTGAAGCTCAAATGCAACTAGAAATTCAGCTAAAGAATTGATTCAATAAAACAAGTAGAGATGGAAACATGGCAGCGAAAAGGCCTTTTCTGTGAGCTTTAGGCATGTTCAGAATCTCATGCTGTGCCTCCCCAAGACATACAAAGCTCAGAGCTGGAGGTGGGCATTGCCAAAGTCCCTTTGACTCTGCAGGAAGTGGGTGAAAGCCCTGCTTAATGTAGCAACAAAACAATTGTCCCACCACCCCCATTCCCAACACTGTCACCTCAAGCCTGGGTGGAACTGTCAGGCTGAGAAGTGACTTCTCCCCAAGAAGTTCCAGTCCTGGTGATCGGAAGACAAATTCCCAGCTAATTACAGCATCGCTAGCCTCGTCAGCTGGGGCAGCCACCAACCAGCTGGTCAGACTTTTGGTCTCAAGCAGCTCAAGGGGAAAGGCGAAGTTCTAGGGGTTGTGGCCTATCACTCAGGGTACGTCTATACTACTCGCCGGATCAGCGGGTAGTGTTTGATGGATCGGGGATCGATTTATCGCATCTCGTCTAGATGCGATAAATCAATCCCCGAATCGACGCCTGTACTCCATCTTGGCAGGAGGAATAAGTGGAGTCGACAGGGGAGCCGCGGCAGGTGACTTGCCGCTGTGAGGATGGCCAGGTAAGTCTAACTAAGATACTTCGACTTCAGCCACGCAAATAGTAAGGATTTTTTAGAGATGTAATTTTACAGTCTTCAGGACACACTAATGAAATATTTTTAAAGCAAATTTTAAACTAAGGTCCTGTAGACTAACATGTTCTGAGTAAATATTACAGTAATGCACAACTGTTTTTGCCAGTAAGTTCAAAAACTGACAGTATATACTTGGGGGTTGGCAAATGCCTGTTAAATGAACATAGGAACATAAGAACGGTCGTACCGGGTCAGACCAAAGGTCCATCTAGCCCAGTATCTGTCTACCGACAGTGGCCAATGCCAGGTGCCCCGGAGTGAAGCTAACAGGCAATGATCAAGTGATCTCTCTCCTGCCATCCATCTCCATTATCTGATGAACAGAGGCTAGGAACACCATTCTTTACCCTTCCTGGCTAATAGCCATTTATGGATTTAGCCACCATGAATTTATCCAGTTTCCTTTTAAACATTGTTATAGTCCCAGCCTTCACAACCTCCTCAGGTAAGGAGTTCCACAAGTTGACTGTACGCTGTGTGAAGAACTTCCTTTTATTTGTTTTAAACCTGCTACCTATTAGTTTCATTTGGTGACCCCTAGTTCTTGTATTATGGGAATAAGTAAATAACTTTTCCTTATTCACTTTCTCCACATCACTCATGATTTTATATACCTCTATCATATCCCCCCTTAGTCTCCTCTTTTCCAAGCTGAAGAGACCTAGCCTCTTTAATCTTTCCTCGTATGGGATCCTCTCCAAACCCCTAATCATTTTAGTTGCCCTTTTCTGAACCTTTTCTAGTGCTAGAATATCTTTTTTGAGGTGAGGAGACCACATCTGTACACGGTATTTGAAATGTGGGCGTACCATGGATTTATATAAGGGCAATAATATATTCTCAGTCTTATTCTCTATCCCCTTTTTAATGATTCCTAACATCTTGTTTGCTTTTTTGACCGCCTCTGTGCACTGCGTGGACATTTTCAGAGAATATCCACGATGATGCCAAGATCTTTTTCCTGACTCGTTGTAGCTAAATTAGCCTCTATCGTATTGTATGTATAGTTGGGGTTATTTTTTCCAATGTGCATTACTTTACATTTATCCACATTAAATTTCATTTGCCATTCTGTTGCCCAGTCACTTAGTTTTATGAGATCTTTTTGAAGTTCTTCACAATCTGCTTTGGTCTTAACTATTTTGAGTAGTTTAGTATCATCTGCAAACTTTGCCACCTCACTGTTTACCCCTTTCTTCAGATCATTTATGAATAAATTGAATAGGATTGGTCCTAGGACTGACCCTTGGGGAACACCACTAGTTACCCCTCTCCATTCTGAGAATTTACCATTAATTCCTACCCTTTGTTCCCTGTCTTTTAACCAGTTCTCAATCCATGAAAGGACCTTCCCTTTTATCCCATGACAGCTTAATTTACGTAAGAGCCTTTGGTGAGGGACCTTGTCAAAGGCTTTCTGGAAATCTAAGTACACTATGTCCACTGGATCCCCCTTGTCCACAAGTTTGTTGACCCCTTCAAAGAACTCTAATAGATTAGTAAAACATGATTTCCCTTTACAGAAACCATGTTGACTATTGCTCAACAGTTTATGTTTTTCTATGTATCTGACAATTTTATTCTTAACTATTGTTTCGACTAATTTGCCCGGTACCGACGTTAGACTTACTGGTCTGTAATTGCCGGGATCGCCTCTAGAGCCCTTTGTAAATATTGGCGTTACATTAGCTAACTTCCAGTCATTGGGTACCGAAGCCGATTTAAAGGACAGGTTACAAACCTTAGTTGAAAGTTCTGCAACTTCACATTTGAGTTCTTTCAGAACTCTTGGGTCAATGCCATCTGGTGCCGGTGACTTGTTAATGTTGAGTTTATCAATTAATTCCAAAATCTTCTCTAGTGACACTTCAATCTGTGACAGTTCCTCAGATTTGTCACCTACAAATGATGGCTTAGGTTTGGGAATCTCCCTAACATCCTCAGCTGTGAAGACTGAATCAAAGAATCCATTTAATTTCTCTGCAATGACTTCATCGTCTTTAAGCGCTCCTTAACAGAAATTAACAGTTTCAATGGTGCGCTAATACAGGAGTAGGCGACCTATGGCATGCATGCCAAAGGCTGCAGGAAGCGGCCCTGGCCAAGGGATATGCTGGCTGCCCTTCCTGCAGCCCCATTGGCCTGGAGTGGCAAACTACAGCCAATGGGAGCCGCGACCGGCTGAACCTGCGGACGTGGCAGGTAAACAAACCAGCCTGGCCCAGCAGGGGCTTTCCCTGAACAAGCGGCAGACCGGCTTTGAGAACCATTGGCTTAGATCTACTTACCGAGGGGTCCACACTATGCAAAGTTGACAGGAGACATTCTCCCTTCAACTCCCCTTACTCTTCTCGATCTGGTGGAGTACAGAAGTCAACGAGAGAGCAATCAGCAGTCAATTTAGCAGGTCTAGTGACCTGCTAAATTGAACACCGATGCATCGATTGCTGTATGTCAATCCCCTGGTAAGTGTAGACAAGCCCTTAGAATGCTGGGTAATTACTCACATGGCTAGCCTGTGCAAAAGGCTGTGGTGCCATAGTTTGACTGTGCTGGCACCCCAAGCTAGCTCGAGTAAAGCTAACTTGGGTTATATCTACACCGTGCTACACTCACACCCTGTGATTGCCCTGGAGCCAGACCCTCTAGCAGCACATCTTTTATCTCTTGCATTTATAATGCACCCATCACTGTAGTACCTACTCACCTCTTAGGCTATGCCTGTATTGCAGCTGGGATGTGGACTAACACACTAAAAACCAAATTCGCTCCAATCCCTCAAACAGAGACAAACACCTACAAGATCTTTATCAAGCATTCTTAAAACTACAATACCCACCTGGGGAAGTGAGGAAACAGATTGACAGAGTGAGATGAGTACCCAGAAATCACCTACTACAGGACAGGCCCAACAAGGAAAATAATAGAACACCACTGGTCATCATGTAGAGCCCCCAGCTAAAACCACTCCAGCACATTATCAACAATCTACAACCTATCCTGGAAAATGATCCCTCACTCTCACAGACCTTGGGAGGCAGGTCAGTTCTTGCTTAAAGACAGCCCCACAACCTGAAAAAAATACTCACCAGCAACTACACACCACACCACAGAAACACTAACCCACCAGGAACCAATCCCTGTAGCAAACCTCATTGCCTACTCTGTCCACATATCTACTCTAGGGACATCATCAGAGGACCCAACCATATCAGCCACACCATCAGGGGCTCATTCACCTGCACCTCTACTAATGTTATTGTATGCCATCATATACAGTGCCAGCAATGCCCCTCTGCCATGTACATTGGCCAAACCAGACAGTCCCTATGTAAAAGAATAAATGGACACCAATCGGACATCAGGAATGGTCACATACAAACGCCAGTAGGAGAACACTTCAATCTTCCTGGACATTCTATAACAGATTTAAAAAGTAGCTATACTTGAACAAAAAAACTTAAGAAACAGACTTCAGAGAGAAATGCAGAACTAAAATTCATTTGCAAATTTAACACCATTAACTTGGGCTTGAATAGGGACTGGGAGTGGCTGGCTCATTACAAAAGCAGCTTTTCCTCTCCTGGAACTGACACCTCCTCATCTATTATTGGGAGTGGACTACATCTACCCTGATCAAATTGGCCCTGTCAGCACTGGTTCTCCATTTGTGAGGTAACTCCCTTCTCTTCATGTGTCATTATATAATGCCTGCATCTGTAATTTTCACTTCATGCATATGAAGAAGTGGGCTTTTTACCCAAGAAAGGTTATGCCCAAATAAATCTGTTAGTCTTTAAGGTGCCAACGGACTCCTCATTGTTTTTGTGGATACAGACTAACACTGCCACCCCCTAATACTTAAAAATAGCAGTGCGGATGTTGCACCATGGGCAGTGGCTAGGGCTAGCTGCCCAAGCTCAGACTCAGGTGGCCAGTCTGAGTTACACCAGGGCCACAGCGTCCATAGTTCTGTTTTTTGCACACTAGCCCAAGCTGAGTTAGCGTGCATCTTGTCTACCCATGCTGGAAATCATCCTTCATACCCTTTGACCCCATTTCTCCACAAGCAATGAGTTAGTTGCCAGGAGTACAGTGATGGTGTGGACAAAACCAGCAGTCACCTTGTGCTGAGAAATAGCTCCCACGCACCCAAGGCATGGGAACTTGTTAGGTTTTGTGAGGGAGGGAACGTTGACTGGGACACCAAGTTTAGCCTGATTCTTTCCGATAACTGCGGTAAAAGTTTTTTCTTCTAGAAAGCCAATGGGAAAGAAGCAGAATGCCTCTAGCGGCCCCACTCCTGGCTAGCCTGGAGCAAGCAAGTGGATCTGGGTTTCTCTACAATGCAGAATATTAGCCACAGACCCAGTAGGGCTGCCTCCAAAAGCCAGTGGGACTGGTTATGAAAAACATCTTCTTCAGGCCTTTTATGCAGCTGGAAACAAGACAGAAAAGGCTCCTGTGTCTGCTGAGGCTTTGATGTTACCCAGCTTTACTGTGCAACAAGAACTGAGCATGGCAAATTCCTGGTTTAATCTCTGACTCACGGGGGGTGGGGAGAGGATGCTTTGTCTGGATTTTTTATCCTGACAATTTAAGAGGGTGATTTCTAGAGCAGCCGGGAGGGGCTTTGGGGAGGCAGGGCAAGGCAGACGTTCCTCTGTGCTCAGTCACCTTGGAGATAAGCTGTTGGCACCCAAAGCAACATAACCTCCCTGAGATGGGCACAATGGGCTCTGCTGGAGGCTACCCTTGACAACCATTTGACGACAGCACCTACTGCAGCACATGACTGTTCAGTTAGGGCCTGAGTCAGCTCCCATAGAAGTCTATGGGAGTATTTCCATTGGCTTCACTGAGAGCTGGACCAAGCTCTTCGATAGCCATCTGCACCCTATTATCCCGTTCTCCATAGAACTGGCCTGCAATTTGCTGCAGCATGGAAGCTAAGGGGGTTGATTTTTCCCTGCACTAATGCCCGATTTTGCCACTGTGGTGGCAGGCCTGTTCCTTGGAAAAATGCCCTCTGCATAAGGGACCTCTCTCCTGGCACCGAGCTGCCAGAATAGCCCTACATCAGCCCAGCCCTAGCCAGTGGTGTAAGGGGCATGTCAGGGAGGGAGGGGGCAGGTTTAATAAGATAAATATTCATTGTTTCCCATGGCTCTTATGCCACAGCTTCACTGACGTGAAGGATCATGTCTGCCCGAGCTCCGTTCCTGTGCTTAGTGCAGGGAGTAAGTGACTGGGACTGAGGGCCGAGGAGCGGATACTGCTATGTAAGCCCCTCAATGGATTGGTCCCAAGAAAGACCAGCTGACCTCTGTATGCTCTGTCATGACAGCTGAGGTCAGCTGTTGCATTCTCTAGGTTGGCTGCTCAGGGCAGGGCATTCTCAAAGGACAGCAGCTCTGACATTCACCCCACCTGGTCTGAGCCTGAGGCTGTTGACCTTCAGGGCTAATCTGTTTTTCCCCAGCTCTTGCTTGCTGAACTCCTTGCTCGCCTTCTCTCCGAGATGGCACAGTGGCATGAAGCAGCATGGGTGAGCTTGCCCTGCAGCCCTCAGCTTCCAGGGCTAGAACCCAGCACTGTTTTCCAACATGAAAGTCACAATTTTTATTTTTTAATTATTAGCAGTTGTACAGCAATTTTTCACTGCTTTAGTAGCAAGCCCAGTCCCTACTCCCCTGCCACCTCCATGCCCTGCGTTGGTCACGGGGAGCGGGAGCAGCTCCATTCACCAAAGTGTGATACTGCAACCCAACTCATAGTACTGAGCCCTCCCCCAGCCTTTCTCACATGGTGTGGATGAATGAGAGGTGGCTGGTTGCTCTGTTACTTCAGGGCAAATGCTCCTGAGAAGGAGAGAGAAACGATAGTTTCATGCAGTGTGAATGATTTCCTCTCCTCTCAATCTTAATTAGAACATCCATCCTCCCACCAGACCTCCACCCCACCCCGCACCCCCAAGGCTGTCTGAAAGCTGCATGTGCACCTCCCTCTCTGCACAAGCTAAGCCTGTGTCCTTAAAGTCACGCTGCACGGTTACTCTGTCTCGACTGGCTGGTATGCGCGTCGGACACTCCAGAAATAGAAAATGAATCTGAGGTTCCAGCTACTCTGGATTCCTCCCCGGCTGTTAGCTGATCAGCCCCTGCTGGGCCCAGGAGGGCAGAGCTAAGCATTGCTCGCCTGTCCTCACTCATAAATCTTCCCGCCATCTTCATGTTGATGTCATTGTTGCTTGGAGGGTTAGCAAACAATTCACAGCCGTGGGGTTGTTTAGCAGATTGGTGTAAAAACCATCTCCCCAAGAGGAGTTGTTATAGTGGCGAGTGCGGCACTGCATGTGTCATAAACAGATAGCTAAGGGTTAATATCTCTTTCACCTGAAGCACCTGACCAGAGGACCAATCAGGAAACCGGATTTTTTCAACTTTGGGTGGAGGGAAGTTTGTGTCTGAGTCTTTTGTCTTTTGTCGTCTGCCTGCTTTCTCTGAGCTTTGGAGAAGTAGTTCTACTTTCTAATTTTCTGTTTCTAAGTGTAAGGACAAAGAGATCAGATAGTAAGTTCTATGGTTTCTTTTCTTTGGTATTTGCATGAATATAAGTGCTGGAGTGCTTTGATTTGTATTCTTTTTGAATAAGGCTGTTTATTCAATATTCTTTTAAGCAATTGACCCTGTGTTGTATCATCTTAATACAGAGAGAATATTTGTATGTATTTTTCTTTCTTTTTATATAAAGCTTTCTTTTAAGACCTGTTGGAGTTTTTCTTTACTTCAGGGAAATTGAGTCTGTACTCACCAGGGAATTGGTGGGAGGAAGAAATCAGGGGGGGAGATCTGTGTGTGTTGGATTTGCTAGCCTGATCTTGCATTCCCTCTGGGGAAATAGGAAAGTACTTTTTGTTTCCAGGATTGGGAACAGAGAGGGAAAGTCACTCTGTGTAGTTTCACAGAGCTTGTGTCGGTGTATCTCTCCAGGAGCACCTGGAGGGGGGAAGGGAAAAAGGATTATTTCCCTTTATTGTGAGACTCAAGGGATTTGGGTCTTGGGGTCCCCAGGGAAGGTTTTTCAGGGGGACCAGAGTGCCCAAAACACTCTAATTTTTTGGGTGGTGGCAGCAGGTACCAGGTCCAAGCTGGTAACTAAGCTTGGAGGTTTTCATGCTAACCCCCATATTTTGGACGCTAAGGTCCAAATCTGGGACTAAGGTTATGATATGGTGTAGCAGCGGTTACGGGATAGACAGAATCCAGAAGCCAGTGGAAATATTTTATTTTTCTTTTCTCTGCTAGGGGCTTTTTAGCAGAGAGAAACAGTTGGTTTTAAAAGGGAACCAGAGAGAATTTTTTTTTCTGCTCTCTCTGGCAGTTTGTGGCTTGCATGTTAAGCGAGAAGCCATTAAGAGACTGTTGAGGGTCTTTTGTCATGCAATAGCCCTCCCATTAGGAGGCAAGTACCAGCACTTATATGCATGCAAATAAAGTGGTTTTTCTGGTTTCCTTTCATTGAACATTAGCTAGAGAGAGAAAAGGAAAAAAGCACTGTTGCTAGGCAGACTTCAGGAGGCAACAGAACCTGCAGTTCAGAAGATAAACACCGGAGGGCACCCCAACACAAGAAAACAGGAACCATGACTTCTAAGGCAAAAATTGAGGCCGAAGAACAAATCAAAGAAGCTGAACACAGGCGACAGATGGAGATGAAAGAAAAGGAAGAAAGCATGAAACTGGCAGCCTTCCAAAGAGAACAGGCAGCCCAAGAGGCAGCACACAAAAGAAAACTAGAAGAAGAAGAGATAGCCTACCGAAGGAAACAAGCAGAAGAAGAGTTGGCCCACAGAAGGAAGCAAGAAGAAGAGGAGGCGGCCCACCACCGAGAAATGGAAAAACACCAAAAAGAAATGGAAAAACACCAAAAAGAAATGGAAAAACAACAAAAAGAAATGGAAAAACAACAAAAAGAGAATGAAGAGAAGGAAAAACAGAGAAAACATGAACTGGAGTTGGCAAAAGCTGGGCTGCCTGTGCCAGCCAACCCTAACAACCCGGCGCCAATTATTGCTCCACAGCACAGGAAATTTCCCACCTACAAGGCAGGTGATGACACCGAGGCCTTCTTGGAAAATTTTGAAAGAGCCTGTCTTGGGTACAACATCCCCGAAGACCAGTACATGGTAGAATTGAGGTCACAGCTCAGTGGACCTTTAGCAGAGGTGGCAGCTGAAATGCCTAAGCTGCAAATGAATGACTATAAACTTTTTCAAACCAAGGCCAGATACAGAATGGGGATAACCCCAGATCATGCCCGTCGGCGCTTCAGAACCCAAAAGTGGAAACCCGAGGTGTCATTTCCCAAACACGCCTACTACATTGCAAAAAACTATGAGGCCTGGATAACAGGAAACAACATTCAAACCTTGGAAGAACTGAACCTCCTCATACAAATGGAGCAGTTCTTGGATGGTGTTCCTGAAGACATCACACGGTACATACAAGATGGAAATCCCAAAGATATCGCTGAGGCGGGGGAGATTGGAGCCAAATGGATGGAACTGGCAGAAAGCAAGAAAGCTACTGTCAAGGGGAACGATTACCCCAGGGGGCACACAGACCATAAACCCTACAACCGAGGACAGCCAAAGACCCCACATACCACCCAAGTAAAGCCACAGATACCCTACCCTTCAACCTCACCAGTCTCCAGTAACTCACCTCGGCCCAGTGACCGATCAGATGGAAGATGCTTTAAGTGTAATGAACTGGGACATATCAAGGCCAAGTGTCCCAAGAACACCATGCGAGTGCAATTCATTACACCACCATCACACCAAAGATCCCCAGGCCCGGATGCCTCTCAAATACCCTTGGAGCGAAGGGAAAATTTGAGAGTGGGCGGAAAGAAGGTTACTGCGTGGAGAGACACGGGGGCACAAGTGTCAGCTATCCACCAATCCTTCGTTGACCCCAAATTCATCAACCCAAAGGCCAAAGTTACAATTTACCCCTTCATGTCACAAGCTGTAGACTTGCCTACAGCTCAACTGCCTGTCCAGTACAAAGGCTGGTCAGGAATGTGGACTTTTGCAGTCTATGACAATTATCCTATCCCCATGCTACTGGGGGAAGACTTGGCCAACCAGGTGAGGCGGGCCAAGAGAGTGGGAATGGTTACACGTAGCCAAACCAGGCAAGCTTCCAGACCCATTCCTGTTCCTGAGCCGTCCACAGAGGCCCCGTCTGTGTTACCAGAGACCCAGACAGAGGTAGTGGACCCGGATTCCATGCCAACCACTGAAACAGCCACAGCACCTCCAGTCCCAGGCCCGGAACTGGAACAGCAACCAGCACCAGCAAGTGCAACCACATCTTCAAACTCAACGCCAGAGGGCGCCAGCGAGCCACAACTGGCAGAAGCAACAGACAGCCATACCCAAAAGGCTCAGCCAGAGCCTGAAATACCCTCAGGTGCACCAGCGGAGAGCGGTTCACCAGCAACGGAAACAACCCCATCACCTACATCGCTTCCAGAGGGACCAAGCCCAAGTCCACAGTCTGAGGAAGAACTGGTGACCCCAGCCTCAAGGGAACAGTTCCAGACTGAGCAGGAAGCAGATGACAGCCTTCAGAAAGCTTGGGCGGCGGCACGGAGCACCCCACCGCCTCTCAGCTCTTCTAATCGATCCCGGTTTGTTATAGACCAAGGACTTTTATACAAGGAAATTCTTTCTGGTGGACACCGGGAAGAATGGCAGCCGCAAAAAACAGTTGGTGGTTCCAACTAAGTACCGGGGGAAGCTCTTAAGCTTAGCCCATGATCATCCCAGTGGGCATGCTGGGGTGAACAGAACCAAAGACCGGTTGGGGAAGTCCTTCCACTGGGAGGGGATGGGCAAGGACATTGCCAAGTATGTCCGGTCTTGTGAGGTATGCCAAAGAGTGGGAAAGCCTCAAGACCAGGTCAAGGCCCCTCTCCAGCCACTCCCCATAATTGAGGTCCCATTTCAGCAAATAGCTGTGGATATTCTGGGCCCTTTCCCAAAAAAGACGCCCAGAGGAAAGCAGTACGTACTGACTTTAGTGGACTTTGCTACCCGATGGCCGGAAGCAGTAGCTCTAGGCAACACCAGGGCTAACACTGTGTGCCTGGCCTTAACAGACATCTTTGCCAGGGTAGGTTGGCCCTCCGACATCCTTACAGATTCAGGGTCTAATTTCCTGGCAGGGACCATGGAAAAACTGTGGGAAACTCATGGGGTGAATCACTTGGTTGCCACCCCGTACCACCATCAAACCAATGGCCTGGTGGAAAGGTTCAATGGAACTTTGGGGGCCATGATACGAAAATTCATCAACGAATTCTCCAATAATTGGGACCTAGTGTTGCAGCAGTTGCTGTTTGCCTACAGGGCTGTACCACATCCCAGTTTAGGGTTTTCACCATTTGAACTTGTGTATGGTCACGAGGTTAAGGGGCCATTACAGTTGGTGAAGCAGCAATGGGAGGGGTTTACGCCTTCTCCAGGAACTAACATTCTGGACTTTGTAAGCAACCTACAAAGCACCCTCCGACACTCTTTAGCCCTTGCTAGAGAGAACCTAAAGGATGCTCAAGAAGAGCAAAAGGCCTGGTATGACAGACATGCCAGAGAACGTTCCTTCAAGGTAGGAGACCAGGTTATGGTCTTGAAGGCGCAACAGGCCCATAAGATGGAAGCATCATGGGAAGGGCCATTCACGGTCCAAGAGCGCCTGGGAGCTGTAAACTACCTCATAGCATTTCCCAATTCCTCACTAAAGCCTAAAGTGTACCATGTTAATTCTCTCAAGCCTTTCTATTCCAGAGACTTACAGGTTTGTCAGTTTACAGTCCAGGGAGAGGATGCTGAGTGGCCTGACGGTGTCTACTACGACGGGAAAAAAGACGGTGGCGTGGAAGAGGTGAACCTCTCAACGACCCTGGAACGTCTGTAGCGGCAACAAATCAAGGAGCTGTGCACTAGCTTCGCCCCATTGTTCTCAGCCACCCCAGGACGGACTGAACGGGCATACCACTCCATTGATACAGGTAATGCTCACCCAATCAGAACCCCACCCTACCGAGTGTCTCCTCATGCCCAAGCTGCTATAGAACGGGAGATCCAGAACATGCTACAGATGGGTATAATCCGCTCATCTACCAGTGCATGGGCATCTCCAGTGGTTCTGGTACCCAAACCAGATGGGGAAATACGCTTTTGCGTGGACTACCGTAAGCTAAATGCTGTAACTCGTCCGGACAACTATCCAATGCCACGTACCGATGAGCTATTGGAAAAGTTGGGACGTGCCCAGTTCATCTCTACAATAGACTTAACCAAGGGGTACTGGCAAGTACCGCTAGATGAACCTGCCAAGGAGAGGTCAGCATTCGTCACCCATGCGGGGGTGTATGAATTCAATGTCCTTCCTTTCGGCCTTCGAAATGCACCCGCCACCTTCCAGAGGCTGGTAGATGGTCTACTAGCTGGACTGGGAGAATTTGCAGTTGCCTACCTCGATGATGTGGCCATTTTTTCAGACTCCTGGCCCGAACACCTACTACACCTGGAAAAGGTCTTTGAGCGCATCAGGCAGGCCGGACTAACTGTTAAGGCCAAAAAGTGTCAAATAGGCCAAAACAGAGTGACTTACCTGGGGCACCAGGTGGGTCGAGGAACCATAAACCCCCTACAGGCCAAGGTGGATGCTATCCAAAAGTGGCCTGTCCCAAAGTCAAAGAAGCAGGTCCAATCCTTCTTAGGCTTGGCCGGATACTACAGGCGATTTGTACCACACTACAGCCAAATCGCTGCCCCATTGACCGACCTGACCAAAAAGACCCAGCCAAATGCCGTTAAGTGGACTGATGAGTGTCAAAAGGCCTTTACCCAGCTTAAGGCGATGCTCATGTCTGACCCTGTGCTCAGGGCCCCGGACTTTGACAAGCCATTCCTAGTAACAACAGATGCATCTGAGCGTGGTATAGGAGCAGTCCTCATGCAGGAAGCAACAGATCACAACTTCCATCCTGTCGTGTTTCTCAGCAAGAAACTGTCTGAGAGGGAAAGTCACTGGTCAGTCAGTGAAAAGGAATGCTATGCCATTGTGTACGCCCTGGAAAAGCTACGCCCATATGTTTGGGGACGGCGGTTCCAACTACAAACTGACCATGCTGCACTAAAGTGGCTTCATACTGCCAAGGGGAACAACAAGAAACTTCTTCGTTGGAGTTTAGCTCTCCAAGATTTTGATTTTGAAATTCAGCACATCACAGGAGCTTCTAACAAAGTAGCTGATGCACTCTCCCGTGAGAGTTTCCCAGAATTCAGTAGTTAAAAAGTGTTCTTAAAATGTAGAAGTCTGTTAGTTATATACTTAGCAGTATATGTAAAGGTGCATGTGTTGTATTAATCTGTTTATTTTCAAGTTCTAGAAGGAAATCGCCGCCAGTGAGCTTCCCCACTGTCTGCAATTTGGGGGGCGTGTCATAAACAGATAGCTAAGGGTTAATGTCTCTTTCACCTGAAGCACCTGACCAGAGGACCAATCAGGAAACCGGATTTTTTCAACTTTGGGTGGAGGGAAGTTTGTGTCTGAGTCTTTTGTCTTTTGTCGTCTGCCTGCTTTCTCTGAGCTTTGGAGAAGTAGTTCTACTTTCTAATTTTCTGTTTCTAAGTGTAAGGACAAAGAGATCAGATAGTAAGTTCTATGGTTTCTTTTCTTTGGTATTTGCATGAATATAAGTGCTGGAGTGCTTTGATTTGTATTCTTTTTGAATAAGGCTGTTTATTCAATATTCTTTTAAGCAATTGACCCTGTGTTGTATCATCTTAATACAGAGAGAATATTTGTATGTATTTTTCTTTCTTTTTATATAAAGCTTTCTTTTAAGACCTGTTGGAGTTTTTCTTTACTTCAGGGAAATTGAGTCTGTACTCACCAGGGAATTGGTGGGAGGAAGAAATCAGGGGGGGAGATCTGTGTGTGTTGGATTTGCTAGCCTGATCTTGCATTCCCTCTGGGGAAATAGGAAAGTACTTTTTGTTTCCAGGATTGGGAACAGAGAGGGAAAGTCACTCTGTGTAGTTTCACAGAGCTTGTGTCGGTGTATCTCTCCAGGAGCACCTGGAGGGGGGAAGAGAAAAAGGATTATTTCCCTTTATTGTGAGACTCAAGGGATTTGGGTCTTGGGGTCCCCAGGGAAGGTTTTTCAGGGGGACCAGAGTGCCCAAAACACTCTAATTTTTTGGGTGGTGGCAGCAGGTACCAGGTCCAAGCTGGTAACTAAGCTTGGAGGTTTTCATGCTAACCCCCATATTTTGGACGCTAAGGTCCAAATCTGGGACTAAGGTTATGATAGCATGGACTAAATTCATCACTGATTTGGAGATGCCTAGTAAGAGTAATGGTGATATCCTGTTGATTATTAACAGTGCAGATTTGCCACTGGACCGAAGCCAGACCCTCACGTCCAAATGCTCAGAACGAGGGTACGAATTCGATTAGCTCTTCCTACTGCAGCTCAGCTCCAGCTCTGTTTGCAGAAAGAACCATGTCGGTTCCCTGGGCTCACAGCACTGCACTCACTCACCCCGCCTTTCCCTGCGATTTCACCCACAGCTTCCTAGGCTGCCCCTGGAATCTGTCTGTTTGGTGGCCCCTGGTGTATATGCTCAATGTCTGCCTAGCAGGTTTGGGGCTGTGTCTAACTGGACTAGGTGGAACACCTTGAGAAGTTGGCATGACCTGGACGTGCATCACTGAGTTGCATGCCACTGGCTGAGGGTCGAAAAGCAGAACAAACACAGGGTTGCTAGGAACCAATGTGATACTAGGCAGGGAAAGGAAGAAGCAGTTTCTCTGCTGCCCCTCCCACTTGCTGGTAGAATCTAGGCACCACTATTCAGTGATCAGAGCAAGGATTGGGAATCAGGGTTCCTGGGTTAAACTTCCAGCTTTTCCACTGATTTGGACACCTTACTCACTCCATGCCTCAGTTTCCCATCTGTAAAAGGCCAGGATAAAGCTCAAGGGTGGTCATCTTGCACCCGATCACACCCCTGTCTTGCAGTTGCTGAGGATGCTATGGCACATGGGCAGGTTGTCCTAAACTGAAGACTGTCCTAAATTGTGTCCTGGTTGTCACAGCCTCTGCTGGCCTTGGAGAAGCTGGGAAATTGGTGGGGTGTAGGAATATCCTGTCCAGGCCTCCTTCTGGCCCTGGTCATCCCCCAACTCCCCTTCACCCCCAAGCCAGTCCCTGCACAGACATATACCCTGGGACAGAGGTGTGATGCCAGCTCATGCCAAGGGCCAGGGCTTCACTGAACAGTGACAAATGCATAGCTGGAACCAGTCTGGCTCACCTGTGGGTTAGTATAGTTACAATAGATATTAGTTTTATAAGAATGTGTTCAGACTTTATGAAATGCCTGTAGGGTGCTGCATGTGTTATTCCTACGTATAATATCTGTATGCCATGCTATAAAATAATATTTAAATGTTTGCTCTGTAACTTTAAAAATGTTTGCTAAGACTGTAAATCCCCCACAGTCAGGGGAGAAGCATTTCCAAGAGTGAAATACTAGTTTAACACAAGAGGTGTCATCTCCTCCCCAACAAGAGGTCTGCAGACATCCGACAAGCCACTGTAGGTCTAAGATTTTGTTGATTGCTTCCCCCACACACCTGAAGAGGGCATGTGCACAAACCCTCATCCCCTCATAGCCTGAACACTAGGGGTAGAGAATAAACATACCTGTTAAGGAGAAATTGTTATTCTTATGCTGCTTGAACTCTCAGGGGGGAAGATTTCTAAACGTAAGCAAGGGATCTCCAGCTATTAAGCTTGGGTTAGCCCTCCAGGACATATAAAGCTTACATATTATAGCAGCTACTATCATCTTTTGGTACCTATATCTCATCTGAGTGTGTATGTTTACCTGATTTAATCTTGTAAATAACCCACTTATTTCTTTTACCTAGTTAATACGTCTTTAGTTCATTTGTTACAGGATTGGCTACCAGTGTTGTACTCGGATCTCAAACCAAAGACAACTAAGTTATTGGTCCCTGGGGACTAGGAGTAACCTGAATATTGTTGTGCTTTTTGGTGTAAGGGACCATCTATCACAGAGACAAGCTTGCCAGGATGGCAAGATAGACTGGAGTGCCCAAGAACAGTGTCTGTGACTCCATGTTAAGGCCATTAGTGTGCTTTAGGAGTTCACACTTGATGCTTGGTTGGTGAAATCTAATTATAGAACATACACCCAGTTTGGGTTTGTGCCCTGATCCTGGACAATCTGCCCTGAGGTTGGCACTCATGCTCCTGAACCACTCCAGACAACGTGACAAGAGGGTGGAGGGGCAGTCTCACAACTGCTTTGTGGCTCCTTTGTGCTCACATCGCCTTCACAAAGGGGCCACAGGTCACCAAGGACACAAGCCATAGCACTATTGAATACTTTAGACTTTCTCACAGCACCATGGAAATAATCATTCATATTCACAATCCTTCGGAGTAGTACCACAGTACAATTATCCCCATTTTACAGGTGGGGAAACGGATCCTGGAGAGGTGAAGTGACTTGCCCAGGATCACACAAAGAGTATCTGGCAGGGCCAAGAACAGAATCCAGACATTCCCATCCCAGAGCTTCTCTCCACTAGACCTACTGGCTCCCTAGCATATTTGCAAAGCTTGGAGGGATGCTCACATTACAAACATCCAGGCAAAGTGGCATTATACATGAGCGTGTGTCAGGAAATTTGCTTCACAGCACGTTCAGCTATCGAGTGGAAACATTTGCTTAATGACTAGAGTGCATGGTGTTTGGGCTGTTAATGCATCCTAAATCCTAGCAGCTAACTAGCTGTTGTTTATAATTGCCATTACAGTGGAGGTAATTAAAGCAGTGGGTTCAGATGCTAACCTTTACTCCAATACTTTTAGAATAAATTTGTTGTTTCCTCTCCCTCTCTCTCCTTTGTTCTTTTACATTTCAAAGTCTTTCCCCTGCATTTGCTGCTCACCCTCTCTCTTCCACAAGCTTCCCCAGGGCCCTGCGGTGTGACTGCCTGTCTGGGAAAGAGATAAAGCCAAGCAATCATGAAGAACCCAAACAGCCAGGTTTTTTTAGCAACAGTGACTGCCTGTCTGGGAAAGAGATAAAGCCAAGCAATCATGAAGAACCCAAACAGCCAGGTTTTTTTAGCAACAGTTACATGAAACATTCCACTCTTTCCTCTGTATTTCTGATCTCTTGGATGGTGCCGAGATATCAAGGTGATAGGTACCTTAATACTCTAAACAGAAAGGTTAGACAGACCATAGATGCAAGTGAATTATCCATGAGAAAAAGGGTGGCTTGGTTTGTACCGTTGCCCTGATTTCCCCTAATTTGGACAATGCCTGTTACAGCTGAATGAGGAAGAACTTTAGGTACATTTTTAACATAGTGAATAATATTATAATAAAAACTTAACAATATTTTGCCCTTCTACAGCATCTTGCATCAGACGCTTGCAGGCTTAATACTCCCAGTACAAGCACTCATTAACTTGAGGCAATTAATGAAATACATTTCAGAGCTCCCCTGTGAAGTAAGCGAGCTTTACACCCATTTTACAGAGGGGAAAACTGAGTTATGCAGTAGGTAAGGCTCCCATTTTCATAAGTGGCCACTGATTTTGGTACCTCCATTTTTGAGTGGCTAACTTGACACACCTACAGCCTGATATTCAGAGGTGCTAAACACCCACTGCTGGCATTGGCTTCAATACAAACAAAATCATTGCCTGAAATATCTTTAGTGACTAATTAGTGCCCTAAAGATGGCTATGGTGCCTTTAAGGAAGCACAGCTCCCACCTACTGTGAGGGGCTAATTCCAGGACAGTTTATTGGTATGAGATGGGCAGAGCCTGATGTGTGGTGATAATGTTGGTTCAGGGCCAGTGCAAGGATGTTTCGCGCCCTAGGCAAAACTTCCACCTTGCGCCCACCCCCCTACACACCTACACACCCCCATCCCCACCCTCAGCCCCCCCAGACCCTACACACACCCCACACACCAGGCCCCAAGCCCCTGCCCTGAGGCGCCTTTCCCCCCGCGGCAGCTCCCCATCCCCCACCCTCTGTCTTGAAGCACCCCCCCGCCCTAGCTCACCCCTGCTCCGCACACGAGCACCCCGAGCATGCCATCGCTGCTTCATTCTCCCGCCTCCCAGTGCCAATCAGCTTAGGCACCGCAAGCCTGGGAGGCGGGAGAAGTGAAGCGGCCATGGTGTGCTTGGGGAGGAGGCGGGACAGAGGTGAGCTGGGGTGAGGAGTTCCCCTGCGTGCAGCCCCCCCACCCTTAATTGCTGCAGGCGGCCCTCCCCGCGCTCCCCTGCCCCAGCTCCCTCCCCCTAAATGCCAGCGGCTACCGGGGCAGCCGAAGATCCGGCCACCGTGGTCGCTGCCGAAGAAAATGGCCCCCCCCGAATCCTAGCACCCTAGGCGACAGCCTAGGTAGCCTAAATGGTTGCACCGGCCCTGTGTTGGTTACCTGAGGAACCAAAAGTAGATGGCAGTTAAGGGCAGCACTTGGCAAAATAACCTGTTTTCACTTGATGAATATGTGCATAGTAAAAATGACCATTTCCCTCCTGGGAAAACTGCCTGCCACTTTCACCAAACCATTCAAAGTAAAGACAAGAAACATTTTGCTTTTGTGCAAAACATTTGTCTCACCAAATCAGTTCTCTGCCGTTGCAGGTACCATGGTGTGGATGGCACCTCTGCCTGTGGCACACAACATTTTATTCTCCTCCTGAGGACTAGACAGCTTTGGTTTAACTGAAGTAATTGGGCCCAACATGGTCTGTGCTGTACAGGAGGTCAGATTAGGTGCTCTAATTGTCCCTTCCGGGGCCTCAAACTCTATGAAACTATGACTCCCTGGAACATTTGATGATAAATGATTATTCCTGTGCAGATCTAGCTAGATGGGCTGGTTGCATGTAACATGTAATGTGCCATCTTACTTACCTTTCAGCCTGGGAGAAAACTCAGAACCTATAGAAAGAACAGCATGAAGGGGAAAGATTGTTCAAAAGAATGAGCTTAGAGGAAACCCAAAACACATACACACACACACAGAGTCTTGCATCCCACCTAATTTACCACCTGCACACTTGAAAATCTTGCATACAAGAGAAGCAGCAACTAATTGCTGGCTTTAAATTAGGAGTGTACATGGTTACTCCTCTTGGTACACAATACCTAAGTGCATAATCATGGCACGATCCATCGGCTCCGAACTGCTGTGAAAGTACTACAGGAGGAGGTGGGAGCATTGGATTTTCCAGCTGTGCTGGCTGAACACCTCATGCAGAGTGGCAGGAACCGGCCAACATGAACATGAGAGTTTCTGAACAATTGGGGATATCATCCCCCAAAGGTTTTTCCAATGGAGTGACTTCTTCATATTGAGCTCGTAAGTCCATCTTGAAAAATCCACACTCCTGAGAGACGCTATGCCGACATAACCCCCAGGATAGAAAGCACTAAGTCAATGGAATAATTCTTCTGTCAATCTGGTTACCACCTCTCAGGAAGGTGGATTAACTACAGCAATGGGAGAACCCTTCTCATTGCTGTAGTGAGTGTCTTCACTGAAGCTCTATAATGATACAACTGCAGCTGTGCTGTTGTAGCTTTTTAAGTGTAGACTTACCCTGAATTGAACACACCAGCCTTTTGTCTTGCAAAACACATTACCATGGATGCTTTCCTATTGCAACCCTAGGCCTAGTCAATCTAGCAGATGAGCAAGGGTTTGCCATGAATTGGTCTATTCACAGCTCGGATTGTAGGTGTGGATTCCAATACGCTCTTTCAGAAAGGCATCTGGATAATTCATTTTTCTTCTCATTCATTCCCCAGTTGTTTTACCTAATGTTTAATTAGTTCCCTGAGTCATTAGTTTTAAGACGCCGCTATACACCATTTCCTGATGCAATTCAGCAAGGACGTATCAGAAAAAATGTTATTAACCCATTGACAGCTCTGGAGTCTCTTCAGTCTGTATGTCACAGAGACTTCCTCTTCTTCCTTTGTGACCTAGGAAACAAAAGGATTCCAGTTTCCCTTTGGTGGACACTCACACTTCCACCAGTACTTTGCAGGTCTATAACATATGCTTCTGTGTATTAATGTCTATTGGGGACTGTAGTCTAATCTTAGAATTGAAGGGGATGGCTTTGCAGATGCAAGTGCTAATATTTCTGTGTTTGCAGCTGTTGGGCTGTAGATGTTTAGCAACAAATATGTCTGCATACAAAAATTGAGCAGTGATGTGGAGTACAAGTAAGGCCCCCACTGAAAATCGACCTCTTTGTCTGTCTTTCATATGAGATGCAAGACTGAGGCGCTTTCCACGAAATGAGAGATGCGACAAGGCTAAATTCCAATCAGGTAATTACATTCTGCTGACCTGCTTTCTCCCTGATTGAAACTATCAAGGAGATTATTTTCCATTTCCCCTTGTAGCAACAATGGTGTGGTGAATTCTTGCTATATTTCACTCCAGAGGATTGTGAATTTCAATGGTGAGTGAATGGTCCCTATCTATACTGTGTGTGAAGCACTTCGAGATCTTTAGAATGAAAGGTCCTATGTAAGAATATATATATATATATAAACTTCTATAATTTTAAATTGCAAGTACTGCAGGTGAAATGCAGCCAAAGCATATGCTTTCACTAATAAGTCTTGAAGGTGCTTTGATATTAAATTCTAAACTAATATCAAATCTCTGTTCTTATCTGAGTTTGACCAGTACAGCTGTCTAGTTGGTTGTCAGTACTAGGCTTGGTCTACACTACACGTTTAAACCGATTTTAGCAGCGTTAAACCGATTTAATGCTGTACCCGTCCACACTACGAGGCCCTTTATATCGATATAAAAGGCTCTTTAAATCGGTTTCTGTACTCCTCCCCGATGAGAGGAGTAGTGCTAAAATCAGTATTACCATATCGGATTAGGGTTAGTGTGGCCGTAAATCGATGGTATTGGCCTCCGGGCAGTATCCCACAGTGCACCACTGTGACCGCTCTAGACAGCAATCTGAACTCTGATGCAGTGGCCAGGTAAACAGGAAAAGCCCCGCAAAATTTTGATTTTCATTTCCTGTTTGCCCAGCATGGAGCTCTGATCAGCACGGCTGGCGATGCAGTCCCAGATCCAAAAAGAGCTCCAGCATGGACCGTATGGGAGATATTGGATCTGATCGCTGTATGGGGAGACAAATCTGTTCTATCAAAGCTCCATTACAGAATACGAAATGCCAAAGCGTTTGAAAAAAAAATCTCCAGGCAACACAGTGCTGCATGACAAGCGTAACAGGAAGCCAGAGACTCAAATGGATGCCCATGGAGGGAGGGAGGGGGTACTGAGGACTCCAGCTATCCCACAGTCCCCAGCAGTCTCCAAAAAGTATTTGCATTCTTGGCTGAGCTCCCAATGCCTGTAGGTTCAAACACATTGTCCGGCGTGGTTCAGGGAATAGATCGTCAATTTACCCCTCCCCCACGTGAAAGAAAAGGGAAAAAAAATCGTTTCTTGACTTCTTTCAATGTCACCCTACGTGTACTGAATTCTGCTGGTAGACGCGATGCTGCAGCAGAGAAAAGCAGTATCCGCTCCTCTCCCCTGCCCGGTGGCAGACGGTGCAGTAGGACTGGTAACCATCCTTATTATCAACCCTTGAGTGCTCCTGGCTGGCTTCAGGTGAGGCTGGCCAGGGGTGCCTGTGTGAAAATAGGAATGATTCTCGGTCATTCCCAGTAGATGGTACAGAACGGCTGGTAACCGTCCTCATCAAAGCAACTGGGGGCTGAGCTCCATCAGCCCCCTCCCTTTCCTGTGTAAAGAAAAGATTCTGTCCTGCCTGGACTATCATAGCAGCGGCATGCTGGGCTCCTCTCCCCCGCACCGCTTAATGTCTTGCCTGGACTGTCATAGCACTGGAAGGCTGCCTCCCCCTCATTTTATCTCACTAACAAGTCACTGTTTCTTATTCCTGCATTCTTTATAACTTCATGACACAAATGGGGGGGACACTGCCACGGTAGCCCAGGAAGGTTGGGGGAGGAGGGAAGCAACAGGTGGGGTTGTTGCAGGGGCACCCCCCGTGAATGGCATGTAGCTCATCATTTCTGCAGGATCTGACACGGAGCAGCTGTGCTCTCTGATACACTGGTTCTCTAGTACACTTGCCCCATATTCTAGGCAGGACTGACTCTATTTTTAGAAACCATAAAGGAGGGATTGACTCGGGGAGTCATTCCCAGTTTTGCCTTTGTGCCCCCGGCTGATCTCAGCCAGGGGCACCCATGATAGCAGCAGACAGCATAGAAGGACAGATAACCGTCATCTCATTGCCAATTTACACCAGCAGCAGACAGTACAGAACGACTGATAACCGTCTCTGCTATCATGCAAAAGCAAACGAATGCTGCTGTGTAGCCCTGGAGTATCGCCTCTGTCCGCGGCATCCAGTACACATACGGTGACTGCAAAAAAAAAAAAAGCTGAACGGGCTCCATGGTTGCTGTGCTATGGCGTCTGCCAGGGCAATCCAGGGAAAAAGGGTGCCAAACGATTGTCTGCTGTTGCTTTCCCGGAGGAAGGAATGAGTGACGACATTTACCCAGAACCACCCGCGACAATGATTTTTGCCCCATCAGCCACTGGGCTCTCAACCCAGAATTCTAAGGGGCGAGGGAGACTGTGGGAACTATGGGATAGCTATGGAATAGCTACCCACAGTGCAACGCTCCGGAAATCGATGCTATCCTCGGACCATGGACGCACACCGCCAAATTAATGTGCTGTGTGGCCGCGTGCACTCGACTTTATACAATCTGTTTTATAAAACCGGTTTATGTAAAATCGGAATAATCCTGTAGTGTAGATGTACCCCTAGGGTATTGACTACATCACAAAGCCCTTAAATCAACCCACAAACTGGCTTTAAGGAGGTAGTTCAGAGAGAGAAAGAAAATGACTGTGCCACTTTATCTGTTCTCTGTAAATCCAGAGAGATTATGGAGACAAAGGACTAAACTGAGAACCAATGGTAAATTCCAATGTAATAGAAACCAAAGCACAGAACTGTCTCAGGAAGCCAGAGAGTCACGTACTCAGGAAACCAGTTTATCAGCTTTGGGATTGTTCAGTCCCTGCGGGGCTCCGGGGTGCAAAGAGAGATTGATGCTCTATTTAGAGCATTCTTCGGTCACTGTCCCAGAATTATACATAGGTGCCCTTGGCCCATATTTATTCCTCCCAATTCCTCAAAGCACTTCAGATACGTTTACATCTGTCATGGTATGAACCCCCACTCTGAACCTTAGCGTCCAAAAGATGGGGTGCCAGCATGAATTCCTCTAAGCTTAATTACTAGCTTAGATCTGATAGGGCTGCCACCAACCAGGACTTGCAGTGCCTGGTACACTCTGGTCCCCCCAAAACCTTCCCAGGGGACCCCAAAACCCAGACCCCCTGGATCTTAAAACAAGGAGGAACTGACTATCCCCCCCCCCTTCCCCCTCTTAGACTTTCCCTCCCTGGGTCGTCTGGAGAGGCTTCACCAACTCACTGGTGAAACAAGATCCAAATTCCTTGAATGTTAACACAAGGGAAAATAAACTCTTCCCCCCTCCTCCTTTCCCCCCACCACTCCCTGGTGAGTTTAGACTCAATTCCCTTGAGCCTTAACAAGGGGAAAAAAATCAATCAGGTCTTCTAACAAGAAAAGCTTTTAATAAAGAAAGAAAAAGTAAAAATTGTCTCTGTAAAATCAAGTTGGAAAATGTTACAGGGTCTTTCAGTTTATAGACACTAGGGGGAGTCCTCCCCCTAGTACAAATACAATCCTTCCAGCAAAATACACATTTGCAAATAAAGAAAACAAACAAAAAAGACTAAACCGCCTTTCTAACTGGTACTTACTAATGTGAACAGAAGAGATTTTTTCAGAAAGATTGGAGGAATCTGCTTACAGGTCTGCCCCCTCTCAGAACCCAGAGAGAACATACAGAAAAAAACCCCAAGAAGCACAAACAAAGGCTTCCCTCGACCAAGATTTGAAAGTATCTTGTCTCCTGATTGGTCCTCTGGTCAGGTGTTCCAGATTTACTGCTTGTTAACCCTTTATAGGTAAAAGAGACATTATCCCTTAACCATCTGTTTATGACAACATCCTATAAAAGCCAATGAAAAGCACACATATAAGTGGTTTGCTGAATGGAGTCTAGGAGCCCGTAGCAGTGAATATGAGTAACAATTTTAGATGTCGACTCCCACCCATTCTGCCAATGCTGCTAGCCTTCATTGCCCCTTTAAACATTTTTAAACCGGCACTTTCATGCTTTCTCGCATGCTGCCCGTCATGTTTCCCTATGAACATGTGCAAAGCCACCTCCTTGAGCTCCTTAAAACCCCTCCTTAAAGCTCTCCTGTGCAGGGATGCCTACAAAAACTTGGCAACGGTTAGACGGCTGGTGTGCAGAGATCCCTGCCTTTCTCCTAATCAGTACTATCTCTCTGTTTCCTTGTGCTCTTCTGTCTATATGCACCTGCTATCTCTTGCCTTCTACTTAGACTGTAAGCTCTTTGGGGACAGGAGCCATCATTTTGTTGTGTTTATACACTGCCTAGCGCAATGGCTCCTTGGTCCATGACTGAGGGTCCTAGGTGCTACCATAATACAAATCCTCTTCTTTCGTATGTGTCACAAGTCACTATCTAGACTGATCCAGCAGTCAGATGGCTGAACATCGAGAGTGGCTCGAGAGTGCAGTCCACTCGTCTGTCAGGTTCTGGGTGTTCAGAATAGGTACCAAGGGTTGAAGCTGGATGTAGTGTCAGGACCGGGCCAAGGACAGAGCTGAAACTGAGGCCAGGGGACAGGCTGTGGGTCAGAACCTGGGTCACCCTCCGTAGACAAGCCAAATTGGGATCGTAGTTTGGAGTCCAGATGCAGGCTAAAGGTCTAAACCAGGTTGGAGTCAGTCCCAGGGCCTCAGGGTCAAGAGCTGGGTGCTGGGCGGAGGGGTTCAGGAGCAGGTCTGGGGCGAGTTGGAATAGGCCCTAGATAAGGCTGGAACAAGACTGAGGTAGGATCAGGGACAGGAGTGAGGGAAGGCTGTAAACCTAGGAAATTTGTAGCACTACAAGGCAGTAGGAGGGTTCCTAGCTGAGTGGTGCTATTGCAACAGGACTCTGTCATTACCAAGATTATATGAACTGTGTCAAAGGCAGCGTATCGGGACTTCACAATATGCACCTGAACATGTGAGGCCAGTATGGAAATTCAGATGCTAGAAGTAAAGTGCTCACGACTGGCACTAGAACTGGGAATCCTGTCTTTGATAGAAATAACTCTTCTGAGGGAAAAGACATTCAGACAAGAGTTTTCCTTCTTTAAGCTTGTACCTTGTACAATGAATAATAATTAAGGCAGAGTGTCATCGAGGTCGTAGAAGTCCCGGATTCTGTGACTTTCTGTGACCTTTGTGACTTCTGCAGCAGCCAGTGCAGCTGGCTCTGGGGCTGCCCGAGCAGATCAGGCAGCCCCTGGGCCAGCCACACTGGCTGCTGCTGGGGCAGTTTGGGTGGGGGAGGGGGCTCAGGTCTGGGGCAGGGTGTTGGGATGCGGGGTGATGCTTACCTCGGAGGGGGGAGAGAGAGGCTCCCCAGAAGCAGCTGGCATGTTCCTGCAGCTCCTAAGATGGGCTCTGCACACTGTCCCCACCCACAGGCGCCACCCCTGCAGCTCCTATTGGTGGGACCCCCCTAGCCTTTCCCCACCCAGGAGCTGCAGGGACATGTGG